>NW_027288504.1:2856666-3182500 GCF_037038585.1 Patagioenas fasciata
GGGTCTGTCACTGCCTGCTGTCCCCCCTGTCAGCAGCGAGGCCTCTGAAAAGTTTCCAAAACATCCCCAGACTTGGCTCCAAAATGGCCAAAAGTCTCCAAGAGACAAGTCGGGAAGAAGGATATGGAACAGAGGGAGAAAGCCAAGGGAGCAGGCCAAAGGGAGGCAGGAGGAAAAAGTAGTGCCGGGCTGCAGGACTGAAATGGAGGAATTGAAAGACGAAAGCCAGGAAGCAGGAGAGTTTGAGAAAAGGAGAGAGGAAAGAAGAGACATGCAGCCAGACGAGGGGTTAGTGAGAGAGGCTGGGACAGAGAACAGGATGAGAAGGAAATAAGGCAAGGCAAGGCAAGGCTAGGCCAAAGGACGTTTCCTTGATTTATATTTTCTACCACATTCATCTTGAGATGAGGAGGAAAGCCATCAGACCTTATGGATTAGGCCCAAACAAAAGCCCCGGCTACTTGAGACACTTAGACTAAGCCTAAACCACAAAGATCTCTCCATAAAGATGGTTTTACACTGTACTTCCACAATCTGCTGGCAGTACAAGAGAACAAGCGGCAGATGTATTTAGGCTGAGTCATGGTGGTTTGGTGCAGAGACCATGTATATCGTGGGCATATTTCAGCATTTCTGCTCTGGTTTTCAGTGTATTACACCAAAACACCCACCTGATGACATCATTTCAAGAGCAAAAGCAGCAATTTGCAGAATTCAGCTTCTTTGGGGAACTGAGCAATTGCTGAGCTGACACCAAGTCCTGCTGGGTCCCTGTCACCTGCAGCGTGCCCGCATCCTCACCACGGTAGCGGGCATTGTGACAAAGGTTCTATGTCAGCTGGGTGTGGCAGCCGAGCGCCCGCTAGGGGAGGGTGAGCCTGTCAGCCCCGGGCCTGTCACTGCCTGCTGTCCCCCCTGTCAGCAGCGAGGCCTCTGAAAAGTTTCCAAAACATCCCCAGACTTGGGTGCAAAGTAGTCAAAAGTCTCCAAGAGACAAGTTGGGAAAAAGGATATGGAACAGAGGGAGAAAGCCAAGGGAGCAGGCCGAAGGGAGGCAAGAGGAAAAAGTAGTGCCGGGCTGCAGGACTGAAATGGAGGAATTGAAAGACGAAAGCCAGGAAGCAGGAGAGTTTGAGAAAAGGAGAGAGGAAAGAAGAGACATGCAGCCAGACGAGGGGTTAGTGAGAGAGGCTGGGACAGAGAACAGGATGAGAAGGAAATAAGGCAAGGCAAGGCAAGGCTAGGCCAAAGGACGTTTCCTTGATTTATATTTTCTACCACATTCATCTTGAGATGAGGAGGAAAGCCATCAGACCTTATGGATTAGGCCCAAACAAAAGCCCCGGCTACTTGAGACACTTAGACTAAGCCTAAACCACAAAGATCTCTCCATAAAGATGGTTTTTACACTGTACTTCCACAATCTGCTGGCAGTACAAGAGAACAAGCGGCATATGTGTTTAGGCTGAGTCATGGTTTTTTGGTGCAGAGACCATGCATATCGTGGGCATATTTCAGCATTTCTGCTCTGGTTTTCAGTGTATTACACCAAAACACCCACCTGATGACATCATTTCAGAGCAAAAGCAGCAATTTACAGAATTCAGCTTCTTTGGGGAACTGAGCAATTGCTGAGCTGACACCAAGTCCTGCTGGGTCCCTGTCACCTGCAGCGTGCCCGCATCCTCACCACGGTAGCGGGCATTGTGACAAAGGTTCTATGTCAGGTGGGTGTGGCAGCCGAGCGCCCGCTAGGGGAGGGGGAGCCTGTCAGCCCCGGGCCTGTCACTGCCTGCTGTCCCCCCTGTCAGCAGCGAGGCCTCTGAAAAGTTTCCAAAACATCCCCAGACTTGGCTCCAAAGTGGCCAAAAGTCTCCAAGAGACAAGTCGGGAAGAAGGATATGGAACAGAGGGAGAAAGCCAAGGGAGCAGGCCAAAGGGAGGCAAGAGGAAAAAGTAGTGCGGGGCTGCAGGACTGAAATGGAGGAATTGAAAGACGAAAGCCAGGAAGCAGGAGAGTTTGAGAAAAGGAGAGAGGAAAGAAGAGACATGCAGCCAGACGAGGGGTTAGTGAGAGAGGCTGGGACAGAGAACAGGATGAGAAGGAAATAAGGCAAGGCAAGGCAAGGCTGGGCCAAAGGACGTTTCCTTGATTTATATTTTCTACCACATTCATCTTGAGATGAGGAGGAAAGCCATCAGACCTTATGGATTAGGCCCAAACAAAAGCCCCGGCTACTTGAGACACTTAGACTAAGCCTAAACCACAAAGATCTCTCCATAAAGATGGTTTTTACACTGTACTTCCACAATCTGCTGGCAGTACAAGAGAACAAGCGGCATATGTATTTAGGCTGAGTCATGGTGGTTTGGTGCAGAGACCATGTATATCGTGGGCATATTTCAGCATTTCTGCTCTGGTTTTCAGTGTATTACACCAAAACACCCACCTGATGACATCATTTCAAGAGCAAAAGCAGCAATTTGCAGAATTCAGCTTCTTTGGGGAACTGAGCAATTGCTGAGCTGACACCAAGTCCTGCTGGGTCCCTGTCACCTGCAGCGTGCCCGCATCCTCACCACGGTAGCGGGCATTGTGACAAAGGTTCTATGTCAGCTGGGTGTGGCAGCCGAGCGCCCGCTAGGGGAGGGTGAGCCTGTCAGCCCCGGGCCTGTCACTGCCTGCTGTCCCCCCTGTCAGCAGCGAGGCCTCTGAAAAGTTTCCAAAACATCCCCAGACTTGGGTGCAAAGTGGTCAAAAGTCTCCAAGAGACAAGTTGGGAAGAAGGATATGGAACAGAGGGAGAAAGCCAAGGGAGCAGGCCGAAGGGAGGCAAGAGGAAAAAGTAGTGCCGGGCTGCAGGACTGAAATGGAGGAATTGAAAGAGGAAAGCCAGGAAGCAGGAGAGTTTGAGAAAAGGAGAGAGGAAAGAAGAGACATGCAGCCAGACGAGGGGTTAGTGAGAGAGGCTGGGACAGAGAACAGGATGAGAAGGAAATAAGGCAAGGCAAGGCAAGGCTAGGCCAAAGGACGTTTCCTTGATTTATATTTTCTACCACATTCATCTTGAGATGAGGAGGAAAGCCATCAGACCTTATGGATTAGGCCCAAACAAAAGCCCCGGCTACTTGAGACACTTAGACTAAGCCTAAACCACAAAGATCTCTCCATAAAGATGGTTTTTACACTGTACTTCCACAATCTGCTGGCAGTACAAGAGAACAAGCGGCAGATGTGTTTAGGCTGAGTCATGGTGGTTTGGTGCAGAGACCATGCATATCGTGGGCATATTTCAGCATTTCTGCTCTGGTTTTCAGTGTATTACACCAAAACACCCACCTGATGACATCATTTCAAGAGCAAAAGCAGCAATTTGCAGAATTCAGCTTCTTTGGGGAACTGAGCAATTGCTGAGCTGACACCAAGTCCTGCTGGGTCCCTGTCACCTGCAGCGTGCCCGCATCCTCACCACGGTAGCGGGCATTGTGACAAAGGTTCTATGTCAGGTGGGTGTGGCAGCCGAGCGCCCGCTAGGGGAGGGGGAGCCTGTCAGCCCCGGGTCTGTCACTGCCTGCTGTCCCCCCTGTCAGCAGCGAGGCCTCTGAAAAGTTTCCAAAACATCCCCAGACTTGGCTCC
Organism: Patagioenas fasciata; assembly: GCF_037038585.1. Taxonomy (NCBI): domain Eukaryota; kingdom Metazoa; phylum Chordata; class Aves; order Columbiformes; family Columbidae; genus Patagioenas; species Patagioenas fasciata. Next base: position 2,860,305 of record NW_027288504.1, read on the forward strand.
AAAATGGCCAAAAGTCTCCAAGAGACAAGTCGGGAAGAAGGATATGGAACAGAGGGAGAAAGCCAAGGGAGCAGGCCAAAGGGAGGCAGGAGGAAAAAGTAGTGCCGGGCTGCAGGACTGAAATGGAGGAATTGAAAGACGAAAGCCAGGAAGCAGGAGAGTTTGAGAAAAGGAGAGAGGAAAGAAGAGACATGCAGCCAGACGAGGGGTTAGTGAGAGAGGCTGGGACAGAGAACAGGATGAGAAGGAAATAAGGCAAGGCAAGGCAAGGCTAGGCCAAAGGACGTTTCCTTGATTTATATTTTCTACCACATTCATCTTGAGATGAGGAGGAAAGCCATCAGACCTTATGGATTAGGCCCAAACAAAAGCCCCGGCTACTTGAGACACTTAGACTAAGCCTAAACCACAAAGATCTCTCCATAAAGATGGTTTTACACTGTACTTCCACAATCTGCTGGCAGTACAAGAGAACAAGCGGCAGATGTATTTAGGCTGAGTCATGGTGGTTTGGTGCAGAGACCATGTATATCGTGGGCATATTTCAGCATTTCTGCTCTGGTTTTCAGTGTATTACACCAAAACACCCACCTGATGACATCATTTCAAGAGCAAAAGCAGCAATTTGCAGAATTCAGCTTCTTTGGGGAACTGAGCAATTGCTGAGCTGACACCAAGTCCTGCTGGGTCCCTGTCACCTGCAGCGTGCCCGCATCCTCACCACGGTAGCGGGCATTGTGACAAAGGTTCTATGTCAGCTGGGTGTGGCAGCCGAGCGCCCGCTAGGGGAGGGTGAGCCTGTCAGCCCCGGGCCTGTCACTGCCTGCTGTCCCCCCTGTCAGCAGCGAGGCCTCTGAAAAGTTTCCAAAACATCCCCAGACTTGGGTGCAAAGTAGTCAAAAGTCTCCAAGAGACAAGTTGGGAAAAAGGATATGGAACAGAGGGAGAAAGCCAAGGGAGCAGGCCGAAGGGAGGCAAGAGGAAAAAGTAGTGCCGGGCTGCAGGACTGAAATGGAGGAATTGAAAGACGAAAGCCAGGAAGCAGGAGAGTTTGAGAAAAGGAGAGAGGAAAGAAGAGACATGCAGCCAGACGAGGGGTTAGTGAGAGAGGCTGGGACAGAGAACAGGATGAGAAGGAAATAAGGCAAGGCAAGGCAAGGCTAGGCCAAAGGACGTTTCCTTGATTTATATTTTCTACCACATTCATCTTGAGATGAGGAGGAAAGCCATCAGACCTTATGGATTAGGCCCAAACAAAAGCCCCGGCTACTTGAGACACTTAGACTAAGCCTAAACCACAAAGATCTCTCCATAAAGATGGTTTTTACACTGTACTTCCACAATCTGCTGGCAGTACAAGAGAACAAGCGGCATATGTGTTTAGGCTGAGTCATGGTTTTTTGGTGCAGAGACCATGCATATCGTGGGCATATTTCAGCATTTCTGCTCTGGTTTTCAGTGTATTACACCAAAACACCCACCTGATGACATCATTTCAGAGCAAAAGCAGCAATTTACAGAATTCAGCTTCTTTGGGGAACTGAGCAATTGCTGAGCTGACACCAAGTCCTGCTGGGTCCCTGTCACCTGCAGCGTGCCCGCATCCTCACCACGGTAGCGGGCATTGTGACAAAGGTTCTATGTCAGGTGGGTGTGGCAGCCGAGCGCCCGCTAGGGGAGGGGGAGCCTGTCAGCCCCGGGCCTGTCACTGCCTGCTGTCCCCCCTGTCAGCAGCGAGGCCTCTGAAAAGTTTCCAAAACATCCCCAGACTTGGCTCCAAAGTGGCCAAAAGTCTCCAAGAGACAAGTCGGGAAGAAGGATATGGAACAGAGGGAGAAAGCCAAGGGAGCAGGCCAAAGGGAGGCAAGAGGAAAAAGTAGTGCGGGGCTGCAGGACTGAAATGGAGGAATTGAAAGACGAAAGCCAGGAAGCAGGAGAGTTTGAGAAAAGGAGAGAGGAAAGAAGAGACATGCAGCCAGACGAGGGGTTAGTGAGAGAGGCTGGGACAGAGAACAGGATGAGAAGGAAATAAGGCAAGGCAAGGCAAGGCTGGGCCAAAGGACGTTTCCTTGATTTATATTTTCTACCACATTCATCTTGAGATGAGGAGGAAAGCCATCAGACCTTATGGATTAGGCCCAAACAAAAGCCCCGGCTACTTGAGACACTTAGACTAAGCCTAAACCACAAAGATCTCTCCATAAAGATGGTTTTTACACTGTACTTCCACAATCTGCTGGCAGTACAAGAGAACAAGCGGCATATGTATTTAGGCTGAGTCATGGTGGTTTGGTGCAGAGACCATGTATATCGTGGGCATATTTCAGCATTTCTGCTCTGGTTTTCAGTGTATTACACCAAAACACCCACCTGATGACATCATTTCAAGAGCAAAAGCAGCAATTTGCAGAATTCAGCTTCTTTGGGGAACTGAGCAATTGCTGAGCTGACACCAAGTCCTGCTGGGTCCCTGTCACCTGCAGCGTGCCCGCATCCTCACCACGGTAGCGGGCATTGTGACAAAGGTTCTATGTCAGCTGGGTGTGGCAGCCGAGCGCCCGCTAGGGGAGGGTGAGCCTGTCAGCCCCGGGCCTGTCACTGCCTGCTGTCCCCCCTGTCAGCAGCGAGGCCTCTGAAAAGTTTCCAGAACATCCCCAGACTTGGGTGCAAAGTGGTCAAAAGTCTCCAAGAGACAAGTTGGGAAGAAGGATATGGAACAGAGGGAGAAAGCCAAGGGAGCAGGCCGAAGGGAGGCAAGAGGAAAAAGTAGTGCCGGGCTGCAGGACTGAAATGGAGGAATTGAAAGAGGAAAGCCAGGAAGCAGGAGAGTTTGAGAAAAGGAGAGAGGAAAGAAGAGACATGCAGCCAGGCGAGGGGTTAGTGAGAGAGGCTGGGACAGAGAACAGGATGAGAAGGAAATAAGGCAAGGCAAGGCAAGGCTAGGCCAAAGGACATTTCCTTGATTTATATTTTCTACCACATTCATCTTGAGATGAGGAGGAAAGCCATCAGACCTTATGGATTAGGCCCAAACAAAAGCCCCGGCTACTTGAGACACTTAGACTAAGCCTAAACCACAAAGATCTCTCCATAAAGATGGTTTTTACACTGTACTTCCACAATCTGCTGGCAGTACAAGAGAACAAGCGGCAGATGTGTTTAGGCTGAGTCATGGTGGTTTGGTGCAGAGACCATGCATATCGTGGGCATATTTCAGCATTTCTGCTCTGGTTTTCAGTGTATTACACCAAAACACCCACCTGATGACATCATTTCAGAGCAAAAGCAGCAATTTACAGAATTCAGCTTCTTTGGGGAACTGAGCAATTGCTGAGCTGACACCAAGTCCTGCTGGGTCCCTGTCACCTGCAGCGTGCCCGCATCCTCACCACGGTAGCGGGCATTGTGACAAAGGTTCTATGTCAGGTGGGTGTGGCAGCCGAGCGCCCGCTAGGGGAGGGGGAGCCTGTCAGCCCCGGGCCTGTCACTGCCTGCTGTCCCCCCTGTCAGCAGCGAGGCCTCGGAAAAGTTTCCAAAACATCCCCAGACTTGGCTCCAAAGTGGCCAAAAGTCTCCAAGAGACAAGTTGGGAAGAAGGATATGGAACAGAGGGAGAAAGCCAAGGGAGCAGGCCAAAGGGAGGCAAGAGGAAAAAGTAGTGCGGGGCTGCAGGACTGAAATGGAGGAATTGAAAGACGAAAGCCAGGAAGCAGGAGAGTTTGAGAAAAGGAGAGAGGAAAGAAGAGACATGCAGCCAGACGAGGGGTTAGTGAGAGAGGCTGGGACAGAGAACAGGATGAGAAGGAAATAAGGCAAGGCAAGGCAAGGCTGGGCCAAAGGACGTTTCCTTGATTTATATTTTCTACCACATTCATCTTGAGATGAGGAGGAAAGCCATCAGACCTTATGGATTAGGCCCAAACAAAAGCCCCGGCTACTTGAGACACTTAGACTAAGCCTAAACCACAAAGATCTCTCCATAAAGATGGTTTTTACACTGTACTTCCACAATCTGCTGGCAGTACAAGAGAACAAGCGGCATATGTATTTAGGCTGAGTCATGGTGGTTTGGTGCAGAGACCATGTATATCGTGGGCATATTTCAGCATTTCTGCTCTGGTTTTCAGTGTATTACACCAAAACACCCACCTGATGACATCATTTCAAGAGCAAAAGCAGCAATTTGCAGAATTCAGCTTCTTTGGGGAACTGAGCAATTGCTGAGCTGACACCAAGTCCTGCTGGGTCCCTGTCACCTGCAGCGTGCCCGCATCCTCACCACGGTAGCGGGCATTGTGACAAAGGTTCTATGTCAGCTGGGTGTGGCAGCCGAGCGCCCGCTAGGGGAGGGTGAGCCTGTCAGCCCCGGGCCTGTCACTGCCTGCTGTCCCCCCTGTCAGCAGCGAGGCCTCTGAAAAGTTTCCAAAACATCCCCAGACTTGGGTGCAAAGTGGTCAAAAGTCTCCAAGAGACAAGTTGGGAAGAAGGATATGGAACAGAGGGAGAAAGCCAAGGGAGCAGGCCGAAGGGAGGCAAGAGGAAAAAGTAGTGCCGGGCTGCAGGACTGAAATGGAGGAATTGAAAGAGGAAAGCCAGGAAGCAGGAGAGTTTGAGAAAAGGAGAGAGGAAAGAAGAGACATGCAGCCAGACGAGGGGTTAGTGAGAGAGGCTGGGACAGAGAACAGGATGAGAAGGAAATAAGGCAAGGCAAGGCAAGGCTAGGCCAAAGGACGTTTCCTTGATTTATATTTTCTACCACATTCATCTTGAGATGAGGAGGAAAGCCATCAGACCTTATGGATTAGGCCCAAACAAAAGCCCCGGCTACTTGAGACACTTAGACTAAGCCTAAACCACAAAGATCTCTCCATAAAGATGGTTTTTACACTGTACTTCCACAATCTGCTGGCAGTACAAGAGAACAAGCGGCAGATGTGTTTAGGCTGAGTCATGGTGGTTTGGTGCAGAGACCATGCATATCGTGGGCATATTTCAGCATTTCTGCTCTGGTTTTCAGTGTATTACACCAAAACACCCACCTGATGACATCATTTCAAGAGCAAAAGCAGCAATTTGCAGAATTCAGCTTCTTTGGGGAACTGAGCAATTGCTGAGCTGACACCAAGTCCTGCTGGGTCCCTGTCACCTGCAGCGTGCCCGCATCCTCACCACGGTAGCGGGCATTGTGACAAAGGTTCTATGTCAGGTGGGTGTGGCAGCCGAGCGCCCGCTAGGGGAGGGGGAGCCTGTCAGCCCCGGGTCTGTCACTGCCTGCTGTCCCCCCTGTCAGCAGCGAGGCCTCTGAAAAGTTTCCAAAACATCCCCAGACTTGGCTCCAAAATGGCCAAAAGTCTCCAAGAGACAAGTCGGGAAGAAGGATATGGAACAGAGGGAGAAAGCCAAGGGAGCAGGCCAAAGGGAGGCAGGAGGAAAAAGTAGTGCCGGGCTGCAGGACTGAAATGGAGGAATTGAAAGACGAAAGCCAGGAAGCAGGAGAGTTTGAGAAAAGGAGAGAGGAAAGAAGAGACATGCAGCCAGACGAGGGGTTAGTGAGAGAGGCTGGGACAGAGAACAGGATGAGAAGGAAATAAGGCAAGGCAAGGCAAGGCTAGGCCAAAGGACGTTTCCTTGATTTATATTTTCTACCACATTCATCTTGAGATGAGGAGGAAAGCCATCAGACCTTATGGATTAGGCCCAAACAAAAGCCCCGGCTACTTGAGACACTTAGACTAAGCCTAAACCACAAAGATCTCTCCATAAAGATGGTTTTACACTGTACTTCCACAATCTGCTGGCAGTACAAGAGAACAAGCGGCAGATGTATTTAGGCTGAGTCATGGTGGTTTGGTGCAGAGACCATGTATATCGTGGGCATATTTCAGCATTTCTGCTCTGGTTTTCAGTGTATTACACCAAAACACCCACCTGATGACATCATTTCAAGAGCAAAAGCAGCAATTTGCAGAATTCAGCTTCTTTGGGGAACTGAGCAATTGCTGAGCTGACACCAAGTCCTGCTGGGTCCCTGTCACCTGCAGCGTGCCCGCATCCTCACCACGGTAGCGGGCATTGTGACAAAGGTTCTATGTCAGCTGGGTGTGGCAGCCGAGCGCCCGCTAGGGGAGGGTGAGCCTGTCAGCCCCGGGCCTGTCACTGCCTGCTGTCCCCCCTGTCAGCAGCGAGGCCTCTGAAAAGTTTCCAAAACATCCCCAGACTTGGGTGCAAAGTAGTCAAAAGTCTCCAAGAGACAAGTTGGGAAGAAGGATATGGAACAGAGGGAGAAAGCCAAGGGAGCAGGCCGAAGGGAGGCAAGAGGAAAAAGTAGTGCCGGGCTGCAGGACTGAAATGGAGGAATTGAAAGACGAAAGCCAGGAAGCAGGAGAGTTTGAGAAAAGGAGAGAGGAAAGAAGAGACATGCAGCCAGACGAGGGGTTAGTGAGAGAGGCTGGGACAGAGAACAGGATGAGAAGGAAATAAGGCAAGGCAAGGCAAGGCTAGGCCAAAGGACGTTTCCTTGATTTATATTTTCTACCACATTCATCTTGAGATGAGGAGGAAAGCCATCAGACCTTATGGATTAGGCCCAAACAAAAGCCCCGGCTACTTGAGACACTTAGACTAAGCCTAAACCACAAAGATCTCTCCATAAAGATGGTTTTTACACTGTACTTCCACAATCTGCTGGCAGTACAAGAGAACAAGCGGCATATGTGTTTAGGCTGAGTCATGGTTTTTTGGTGCAGAGACCATGCATATCGTGGGCATATTTCAGCATTTCTGCTCTGGTTTTCAGTGTATTACACCAAAACACCCACCTGATGACATCATTTCAGAGCAAAAGCAGCAATTTACAGAATTCAGCTTCTTTGGGGAACTGAGCAATTGCTGAGCTGACACCAAGTCCTGCTGGGTCCCTGTCACCTGCAGCGTGCCCGCATCCTCACCACGGTAGCGGGCATTGTGACAAAGGTTCTATGTCAGGTGGGTGTGGCAGCCGAGCGCCCGCTAGGGGAGGGGGAGCCTGTCAGCCCCGGGCCTGTCACTGCCTGCTGTCCCCCCTGTCAGCAGCGAGGCCTCTGAAAAGTTTCCAAAACATCCCCAGACTTGGCTCCAAAGTGGCCAAAAGTCTCCAAGAGACAAGTCGGGAAGAAGGATATGGAACAGAGGGAGAAAGCCAAGGGAGCAGGCCAAAGGGAGGCAAGAGGAAAAAGTAGTGCGGGGCTGCAGGACTGAAATGGAGGAATTGAAAGACGAAAGCCAGGAAGCAGGAGAGTTTGAGAAAAGGAGAGAGGAAAGAAGAGACATGCAGCCAGACGAGGGGTTAGTGAGAGAGGCTGGGACAGAGAACAGGATGAGAAGGAAATAAGGCAAGGCAAGGCAAGGCTGGGCCAAAGGACGTTTCCTTGATTTATATTTTCTACCACATTCATCTTGAGATGAGGAGGAAAGCCATCAGACCTTATGGATTAGGCCCAAACAAAAGCCCCGGCTACTTGAGACACTTAGACTAAGCCTAAACCACAAAGATCTCTCCATAAAGATGGTTTTTACACTGTACTTCCACAATCTGCTGGCAGTACAAGAGAACAAGCGGCATATGTATTTAGGCTGAGTCATGGTGGTTTGGTGCAGAGACCATGTATATCGTGGGCATATTTCAGCATTTCTGCTCTGGTTTTCAGTGTATTACACCAAAACACCCACCTGATGACATCATTTCAAGAGCAAAAGCAGCAATTTGCAGAATTCAGCTTCTTTGGGGAACTGAGCAATTGCTGAGCTGACACCAAGTCCTGCTGGGTCCCTGTCACCTGCAGCGTGCCCGCATCCTCACCACGGTAGCGGGCATTGTGACAAAGGTTCTATGTCAGCTGGGTGTGGCAGCCGAGCGCCCGCTAGGGGAGGGTGAGCCTGTCAGCCCCGGGCCTGTCACTGCCTGCTGTCCCCCCTGTCAGCAGCGAGGCCTCTGAAAAGTTTCCAGAACATCCCCAGACTTGGGTGCAAAGTGGTCAAAAGTCTCCAAGAGACAAGTTGGGAAGAAGGATATGGAACAGAGGGAGAAAGCCAAGGGAGCAGGCCGAAGGGAGGCAAGAGGAAAAAGTAGTGCCGGGCTGCAGGACTGAAATGGAGGAATTGAAAGAGGAAAGCCAGGAAGCAGGAGAGTTTGAGAAAAGGAGAGAGGAAAGAAGAGACATGCAGCCAGACGAGGGGTTAGTGAGAGAGGCTGGGACAGAGAACAGGATGAGAAGGAAATAAGGCAAGGCAAGGCAAGGCTAGGCCAAAGGACATTTCCTTGATTTATATTTTCTACCACATTCATCTTGAGATGAGGAGGAAAGCCATCAGACCTTATGGATTAGGCCCAAACAAAAGCCCCGGCTACTTGAGACACTTAGACTAAGCCTAAACCACAAAGATCTCTCCATAAAGATGGTTTTTACACTGTACTTCCACAATCTGCTGGCAGTACAAGAGAACAAGCGGCAGATGTGTTTAGGCTGAGTCATGGTGGTTTGGTGCAGAGACCATGCATATCGTGGGCATATTTCAGCATTTCTGCTCTGGTTTTCAGTGTATTACACCAAAACACCCACCTGATGACATCATTTCAAGAGCAAAAGCAGCAATTTGCAGAATTCAGCTTCTTTGGGGAACTGAGCAATTGCTGAGCTGACACCAAGTCCTGCTGGGTCCCTGTCACCTGCAGCGTGCCCGCATCCTCACCACGGTAGCGGGCATTGTGACAAAGGTTCTATGTCAGGTGGGTGTGGCAGCCGAGCGCCCGCTAGGGGAGGGGGAGCCTGTCAGCCCCGGGCCTGTCACTGCCTGCTGTCCCCCCTGTCAGCAGCGAGGCCTCTGAAAAGTTTCCAAAACATCCCCAGACTTGGCTCCAAAGTGGCCAAAAGTCTCCAAGAGACAAGTCGGGAAGAAGGATATGGAACAGAGGGAGAAAGCCAAGGGAGCAGGCCAAAGGGAGGCAGGAGGAAAAAGTAGTGCCGGGCTGCAGGACTGAAATGGAGGAATCGAAAGACGAAAGCCAGGAAGCAGGAGAGTTTGAGAAAAGGAGAGAGGAAAGAAGAGACATGCAGCCAGACGAGGGCTTAGTGAGAGAGTCTGGGACAGAGAACAGGATGAGAAGGAAATAAGGCAAGGCAAGGCAAGGCTAGGCCAAAGGACGTTTCCTTGATTTATATTTTCTACCACATTCATCTTGAGATGAGGAGGAAAGCCATCAGACCTTATGGATTAGGCCCAAACAAAAGCCCCGGCTACTTGAGACACTTAGACTAAGCCTAAACCACAAAGATCTCTCCATAAAGATGGTTTTACACTGTACTTCCACAATCTGCTGGCAGTACAAGAGAACAAGCGGCAGATGTATTTAGGCTGAGTCATGGTGGTTTGGTGCAGAGACCATGTATATCGTGGGCATATTTCAGCATTTCTGCTCTGGTTTTCAGTGTATTACACCAAAACACCCACCTGATGACATCATTTCAAGAGCAAAAGCAGCAATTTGCAGAATTCAGCTTCTTTGGGGAACTGAGCAATTGCTGAGCTGACACCAAGTCCTGCTGGGTCCCTGTCACCTGCAGCGTGCCCGCATCCTCACCACGGTAGCGGGCATTGTGACAAAGGTTCTATGTCAGGTGGGTGTGGCAGCCGAGCGCCCGCTAGGGGAGGGGGAGCCTGTCAGCCCCGGGCCTGTCACTGCCTGCTGTCCCCCCTGTCAGCAGCGAGGCCTCTGAAAAGTTTCCAAAACATCCCCAGACTTGGGTGCAAAGTGGTCAAAAGTTTCCAAGAGACAAGTTGGGTAGAAGGATATGGAACAGAGGGAGAAAGCCAAGGGAGCAGGCCGAAGGGAGGCAAGAGGAAAAAGTAGTGCCGGGCTGCAGGACTGAAATGGAGGAATTGAAAGACGAAAGCCAGGAAGCAGGAGAGTTTGAGAAAAGGAGAGAGGAAAGAAGAGACATGCAGCCAGACGAGGGGTTAGTGAGAGAGGCTGGGACAGAGAACAGGATGAGAAGGAAATAAGGCAAGGCAAGGCAAGGCTAGGCCAAAGGACGTTTCCTTGATTTATATTTTCTACCACATTCATCTTGAGATGAGGAGGAAAGCCATCAGACCTTATGGATTAGGCCCAAACAAAAGCCCCGGCTACTTGAGACACTTAGACTAAGCCTAAACCACAAAGATCTCTCCATAAAGATGGTTTTTACACTGTACTTCCACAATCTGCTGGCAGTACAAGAGAACAAGCGGCATATGTGTTTAGGCTGAGTCATGGTTTTTTGGTGCAGAGACCATGCATATCGTGGGCATATTTCAGCATTTCTGCTCTGGTTTTCAGTGTATTACACCAAAACACCCACCTGATGACATCATTTCAGAGCAAAAGCAGCAATTTACAGAATTCAGCTTCTTTGGGGAACTGAGCAATTGCTGAGCTGACACCAAGTCCTGCTGGGTCCCTGTCACCTGCAGCGTGCCCGCATCCTCACCACGGTAGCGGGCATTGTGACAAAGGTTCTATGTCAGGTGGGTGTGGCAGCCGAGCGCCCGCTAGGGGAGGGGGAGCCTGTCAGCCCCGGGCCTGTCACTGCCTGCTGTCCCCCCTGTCAGCAGCGAGGCCTCTGAAAAGTTTCCAAAACATCCCCAGAATTGGCTCCAAAGTGGCCAAAAGTCTCCAAGAGACAAGTTGGGAAGAAGGATATGGAACAGAGGGAGAAAGCCAAGGGAGCAGGCCAAAGGGAGGCAAGAGGAAAAAGTAGTGCCGGGCTGCAGGACTGAAATGGAGGAATTGAAAGACGAAAGCCAGGAAGCAGGAGAGTTTGAGAAAAGGAGAGAGGAAAGAAGAGACATGCAGCCAGACGAGGGGTTAGTGAGAGAGGCTGGGACAGAGAACAGGATGAGAAGGAAATAAGGCAAGGCAAGGCAAGGCTGGGCCAAAGGACGTTTCCTTGATTTATATTTTCTACCACATTCATCTTGAGATGAGGAGGAAAGCCATCAGACCTTATGGATTAGGCCCAAACAAAAGCCCCGGCTACTTGAGACACTTAGACTAAGCCTAAACCACAAAGATCTCTCCATAAAGATGGTTTTTACACTGTACTTCCACAATCTGCTGGCAGTACAAGAGAACAAGCGGCAGATGTGTTTAGGCTGAGTCATGGTGGTTTGGTGCAGAGACCATGCATATCGTGGGCATATTTCAGCATTTCTGCTCTGGTTTTCAGTGTATTACACCAAAACACCCACCTGATGACATCATTTCAAGAGCAAAAGCAGCAATTTGCAGAATTCAGCTTCTTTGGGGAACTGAGCAATTGCTGAGCTGACACCAAGTCCTGCTGGGTCCCTGTCACCTGCAGCGTGCCCGCATCCTCACCACGGTAGCGGGCATTGTGACAAAGGTTCTATGTCAGGTGGGTGTGGCAGCCGAGCGCCCGCTAGGGGAGGGGGAGCCTGTCAGCCCCGGGTCTGTCACTGCCTGCTGTCCCCCCTGTCAGCAGCGAGGCCTCTGAAAAGTTTCCAAAACATCCCCAGACTTGGCTCCAAAGTGGCCAAAAGTCTCCAAGAGACAAGTCGGGAAGAAGGATATGGAACAGAGGGAGAAAGCCAAGGGAGCAGGCCAAAGGGAGGCAGGAGGAAAAAGTAGTGCCGGGCTGCAGGACTGAAATGGAGGAATTGAAAGACGAAAGCCAGGAAGCAGGAGAGTTTGAGAAAAGGAGAGAGGAAAGAAGAGACATGCAGCCAGACGAGGGGTTAGTGAGAGAGGCTGGGACAGAGAACAGGATGAGAAGGAAATAAGGCAAGGCAAGGCAAGGCTAGGCCAAAGGACGTTTCCTTGATTTATATTTTCTACCACATTCATCTTGAGATGAGGAGGAAAGCCATCAGACCTTATGGATTAGGCCCAAACAAAAGCCCCGGCTACTTGAGACACTTAGACTAAGTCTAAACCACAAAGATCTCTCCATAAAGATGGTTTTACACTGTACTTCCACAATCTGCTGGCAGTACAAGAGAACAAGCGGCAGATGTATTTAGGCTGAGTCATGGTGGTTTGGTGCAGAGACCATGTATATCGTGGGCATATTTCAGCATTTCTGCTCTGGTTTTCAGTGTATTACACCAAAACACCCACCTGATGACATCATTTCAAGAGCAAAAGCAGCAATTTGCAGAATTCAGCTTCTTTGGGGAACTGAGCAATTGCTGAGCTGACACCAAGTCCTGCTGGGTCCCTGTCACCTGCAGCGTGCCCGCATCCTCACCACGGTAGCGGGCATTGTGACAAAGGTTCTATGTCAGCTGGGTGTGGCAGCCGAGCGCCCGCTAGGGGAGGGGGAGCCTGTCAGCCCCGGGCCTGTCACTGCCTGCTGTCCCCCCTGTCAGCAGCGAGGCCTCTGAAAAGTTTCCAAAACATCCCCAGACTTGGGTGCAAAGTGGTCAAAAGTCTCCAAGAGACAAGTTGGGAAGAAGGATATGGAACAGAGGGAGAAAGCCAAGGCAGCAGGCCGAAGGGAGGCAAGAGGAAAAAGTAGTGCCGGGCTGCAGGACTGAAATGGAGGAATTGAAAGACGAAAGCCAGGAAGCAGGAGAGTTTGAGAAAAGGAGAGAGGAAAGAAGAGACATGCAGCCAGACGAGGGGTTAGTGAGAGAGGCTGGGACAGAGAACAGGATGAGAAGGAAATAAGGCAAGGCAAGGCAAGGCTAGGCCAAAGGACGTTTCCTTGATTTATATTTTCTACCACATTCATCTTGAGATGAGGAGGAAAGCCATCAGACCTTATGGATTAGGCCCAAACAAAAGCCCCGGCTACTTGAGACACTTAGACTAAGCCTAAACCACAAAGATCTCTCCATAAAGATGGTTTTTACACTGTACTTCCACAATCTGCTGGCAGTACAAGAGAACAAGCGGCATATGTGTTTAGGCTGAGTCATGGTTTTTTGGTGCAGAGACCATGCATATCGTGGGCATATTTCAGCATTTCTGCTCTGGTTTTCAGTGTATTACACCAAAACACCCACCTGATGACATCATTTCAGAGCAAAAGCAGCAATTTACAGAATTCAGCTTCTTTGGGGAACTGAGCAATTGCTGAGCTGACACCAAGTCCTGCTGGGTCCCTGTCACCTGCAGCGTGCCCGCATCCTCACCACGGTAGCGGGCATTGTGACAAAGGTTCTATGTCAGGTGGGTGTGGCAGCCGAGCGCCCGCTAGGGGAGGGGGAGCCTGTCAGCCCCGGGCCTGTCACTGCCTGCTGTCCCCCCTGTCAGCAGCGAGGCCTCTGAAAAGTTTCCAAAACATCCCCAGACTTGGCTCCAAAGTGGCCAAAAGTCTCCAAGAGACAAGTTGGGAAGAAGGATATGGAACAGAGGGAGAAAGCCAAGGGAGCAGGCCAAAGGGAGGCAAGAGGAAAAAGTAGTGCGGGGCTGCAGGACTGAAATGGAGGAATTGAAAGACGAAAGCCAGGAAGCAGGAGAGTTTGAGAAAAGGAGAGAGGAAAGAAGAGACATGCAGCCAGACGAGGGGTTAGTGAGAGAGGCTGGGACAGAGAACAGGATGAGAAGGAAATAAGGCAAGGCAAGGCAAGGCTGGGCCAAAGGACGTTTCCTTGATTTATATTTTCTACCACATTCATCTTGAGATGAGGAGGAAAGCCATCAGACCTTATGGATTAGGCCCAAACAAAAGCCCCGGCTACTTGAGACACTTAGACTAAGCCTAAACCACAAAGATCTCTCCATAAAGATGGTTTTTACACTGTACTTCCACAATCTGCTGGCAGTACAAGAGAACAAGCGGCAGATGTGTTTAGGCTGAGTCATGGTGGTTTGGTGCAGAGACCATGCATATCGTGGGCATATTTCAGCATTTCTGCTCTGGTTTTCAGTGTATTACACCAAAACACCCACCTGATGACATCATTTCAAGAGCAAAAGCAGCAATTTGCAGAATTCAGCTTCTTTGGGGAACTGAGCAATTGCTGAGCTGACACCAAGTCCTGCTGGGTCCCTGTCACCTGCAGCGTGCCCGCATCCTCACCACGGTAGCGGGCATTGTGACAAAGGTTCTATGTCAGCTGGGTGTGGCAGCCGAGCGCCCGCTAGGGGAGGGGGAGCCTGTCAGCCCCGGGCCTGTCACTGCCTGCTGTCCCCCCTGTCAGCAGCGAGGCCTCTGAAAAGTTTCCAAAACATCCCCAGACTTGGCTCCAAAGTGGCCAAAAGTCTCCAAGAGACAAGTCGGGAAGAAGGATATGGAACAGAGGGAGAAAGCCAAGGGAGCAGGCCAAAGGGAGGCAGGAGGAAAAAGTAGTGCCGGGCTGCAGGACTGAAATGGAGGAATTGAAAGACGAAAGCCAGGAAGCAGGAGAGTTTGAGAAAAGGAGAGAGGAAAGAAGAGACATGCAGCCAGACGAGGGGTTAGTGAGAGAGGCTGGGACAGAGAACAGGATGAGAAGGAAATAAGGCAAGGCAAGGCAAGGCTAGGCCAAAGGACGTTTCCTTGATTTATATTTTCTACCACATTCATCTTGAGATGAGGAGGAAAGCCATCAGACCTTATGGATTAGGCCCAAACAAAAGCCCCGGCTACTTGAGACACTTAGACTAAGCCTAAACCACAAAGATCTCTCCATAAAGATGGTTTTACACTGTACTTCCACAATCTGCTGGCAGTACAAGAGAACAAGCGGCAGATGTATTTAGGCTGAGTCATGGTGGTTTGGTGCAGAGACCATGTATATCGTGGGCATATTTCAGCATTTCTGCTCTGGTTTTCAGTGTATTACACCAAAACACCCACCTGATGACATCATTTCAAGAGCAAAAGCAGCAATTTGCAGAATTCAGCTTCTTTGGGGAACTGAGCAATTGCTGAGCTGACACCAAGTCCTGCTGGGTCCCTGTCACCTGCAGCGTGCCCGCATCCTCACCACGGTAGCGGGCATTGTGACAAAGGTTCTATGTCAGCTGGGTGTGGCAGCCGAGCGCCCGCTAGGGGAGGGGGAGCCTGTCAGCCCCGGGCCTGTCACTGCCTGCTGTCCCCCCTGTCAGCAGCGAGGCCTCTGAAAAGTTTCCAAAACATCCCCAGACTTGGGTGCAAAGTGGTCAAAAGTCTCCAAGAGACAAGTTGGGAAGAAGGATATGGAACAGAGGGAGAAAGCCAAGGGAGCAGGCCGAAGGGAGGCAAGAGGAAAAAGTAGTGCCGGGCTGCAGGACTGAAATGGAGGAATTGAAAGAGGAAAGCCAGGAAGCAGGAGAGTTTGAGAAAAGGAGAGAGGAAAGAAGAGACATGCAGCCAGACGAGGGGTTAGTGAGAGAGGCTGGGACAGAGAACAGGATGAGAAGGAAATAAGGCAAGGCAAGGCAAGGCTAGGCCAAAGGACGTTTCCTTGATTTATATTTTCTACCACATTCATCTTGAGATGAGGAGGAAAGCCATCAGACCTTATGGATTAGGCCCAAACAAAAGCCCCGGCTACTTGAGACACTTAGACTAAGCCTAAACCACAAAGATCTCTCCATAAAGATGGTTTTTACACTGTACTTCCACAATCTGCTGGCAGTACAAGAGAACAAGCGGCATATGTGTTTAGGCTGAGTCATGGTTTTTTGGTGCAGAGACCATGCATATCGTGGGCATATTTCAGCATTTCTGCTCTGGTTTTCAGTGTATTACACCAAAACACCCACCTGATGACATCATTTCAGAGCAAAAGCAGCAATTTACAGAATTCAGCTTCTTTGGGGAACTGAGCAATTGCTGAGCTGACACCAAGTCCTGCTGGGTCCCTGTCACCTGCAGCGTGCCCGCATCCTCACCACGGTAGCGGGCATTGTGACAAAGGTTCTATGTCAGGTGGGTGTGGCAGCCGAGCGCCCGCTAGGGGAGGGGGAGCCTGTCAGCCCCGGGCCTGTCACTGCCTGCTGTCCCCCCTGTCAGCAGCGAGGCCTCTGAAAAGTTTCCAAAACATCCCCAGAATTGGCTCCAAAGTGGCCAAAAGTCTCCAAGAGACAAGTTGGGAAGAAGGATATGGAACAGAGGGAGAAAGCCAAGGGAGCAGGCCAAAGGGAGGCAAGAGGAAAAAGTAGTGCGGGGCTGCAGGACTGAAATGGAGGAATTGAAAGACGAAAGCCAGGAAGCAGGAGAGTTTGAGAAAAGGAGAGAGGAAAGAAGAGACATGCAGCCAGACGAGGGGTTAGTGAGAGAGGCTGGGACAGAGAACAGGATGAGAAGGAAATAAGGCAAGGCAAGGCAAGGCTGGGCCAAAGGACGTTTCCTTGATTTATATTTTCTACCACATTCATCTTGAGATGAGGAGGAAAGCCATCAGACCTTATGGATTAGGCCCAAACAAAAGCCCCGGCTACTTGAGACACTTAGACTAAGCCTAAACCACAAAGATCTCTCCATAAAGATGGTTTTTACACTGTACTTCCACAATCTGCTGGCAGTACAAGAGAACAAGCGGCAGATGTGTTTAGGCTGAGTCATGGTGGTTTGGTGCAGAGACCATGCATATCGTGGGCATATTTCAGCATTTCTGCTCTGGTTTTCAGTGTATTACACCAAAACACCCACCTGATGACATCATTTCAAGAGCAAAAGCAGCAATTTGCAGAATTCAGCTTCTTTGGGGAACTGAGCAATTGCTGAGCTGACACCAAGTCCTGCTGGGTCCCTGTCACCTGCAGCGTGCCCGCATCCTCACCACGGTAGCGGGCATTGTGACAAAGGTTCTATGTCAGCTGGGTGTGGCAGCCGAGCGCCCCCTAGGGGAGGGGGAGCCTGTCAGCCCCGGGCCTGTCACTGCCTGCTGTCCCCCCTGTCAGCAGCGAGGCCTCTGAAAAGTTTCCAAAACATCCCCAGACTTGGCTCCAAAGTGGCCAAAAGTCTCCAAGAGACAAGTCGGGAAGAAGGATATGGAACAGAGGGAGAAAGCCAAGGGAGCAGGCCAAAGGGAGGCAGGAGGAAAAAGTAGTGCCGGGCTGCAGGACTGAAATGGAGGAATTGAAAGACGAAAGCCAGGAAGCAGGAGAGTTTGAGAAAAGGAGAGAGGAAAGAAGAGACATGCAGCCAGACGAGGGGTTAGTGAGAGAGGCTGGGACAGAGAACAGGATGAGAAGGAAATAAGGCAAGGCAAGGCAAGGCTAGGCCAAAGGACGTTTCCTTGATTTATATTTTCTACCACATTCATCTTGAGATGAGGAGGAAAGCCATCAGACCTTATGGATTAGGCCCAAACAAAAGCCCCGGCTACTTGAGACACTTAGACTAAGCCTAAACCACAAAGATCTCTCCATAAAGATGGTTTTACACTGTACTTCCACAATCTGCTGGCAGTACAAGAGAACAAGCGGCAGATGTATTTAGGCTGAGTCATGGTGGTTTGGTGCAGAGACCATGTATATCGTGGGCATATTTCAGCATTTCTGCTCTGGTTTTCAGTGTATTACACCAAAACACCCACCTGATGACATCATTTCAAGAGCAAAAGCAGCAATTTGCAGAATTCAGCTTCTTTGGGGAACTGAGCAATTGCTGAGCTGACACCAAGTCCTGCTGGGTCCCTGTCACCTGCAGCGTGCCCGCATCCTCACCACGGTAGCGGGCATTGTGACAAAGGTTCTATGTCAGCTGGGTGTGGCAGCCGAGCGCCCGCTAGGGGAGGGTGAGCCTGTCAGCCCCGGGCCTGTCACTGCCTGCTGTCCCCCCTGTCAGCAGCGAGGCCTCTGAAAAGTTTCCAAAACATCCCCAGACTTGGGTGCAAAGTGGTCAAAAGTCTCCAAGAGACAAGTTGGGAAGAAGGATATGGAACAGAGGGAGAAAGCCAAGGGAGCAGGCCGAAGGGAGGCAAGAGGAAAAAGTAGTGCCGGGCTGCAGGACTGAAATGGAGGAATTGAAAGACGAAAGCCAGGAAGCAGGAGAGTTTGAGAAAAGGAGAGAGGAAAGAAGAGACATGCAGCCAGACGAGGGGTTAGTGAGAGAGGCTGGGACAGAGAACAGGATGAGAAGGAAATAAGGCAAGGCAAGGCAAGGCTAGGCCAAAGGACGTTTCCTTGATTTATATTTTCTACCACATTCATCTTGAGATGAGGAGGAAAGCCATCAGACCTTATGGATTAGGCCCAAACAAAAGCCCCGGCTACTTGAGACACTTAGACTAAGCCTAAACCACAAAGATCTCTCCATAAAGATGGTTTTTACACTGTACTTCCACAATCTGCTGGCAGTACAAGAGAACAAGCGGCATATGTGTTTAGGCTGAGTCATGGTTTTTTGGTGCAGAGACCATGCATATCGTGGGCATATTTCAGCATTTCTGCTCTGGTTTTCAGTGTATTACACCAAAACACCCACCTGATGACATCATTTCAAGAGCAAAAGCAGCAATTTGCAGAATTCAGCTTCTTTGGGGAACTGAGCAATTGCTGAGCTGACACCAAGTCCTGCTGGGTCCCTGTCACCTGCAGCGTGCCCGCATCCTCACCACGGTAGCGGGCATTGTGACAAAGGTTCTATGTCAGCTGGGTGTGGCAGCCGAGCGCCCGCTAGGGGAGGGGGAGCCTGTCAGCCCCGGGCCTGTCACTGCCTGCTGTCCCCCCTGTCACCAGCGAGGCCTCTGAAAAGTTTCCAAAACATCCCCAGACTTGGCTCCAAAGTGGCCAAAAGTCTCCAAGAGACAAGTCGGGAAGAAGGATATGGAACAGAGGGAGAAAGCCAAGGGAGCAGGCCGAAGGGAGGCAAGAGGAAAAAGTAGTGCCGGGCTGCAGGACTGAAATGGAGGAATTGAAAGACAAAAGCCAGGAAGCAGGAGAGTTTGAGAAAAGGAGAGAGGAAAGAAGAGACATGCAGCCAGACGAGGGGTTAGTGAGAGAGGCTGGGACAGAGAACAGGATGAGGAGGAAATAAGGCAAGGCAAGGCAAGGCTAGGCCAAAGGACGTTTCCTTGATTTATATTTTCTACCACATTCATCTTGAGATGAGGAGGAAAGCCATCAGACCTTATGGATTAGGCCCAAACAAAAGCCCCGGCTACTTGAGACACTTAGACTAAGCCTAAACCACAAAGATCTCTCCATAAAGATGGTTTTTACACTGTACTTCCACAATCTGCTGGCAGTACAAGAGAACAAGCGGCAGATGTATTTAGGCTGAGTCATGGTTTTTTGGTGCAGAGACCATGCATATCGTGGGCATATTTCAGCATTTCTGCTCTGGTTTTCAGTGTATTACAACAAAACACCCACCTGATGACATCATTTCCAGAGCAAAAGCAGCAATTTGCAGAATTCAGCTTCTTTGGGGAACTGAGCAATTGCTGAGCTGACACCAAGTCCTGCTGGGTCCCTGTCACCTGCAGAGTGCCCGCATCCTCACCACGGTAGCGGGCATTGTGACAAAGGTTCTATGTCAGGTGGGTGTGGCAGCCGAGCGCCCGCTAGGGGAGGGGGAGCCTGTCAGCCCCGGGCCTGTCACTGCCTGCTGTCCCCCCTGTCAGCAGCGAGGCCTCTGAAAAGTTTCCAAAACATCCCCAGACTTGGCTCCAAAGTGGTTAAAAGTCTCCAAGAGACAAGTCGGGAAGAAGGATATGGAACAGAGGGAGAAAGCCAAGGGAGCAGGCCAAAGGGAGGCAAGAGGAAAAAGTAGTGCCGGGCTGCAGGACTGAAATGGAGGAATTGAAAGACAAAAGCCAGGAAGCAGGAGAGTTTGAGAAAAGGAGAGAGGAAAGAAGAGACATGCAGCCAGACGAGGGGTTAGTGAGAGAGGCTGGGACAGAGAACAGGATGAGGAGGAAATAAGGCAAGGCAAGGCAAGGCTAGGCCAAAGGACGTTTCCTTGATTTATATTTTCTACCACATTCATCTTGAGATGAGGAGGAAAGCCATCAGACCTTATGGATTAGGCCCAAACAAAAGCCCCGGCTACTTGAGACACTTAGACTAAGCCTAAACCACAAAGATCTCTCCATAAAGATGGTTTTTACACTGTACTTCCACAATCTGCTGGCAGTACAAGAGAACAAGCGGCAGATGTATTTAGGCTGAGTCATGGTTTTTTGGTGCAGAGACCATGCATATCGTGGGCATATTTCAGCATTTCTGCTCTGGTTTTCAGTGTATTACAACAAAACACCCACCTGATGACATCATTTCCAGAGCAAAAGCAGCAATTTGCAGAATTCAGCTTCTTTGGGGAACTGAGCAATTGCTGAGCTGACACCAAGTCCTGCTGGGTCCCTGTCACCTGCAGAGTGCCCGCATCCTCACCACGGTAGCGGGCATTGTGACAAAGGTTCTATGTCAGGTGGGTGTGGCAGCCGAGCGCCCGCTAGGGGAGGGGGAGCCTGTCAGCCCCGGGCCTGTCACTGCCTGCTGTCCCCCCTGTCAGCAGCGAGGCCTCTGAAAAGTTTCCAAAACATCCCCAGACTTGGCTCCAAAGTGGTTAAAAGTCTCCAAGAGACAAGTCGGGAAGAAGGATATGGAACAGAGGGAGAAAGCCAAGGGAGCAGGCCAAAGGGAGGCAAGAGGACAAAGTAGTGCCGGGCTGCAGGACTGAAATGGAGGAATTGAAAGACAAAAGCCAGGAAGCAGGAGAGTTTGAGAAAAGGAGAGAGGAAAGAAGAGACATGCAGCCAGACGAGGGGTTAGTGAGAGAGGCTGGGACAGAGAACAGGATGAGAAGGAAATAAGGCAAGGCAAGGCAAGGCTAGGCCAAAGGACGTTTCCTTGATTTATATTTTCTACCACATTCATCTTGAGATGAGGAGGAAAGCCATCAGACCTTATGGATTAGGCCCAAACAAAAGCCCCGGCTACTTGAGACACTTAGACTAAGCCTAAACCACAAAGATCTCTCCATAAAGATGGTTTTTACACTGTACTTCCACAATCTGCTGGCAGTACAAGAGAACAAGCGGCAGATGTGTTTAGGCTGAGTCATGGTGGTTTGGTGCAGAGACCATGCATATCGTGGGCATATTTCAGCATTTCTGCTCTGGTTTTCAGTGTATTACACCAAAACACCCACCTGATGACATCATTTCAAGAGCAAAAGCAGCAATTTGCAGAATTCAGGTTCTTTGGGGAACTGAGCAATTGCTGAGCTGACACCAAGTCCTGCTGGGTCCCTGTCACCTGCAGCGTGCCCGCATCCTCACCACGGTAGCGGGCATTGTGACAAAGGTTCTATGTCAGCTGGGTGTGGCAGCCGAGCGCCCGCTAGGGGAGGGGGAGCCTGTCAGCCCCGGGCCTGTCACTGCCTGCTGTCCCCCCTGTCACCAGCGAGGCCTCTGAAAAGTTTCCAAAACATCCCCAGACTTGGGTCCAAAGTGGCCAAAAGTCTCCAAGAGACAAGTCGGGAAGAAGGATATGGAACAGAGGGAGAAAGCCAAGGGAGCAGGCCAAAGGGAGGCAAGAGGAAAAAGTAGTGCCGGGCTGCAGGACTGAAATGGAGGAATCGAAAGACGAAAGCCAGGAAGCAGGAGAGTTTGAGAAAAGGAGAGAGGAAAGAAGAGACATGCAGCCAGACGAGGGGTTAGTGAGAGAGGCTGGGACATAGAACAGGATGAGAAGGAAATAAGGCAAGGCAAGGCAAGGCTAGGCCAAAGGACGTTTCCTTGATTTATATTTTCTACCACATTCATCTTGAGATGAGGAGGAAAGCCATCAGACCTTATGGATTAGGCCCAAACAAAAGCCCCGGCTACTTGAGACACTTAGACTAAGCCTAAACCACAAAGATCTCTCCATAAAGATGGTTTTTACACTGTACTTCCACAATCTGCTGGCAGTACAAGAGAAAAAGCGGCAGATGTATTTAGGCTGAGTCATGGTGGTTTGGTGCAGAGACCATGCATTCCGTGGGAAAATTTCAGCATTTCTGCTCTGGTTTTCAGTGTATTACACCAAAACACCCACCTGATGACATCATTTCAAGAGCAAAAGCAGCAATTTGCAGAATTCAGGTTCTTTGGGGAACTGAGCAATTGCTGAGCTGACACCAAGTCCTGCTGGGTCCCTGTCACCTGCAGCGTGCCCGCATCCTCACCACGGTAGCGGGCATTGTGACAAAGGTTCTATGTCAGGTGGGTGTGGCAGCCGAGCGCCCGCTAGGGGAGGGGGAGCCTGTCAGCCCCGGGCCTGTCACTGCCTGCTGTCCCCCCTGTCAGCAGCGAGGCCTCTGAAAAGTTTCCAAAACATCCCCAGACTTGGGTCCAAAGTGGCCAAAAGTCTCCAAGAGACAAGTTGGGAAGAAGGATATGGAACAGAGGGAGAAAGCCAAGGGAGCAGGCCAAAGGGAGGCAAGAGGACAAAGTAGTGCCGGGCTGCAGGACTGAAATGGAGGAATCGAAAGACGAAAGCCAGGAAGCAGGAGAGTTTGAGAAAAGGAGAGAGGAAAGAAGAGACATGCAGCCAGACGAGGGGTTAGTGAGAGAGGCTGGGACATAGAACAGGATGAGAAGGAAATAAGGCAAGGCAAGGCAAGGCTAGGCCAAAGGACGTTTCCTTGATTTATATTTTCTACCACATTCATCTTGAGATGAGGAGGAAAGCCATCAGACCTTATGGATTAGGCCCAAACAAAAGCCCCGTCTACTTGAGACACTTAGACTAAGCCTAAACCACAAAGATCTCTCCATAAAGATGGTTTTTACACTGTACTTCCACAATCTGCTGGCAGTACAGGAGAACAAGCGGCAGATGTATTCAGGCTGAGTCATGGTGGTTTGGTGCAGAGACCATGCATATCGTGGGCATATTTCAGCATTTCTGCTCTGGTTTTCAGTGTATTACACCAAAACACCCACCTGATGACATCATTTCAAGAGCAAAAGCAGCAATTTGCAGAATTCAGCTTCTTTGGGGAACTGAGCAATTGCTGAGCTGACACCAAGTCCTGCTGGGTCCCTGTCACCTGCAGCGTGCCCGCATCCTCACCACGGTAGCGGGCATTGTGACAAAGGTTCTATGTCAGCTGGGTGTGGCAGCCGAGCGCCCGCTAGGGGAGGGGGAGCCTGTCAGCCCCGGGCCTGTCACTGCCTGCTGTCCCCCCTGTCACCAGCGAGGCCTCTGAAAAGTTTCCAAAACATCCCCAGACTTGGGTCCAAAGTGGCCAAAAGTCTCCAAGAGACAAGTTGGGAAGAAGGATATGGAACAGAGGGAGAAAGCCAAGGGAGCAGGCCAAAGGGAGGCAAGAGGAAAAAGTAGTGCCGGGCTGCAGGACTGAAATGGAGGAATCGAAAGACGAAAGCCAGGAAGCAGGAGAGTTTGAGAAAAGGAGAGAGGAAAGAAGAGACATGCAGCCAGACGAGGGGTTAGTGAGAGAGGCTGGGACATAGAACAGGATGAGAAGGAAATAAGGCAAGGCAAGGCAAGGCTAGGCCAAAGGACGTTTCCTTGATTTATATTTTCTACCACATTCATCTTGAGATGAGGAGGAAAGCCATCAGACCTTATGGATTAGGCCCAAACAAAAGCCCCGGCTACTTGAGACACTTAGACTAAGCCTAAACCACAAAGATCTCTCCATAAAGATGGTTTTTACACTGTACTTCTACAATCTGCTGGCAGTACAAGAGAAAAAGCGGCAGATGTATTCAGGCTGAGTCATGGTGGTTTGGTGCAGAGACCATGCATTCCGTTGGAAAATTTCAGCATTTCTGCTCTGGTTTTCAGTGTATTACACCAAAACACCCACCTGATGACATCATTTCAAGAGCAAAAGCAGCAATTTGCAGAATTCAGCTTCTTTGGGGAACTGAGCAATTGCTGAGCTGACACCAAGTCCTGCTGGGTCCCTGTCACCTGCAGAGTGCCCGCATCCTCACCACAGTAGCGGGCATTGTGACAAAGGTTCTATGTCAGGTGGGTGTGGCAGCCGAGCGCCCGCTAGGGGAGGGGGAGCCTGTCAGCCCCGGGCCTGTCACTGCCTGCTGTCCCCCCTGTCAGCAGCGAGGCCTCTGAAAAGTTTCCAAAACATCCCCAGACTTGGCTCCAAAGTGGTTAAAAGTCTCCAAGAGACAAGTCGGGAAGAAGGATATGGAACAGAGGGAGAAAGCCAAGGGAGCAGGCCAAAGGGAGGCAAGAGGACAAAGTAGTGCCGGGCTGCAGGACTGAAATGGAGGAATTGAAAGACAAAAGCCAGGAAGCAGGAGAGTTTGAGAAAAGGAGAGAGGAAAGAAGAGACATGCAGCCAGACGAGGGGTTAGTGAGAGAGGCTGGGACAGAGAACAGGATGAGAAGGAAATAAGGCAAGGCAAGGCAAGGCTAGGCCAAAGGACGTTTCCTTGATTTATATTTTCTACCACATTCATCTTGAGATGAGGAGGAAAGCCATCAGACCTTATGGATTAGGCCCAAACAAAAGCCCCGGCTACTTGAGACACTTAGACTAAGCCTAAACCACAAAGATCTCTCCATAAAGATGGTTTTTACACTGTACTTCCACAATCTGCTGGCAGTACAAGAGAACAAGCGGCAGATGTATTTAGGCTGAGTCATGGTGGTTTGGTGCAGAGACCATGCATATCGTGGGCATATTTCAGCATTTCTGCTCTGGTTTTCAGTGTATTACACCAAAACACCCACCTGATGACATCATTTCAAGAGCAAAAGCAGCAATTTGGAGAATTCAGCTTCTTTGGGGAACTGAGCAATTGCTGAGCTGACACCAAGTCCTGCTGGGTCCCTGTCACCTGCAGCGTGCCCGCATCCTCACCACGGTAGCGGGCATTGTGACAAAGGTTCTATGTCAGCTGGGTGTGGCAGCCGAGCGCCCGCTAGGGGAGGGGGAGCCTGTCAGCCCCGGGCCTGTCACTGCCTGCTGTCCCCCCTGTCAGCAGCGAGGCCTCTGAAAAGTTTCCAAAACATCCCCAGACTTGGCTCCAAAGTGGCCAAAAGTCTCCAAGAGACAAGTCGGGAAGAAGGATATGGAACAGAGGGAGAAAGCCAAGGGAGCAGGCCAAAGGGAGGCAAGAGGAAAAAGTAGTGCCGGGCTGCAGGACTGAAATGGAGGAATCGAAAGACGAAAGCCAGGAAGCAGGAGAGTTTGAGAAAAGGAGAGAGGAAAGAAGAGACATGCAGCCAGACGAGGGCTTAGTGAGAGAGTCTGGGACAGAGAACAGGATGAGAAGGAAATAAGGCAAGGCAAGGCAAGGCTAGGCCAAAGGACGTTTCCTTGATTTATATTTTCTACCACATTCATCTTGAGATGAGGAGGAAAGCCATCAGACCTTATGGATTAGGCCCAAACAAAAGCCCCGGCTACTTGAGACACTTAGATTAAGCCTAAACCACAAAGATCTCTCCATAAAGATGGTTTTTACACTG
This sequence comes from Patagioenas fasciata, assembly GCF_037038585.1. Taxonomy (NCBI): domain Eukaryota; kingdom Metazoa; phylum Chordata; class Aves; order Columbiformes; family Columbidae; genus Patagioenas; species Patagioenas fasciata. The sequence continues at coordinate 2,885,656 of NW_027288504.1, forward strand.
TACTTCCACAATCTGCTGGCAGTACAGGAGAACAAGCGGCAGATGTATTTAGGCTGAGTCATGGTGGTTTGGTGCAGAGACCATGCATATCGTGGGCATATTTCAGCATTTCTGCTCTGGTTTTCAGTGTATTACACCAAAACACCCACCTGATGACATCATTTCAAGAGCAAAAGCAGCAATTTGCAGAATTCAGCTTCTTTGGGGAACTGAGCAATTGCTGAGCTGACACCAAGTCCTGCTGGGTCCCTGTCACCTGCAGCGTGCCCGCATCCTCACCACGGTAGCGGGCATTGTGACAAAGGTTCTATGTCAGCTGGGTGTGGCAGCCGAGCGCCCGCTAGGGGAGGGGGAGCCTGTCAGCCCCGGGCCTGTCACTGCCTGCTGTCCCCCCTGTCACCAGCGAGGCCTCTGAAAAGTTTCCAAAACATCCCCAGACTTGGCTCCAAAGTGGCCAAAAGTCTCCAAGAGACAAGTCGGGAAGAAGGATATGGAACAGAGGGAGAAAGCCAAGGGAGCAGGCCGAAGGGAGGCAAGAGGAAAAAGTAGTGCCGGGCTGCAGGACTGAAATGGAGGAATTGAAAGACGAAAGCCAGGAAGCAGGAGAGTTTGAGAAAAGGAGAGAGGAAAGAAGAGACATGCAGCCAGACGAGGGGTTAGTGAGAGAGGCTGGGACAGAGAACAGGATGAGAAGGAAATAAGGCAAGGCAAGGAAAGGCTAGGCCAAAGGACGTTTCCTTGATTTATATTTTCTACCACATTCATCTTGAGATGAGGAGGAAAGCCATCAGACCTTATGGATTAGGCCCAAACAAAAGCCCCGGCTACTTGAGACACTTAGACTAAGCCTAAACCACAAAGATCTCTCCGTAAAGATGGTTTTTACACTGTACTTCCACAATCTGCTGGCAGTACAAGAGAACAAGCGGCATATGTGTTTAGGCTGAGTCATGGTTTTTTGGTGCAGAGACCATGCATATCGTGGGCATATTTCAGCATTTCTGCTCTGGTTTTCAGTGTATTACACCAAAACACCCACCTGATGACATCATTTCAGAGCAAAAGCAGCAATTTACAGAATTCAGCTTCTTTGGGGAACTGAGCAATTGCTGAGCTGACACCAAGTCCTGCTGGGTCCCTGTCACCTGCAGCGTGCCCGCATCCTCACCACGGTAGCGGGCATTGTGACAAAGGTTCTATGTCAGCTGGGTGTGGCAGCCGAGCGCCCCCTAGGGGAGGGGGAGCCTGTCAGCCCCGGGCCTGTCACTGCCTGCTGTCCCCCCTGTCAGCAGCGAGGCCTCTGAAAAGTTTCCAAAACATCCCCAGACTTGGCTCCAAAGTGGCCAAAAGTCTCCAAGAGACAAGTTGGGAAGAAGGATATGGAACAGAGGGAGAAAGCCAAGGGAGCAGGCCAAAGGGAGGCAAGAGGAAAAAGTAGTGCGGGGCTGCAGGACTGAAATGGAGGAATTGAAAGACGAAAGCCAGGAAGCAGGAGAGTTTGAGAAAAGGAGAGAGGAAAGAAGAGACATGCAGCCAGACGAGGGGTTAGTGAGAGAGGCTGGGACAGAGAACAGGATGAGAAGGAAATAAGGCAAGGCAAGGCAAGGCTAGGCCAAAGGACGTTTCCTTGATTTATATTTTCTACCACATTCATCTTGAGATGAGGAGGAAAGCCATCAGACCTTATGGATTAGGCCCAAACAAAAGCCCCGGCTACTTGAGACACTTAGACTAAGCCTAAACCACAAAGATCTCTCCATAAAGATGGTTTTTACACTGTACTTCCACAATCTGCTGGCAGTACAAGAGAACAAGCGGCAGATGTATTTAGGCTGAGTCATGGTGGTTTGGTGCAGAGACCATGCATATCGTGGGCATATTTCAGCATTTCTGCTCTGGTTTTCAGTGTATTACACCAAAACACCCACCTGATGACATCATTTCAAGAGCAAAAGCAGCAATTTGCAGAATTCAGCTTCTTTGGGGAACTGAGCAATTGCTGAGCTGACACCAAGTCCTGCTGGGTCCCTGTCACCTGCAGAGTGCCCGCATCCTCACCAGGGTAGCGGGCATTGTGACAAAGGTTCTATGTCAGCTGGGTGTGGCAGCCGAGCGCCCGCTAGGGGAGGGGGAGCCTGTCAGCCCCGGGCCTGTCACTGCCTGCTGTCCCCCCTGTCAGCAGCGAGGCCTCTGAAAAGTTTCCAAAACATCCCCAGACTTGGCTCCAAAGTGGCCAAAAGTCTCCAAGAGACAAGTCGGGAAGAAGGATATGGAACAGAGGGAGAAAGCCAAGGGAGCAGGCCAAAGGGAGGCAAGAGGAAAAAGTAGTGCCGGGCTGCAGGACTGAAATGGAGGAATTGAAAGACAAAAGCCAGGAAGCAGGAGAGTTTGAGAAAAGGAGAGAGGAAAGAAGAGACATGCAGCCAGACGAGGGGTTAGTGAGAGAGGCTGGGACAGAGAACAGGATGAGGAGGAAATAAGGCAAGGCAAGGCAAGGCTAGGCCAAAGGACGTTTCCTTGATTTATATTTTCTACCACATTCATCTTGAGATGAGGAGGAAAGCCATCAGACCTTATGGATTAGGCCCAAACAAAAGCCCCGGCTACTTGAGACACTTAGACTAAGCCTAAACCACAAAGATCTCTCCATAAAGATGGTTTTTACACTGTACTTCCACAATCTGCTGGCAGTACAAGAGAACAAGCGGCAGATGTATTTAGGCTGAGTCATGGTTTTTTGGTGCAGAGACCATGCATATCGTGGGCATATTTCAGCATTTCTGCTCTGGTTTTCAGTGTATTACAACAAAACACCCACCTGATGACATCATTTCCAGAGCAAAAGCAGCAATTTGCAGAATTCAGCTTCTTTGGGGAACTGAGCAATTGCTGAGCTGACACCAAGTCCTGCTGGGTCCCTGTCACCTGCAGAGTGCCCGCATCCTCACCACGGTAGCGGGCATTGTGACAAAGGTTCTATGTCAGCTGGGTGTGGCAGCCGAGCGCCCGCTAGGGGAGGGGGAGCCTGTCAGCCCCGGGCCTGTCACTGCCTGCTGTCCCCCCTGTCAGCAGCGAGGCCTCTGAAAAGTTTCCAAAACATCCCCAGACTTGGCTCCAAAGTGGTTAAAAGTCTCCAAGAGACAAGTCGGGAAGAAGGATATGGAACAGAGGGAGAAAGCCAAGGGAGCAGGCCAAAGGGAGGCAAGAGGAAAAAGTAGTGCCGGGCTGCAGGACTGAAATGGAGGAATTGAAAGACAAAAGCCAGGAAGCAGGAGAGTTTGAGAAAAGGAGAGAGGAAAGAAGAGACATGCAGCCAGACGAGGGGTTAGTGAGAGAGGCTGGGACAGAGAACAGGATGAGGAGGAAATAAGGCAAGGCAAGGCAAGGCTAGGCCAAAGGACGTTTCCTTGATTTATATTTTCTACCACATTCATCTTGAGATGAGGAGGAAAGCCATCAGACCTTATGGATTAGGCCCAAACAAAAGCCCCGGCTACTTGAGACACTTAGACTAAGCCTAAACCACAAAGATCTCTCCATAAAGATGGTTTTTACACTGTACTTCCACAATCTGCTGGCAGTACAAGAGAACAAGCGGCAGATGTATTTAGGCTGAGTCATGGTTTTTTGGTGCAGAGACCATGCATATCGTGGGCATATTTCAGCATTTCTGCTCTGGTTTTCAGTGTATTACAACAAAACACCCACCTGATGACATCATTTCCAGAGCAAAAGCAGCAATTTGCAGAATTCAGCTTCTTTGGGGAACTGAGCAATTGCTGAGCTGACACCAAGTCCTGCTGGGTCCCTGTCACCTGCAGAGTGCCCGCATCCTCACCACGGTAGCGGGCATTGTGACAAAGGTTCTATGTCAGGTGGGTGTGGCAGCCGAGCGCCCGCTAGGGGAGGGGGAGCCTGTCAGCCCCGGGCCTGTCACTGCCTGCTGTCCCCCCTGTCAGCAGCGAGGCCTCTGAAAAGTTTCCAAAACATCCCCAGACTTGGCTCCAAAGTGGTTAAAAGTCTCCAAGAGACAAGTCGGGAAGAAGGATATGGAACAGAGGGAGAAAGCCAAGGGAGCAGGCCAAAGGGAGGCAAGAGGACAAAGTAGTGCCGGGCTGCAGGACTGAAATGGAGGAATTGAAAGACAAAAGCCAGGAAGCAGGAGAGTTTGAGAAAAGGAGAGAGGAAAGAAGAGACATGCAGCCAGACGAGGGGTTAGTGAGAGAGGCTGGGACAGAGAACAGGATGAGAAGGAAATAAGGCAAGGCAAGGCAAGGCTAGGCCAAAGGACGTTTCCTTGATTTATATTTTCTACCACATTCATCTTGAGATGAGGAGGAAAGCCATCAGACCTTATGGATTAGGCCCAAACAAAAGCCCCGGCTACTTGAGACACTTAGACTAAGCCTAAACCACAAAGATCTCTCCATAAAGATGGTTTTTACACTGTACTTCCACAATCTGCTGGCAGTACAAGAGAACAAGCGGCAGATGTATTTAGGCTGAGTCATGGTTTTTTGGTGCAGAGACCATGCATATCGTGGGCATATTTCAGCATTTCTGCTCTGGTTTTCAGTGTATTACAACAAAACACCCACCTGATGACATCATTTCCAGAGCAAAAGCAGCAATTTGCAGAATTCAGCTTCTTTGGGGAACTGAGCAATTGCTGAGCTGACACCAAGTCCTGCTGGGTCCCTGTCACCTGCAGAGTGCCCGCATCCTCACCACGGTAGCGGGCATTGTGACAAAGGTTCTATGTCAGGTGGGTGTGGCAGCCGAGCGCCCGCTAGGGGAGGGGGAGCCTGTCAGCCCCGGGCCTGTCACTGCCTGCTGTCCCCCCTGTCAGCAGCGAGGCCTCTGAAAAGTTTCCAAAACATCCCCAGACTTGGCTCCAAAGTGGTTAAAAGTCTCCAAGAGACAAGTCGGGAAGAAGGATATGGAACAGAGGGAGAAAGCCAAGGGAGCAGGCCAAAGGGAGGCAAGAGGAAAAAGTAGTGCCGGGCTGCAGGACTGAAATGGAGGAATTGAAAGACAAAAGCCAGGAAGCAGGAGAGTTTGAGAAAAGGAGAGAGGAAAGAAGAGACATGCAGCCAGACGAGGGGTTAGTGAGAGAGGCTGGGACAGAGAACAGGATGAGGAGGAAATAAGGCAAGGCAAGGCAAGGCTAGGCCAAAGGACGTTTCCTTGATTTATATTTTCTACCACATTCATCTTGAGATGAGGAGGAAAGCCATCAGACCTTATGGATTAGGCCCAAACAAAAGCCCCGGCTACTTGAGACACTTAGACTAAGCCTAAACCACAAAGATCTCTCCATAAAGATGGTTTTTACACTGTACTTCCACAATCTGCTGGCAGTACAAGAGAACAAGCGGCAGATGTATTTAGGCTGAGTCATGGTTTTTTGGTGCAGAGACCATGCATATCGTGGGCATATTTCAGCATTTCTGCTCTGGTTTTCAGTGTATTACAACAAAACACCCACCTGATGACATCATTTCCAGAGCAAAAGCAGCAATTTGCAGAATTCAGCTTCTTTGGGGAACTGAGCAATTGCTGAGCTGACACCAAGTCCTGCTGGGTCCCTGTCACCTGCAGAGTGCCCGCATCCTCACCACGGTAGCGGGCATTGTGACAAAGGTTCTATGTCAGGTGGGTGTGGCAGCCGAGCGCCCGCTAGGGGAGGGGGAGCCTGTCAGCCCCGGGCCTGTCACTGCCTGCTGTCCCCCCTGTCAGCAGCGAGGCCTCTGAAAAGTTTCCAAAACATCCCCAGACTTGGCTCCAAAGTGGTTAAAAGTCTCCAAGAGACAAGTCGGGAAGAAGGATATGGAACAGAGGGAGAAAGCCAAGGGAGCAGGCCAAAGGGAGGCAAGAGGACAAAGTAGTGCCGGGCTGCAGGACTGAAATGGAGGAATTGAAAGACAAAAGCCAGGAAGCAGGAGAGTTTGAGAAAAGGAGAGAGGAAAGAAGAGACATGCAGCCAGACGAGGGGTTAGTGAGAGAGGCTGGGACAGAGAACAGGATGAGAAGGAAATAAGGCAAGGCAAGGCAAGGCTAGGCCAAAGGACGTTTCCTTGATTTATATTTTCTACCACATTCATCTTGAGATGAGGAGGAAAGCCATCAGACCTTATGGATTAGGCCCAAACAAAAGCCCCGGCTACTTGAGACACTTAGACTAAGCCTAAACCACAAAGATCTCTCCATAAAGATGGTTTTTACACTGTACTTCCACAATCTGCTGGCAGTACAAGAGAACAAGCGGCAGATGTGTTTAGGCTGAGTCATGGTGGTTTGGTGCAGAGACCATGCATATCGTGGGCATATTTCAGCATTTCTGCTCTGGTTTTCAGTGTATTACACCAAAACACCCACCTGATGACATCATTTCAAGAGCAAAAGCAGCAATTTGCAGAATTCAGGTTCTTTGGGGAACTGAGCAATTGCTGAGCTGACACCAAGTCCTGCTGGGTCCCTGTCACCTGCAGCGTGCCCGCATCCTCACCACGGTAGCGGGCATTGTGACAAAGGTTCTATGTCAGCTGGGTGTGGCAGCCGAGCGCCCGCTAGGGGAGGGGGAGCCTGTCAGCCCCGGGCCTGTCACTGCCTGCTGTCCCCCCTGTCACCAGCGAGGCCTCTGAAAAGTTTCCAAAACATCCCCAGACTTGGGTCCAAAGTGGCCAAAAGTCTCCAAGAGACAAGTCGGGAAGAAGGATATGGAACAGAGGGAGAAAGCCAAGGGAGCAGGCCAAAGGGAGGCAAGAGGAAAAAGTAGTGCCGGGCTGCAGGACTGAAATGGAGGAATCGAAAGACGAAAGCCAGGAAGCAGGAGAGTTTGAGAAAAGGAGAGAGGAAAGAAGAGACATGCAGCCAGACGAGGGGGTAGTGAGAGAGGCTGGGACAGAGAACAGGATGAGAAGGAAATAAGGCAAGGCAAGGCAAGGCTAGGCCAAAGGACGTTTCCTTGATTTATATTTTCTACCACATTCATCTTGAGATGAGGAGGAAAGCCATCAGACCTTATGGATTAGGCCCAAACAAAAGCCCCGGCTACTTGAGACACTTAGACTAAGCCTAAACCACAAAGATCTCTCCATAAAGATGGTTTTTACACTGTACTTCCACAATCTGCTGGCAGTACAAGAGAACAAGCGGCAGATGTATTTAGGCTGAGTCATGGTGGTTTGGTGCAGAGACCATGCATTCCGTGGGAAAATTTCAGCATTTCTGCTCTGGTTTTCAGTGTATTACACCAAAACACCCACCTGATGACATCATTTCAAGAGCAAAAGCAGCAATTTGCAGAATTCAGCTTCTTTGGGGAACTGAGCAATTGCTGAGCTGACACCAAGTCCTGCTGGGTCCCTGTCACCTGCAGCGTGCCCGCATCCTCACCACGGTAGCGGGCATTGTGACAAAGGTTCTATGTCAGGTGGGTGTGGCAGCCGAGCGCCCGCTAGGGGAGGGGGAGCCTGTCAGCCCCGGGCCTGTCACTGCCTGCTGTCCCCCCTGTCAGCAGCGAGGCCTCTGAAAAGTTTCCAAAACATCCCCAGACTTGGGTCCAAAGTGGCCAAAAGTCTCCAAGAGACAAGTTGGGAAGAAGGATATGGAACAGAGGGAGAAAGCCAAGGGAGCAGGCCAAAGGGAGGCAAGAGGACAAAGTAGTGCCGGGCTGCAGGACTGAAATGGAGGAATCGAAAGACGAAAGCCAGGAAGCAGGAGAGTTTGAGAAAAGGAGAGAGGAAAGAAGAGACATGCAGCCAGACGAGGGGTTAGTGAGAGAGGCTGGGACATAGAACAGGATGAGAAGGAAATAAGGCAAGGCAAGGCAAGGCTAGGCCAAAGGACGTTTCCTTGATTTATATTTTCTACCACATTCATCTTGAGATGAGGAGGAAAGCCATCAGACCTTATGGATTAGGCCCAAACAAAAGCCCCGTCTACTTGAGACACTTAGACTAAGCCTAAACCACAAAGATCTCTCCATAAAGATGGTTTTTACACTGTACTTCCACAATCTGCTGGCAGTACAGGAGAACAAGCGGCAGATGTATTCAGGCTGAGTCATGGTGGTTTGGTGCAGAGACCATGCATATCGTGGGCATATTTCAGCATTTCTGCTCTGGTTTTCAGTGTATTACACCAAAACACCCACCTGATGACATCATTTCAAGAGCAAAAGCAGCAATTTGCAGAATTCAGCTTCTTTGGGGAACTGAGCAATTGCTGAGCTGACACCAAGTCCTGCTGGGTCCCTGTCACCTGCAGCGTGCCCGCATCCTCACCACGGTAGCGGGCATTGTGACAAAGGTTCTATGTCAGCTGGGTGTGGCAGCCGAGCGCCCGCTAGGGGAGGGGGAGCCTGTCAGCCCCGGGCCTGTCACTGCCTGCTGTCCCCCCCGTCACCAGCGAGGCCTCTGAAAAGTTTCCAAAACATCCCCAGACTTGGGTCCAAAGTGGCCAAAAGTCTCCAAGAGACAAGTTGGGAAGAAGGATATGGAACAGAGGGAGAAAGCCAAGGGAGCAGGCCAAAGGGAGGCAAGAGGAAAAAGTAGTGCCGGGCTGCAGGACTGAAATGGAGGAATCGAAAGACGAAAGCCAGGAAGCAGGAGAGTTTGAGAAAAGGAGAGAGGAAAGAAGAGACATGCAGCCAGACGAGGGGTTAGTGAGAGAGGCTGGGACATAGAACAGGATGAGAAGGAAATAAGGCAAGGCAAGGCAAGGCTAGGCCAAAGGACGTTTCCTTGATTTATATTTTCTACCACATTCATCTTGAGATGAGGAGGAAAGCCATCAGACCTTATGGATTAGGCCCAAACAAAAGCCCCGGCTACTTGAGACACTTAGACTAAGCCTAAACCACAAAGATCTCTCCATAAAGATGGTTTTTACACTGTACTTCTACAATCTGCTGGCAGTACAAGAGAAAAAGCGGCAGATGTATTCAGGCTGAGTCATGGTGGTTTGGTGCAGAGACCATGCATTCCGTTGGAAAATTTCAGCATTTCTGCTCTGGTTTTCAGTGTATTACACCAAAACACCCACCTGATGACATCATTTCAAGAGCAAAAGCAGCAATTTGCAGAATTCAGCTTCTTTGGGGAACTGAGCAATTGCTGAGCTGACACCAAGTCCTGCTGGGTCCCTGTCACCTGCAGAGTGCCCGCATCCTCACCACAGTAGCGGGCATTGTGACAAAGGTTCTATGTCAGGTGGGTGTGGCAGCCGAGCGCCCGCTAGGGGAGGGGGAGCCTGTCAGCCCCGGGCCTGTCACTGCCTGCTGTCCCCCCTGTCAGCAGCGAGGCCTCTGAAAAGTTTCCAAAACATCCCCAGACTTGGCTCCAAAGTGGTTAAAAGTCTCCAAGAGACAAGTCGGGAAGAAGGATATGGAACAGAGGGAGAAAGCCAAGGGAGCAGGCCAAAGGGAGGCAAGAGGACAAAGTAGTGCCGGGCTGCAGGACTGAAATGGAGGAATTGAAAGACAAAAGCCAGGAAGCAGGAGAGTTTGAGAAAAGGAGAGAGGAAAGAAGAGACATGCAGCCAGACGAGGGGTTAGTGAGAGAGGCTGGGACAGAGAACAGGATGAGAAGGAAATAAGGCAAGGCAAGGCAAGGCTAGGCCAAAGGACGTTTCCTTGATTTATATTTTCTACCACATTCATCTTGAGATGAGGAGGAAAGCCATCAGACCTTATGGATTAGGCCCAAACAAAAGCCCCGGCTACTTGAGACACTTAGACTAAGCCTAAACCACAAAGATCTCTCCATAAAGATGGTTTTTACACTGTACTTCCACAATCTGCTGGCAGTACAAGAGAACAAGCGGCAGATGTATTTAGGCTGAGTCATGGTGGTTTGGTGCAGAGACCATGCATATCGTGGGCATATTTCAGCATTTCTGCTCTGGTTTTCAGTGTATTACACCAAAACACCCACCTGATGACATCATTTCAAGAGCAAAAGCAGCAATTTGGAGAATTCAGCTTCTTTGGGGAACTGAGCAATTGCTGAGCTGACACCAAGTCCTGCTGGGTCCCTGTCACCTGCAGCGTGCCCGCATCCTCACCACGGTAGCGGGCATTGTGACAAAGGTTCTATGTCAGCTGGGTGTGGCAGCCGAGCGCCCGCTAGGGGAGGGGGAGCCTGTCAGCCCCGGGCCTGTCACTGCCTGCTGTCCCCCCTGTCAGCAGCGAGGCCTCTGAAAAGTTTCCAAAACATCCCCAGACTTGGCTCCAAAGTGGCCAAAAGTCTCCAAGAGACAAGTCGGGAAGAAGGATATGGAACAGAGGGAGAAAGCCAAGGGAGCAGGCCAAAGGGAGGCAAGAGGAAAAAGTAGTGCCGGGCTGCAGGACTGAAATGGAGGAATCGAAAGACGAAAGCCAGGAAGCAGGAGAGTTTGAGAAAAGGAGAGAGGAAAGAAGAGACATGCAGCCAGACGAGGGCTTAGTGAGAGAGTCTGGGACAGAGAACAGGATGAGAAGGAAATAAGGCAAGGCAAGGCAAGGCTAGGCCAAAGGACGTTTCCTTGATTTATATTTTCTACCACATTCATCTTGAGATGAGGAGGAAAGCCATCAGACCTTATGGATTAGGCCCAAACAAAAGCCCCGGCTACTTGAGACACTTAGATTAAGCCTAAACCACAAAGATCTCTCCATAAAGATGGTTTTTACACTGTACTTCCACAATCTGCTGGCAGTACAGGAGAACAAGCGGCAGATGTATTTAGGCTGAGTCATGGTGGTTTGGTGCAGAGACCATGCATATCGTGGGCATATTTCAGCATTTCTGCTCTGGTTTTCAGTGTATTACACCAAAACACCCACCTGATGACATCATTTCAAGAGCAAAAGCAGCAATTTGCAGAATTCAGCTTCTTTGGGGAACTGAGCAATTGCTGAGCTGACACCAAGTCCTGCTGGGTCCCTGTCACCTGCAGCGTGCCCGCATCCTCACCACGGTAGCGGGCATTGTGACAAAGGTTCTATGTCAGCTGGGTGTGGCAGCCGAGCGCCCGCTAGGGGAGGGGGAGCCTGTCAGCCCCGGGCCTGTCACTGCCTGCTGTCCCCCCTGTCACCAGCGAGGCCTCTGAAAAGTTTCCAAAACATCCCCAGACTTGGGTCCAAAGTGGCCAAAAGTCTCCAAGAGACAAGTCGGGAAGAAGGATATGGAACAGAGGGAGAAAGCCAAGGGAGCAGGCCAAAGGGAGGCAAGAGGAAAAAGTAGTGCCGGGCTGCAGGACTGAAATGGAGGAATCGAAAGACGAAAGCCAGGAAGCAGGAGAGTTTGAGAAAAGGAGAGAGGAAAGAAGAGACATGCAGCCAGACGAGGGGTTAGTGAGAGAGGCTGGGACATAGAACAGGATGAGAAGGAAATAAGGCAAGGCAAGGCAAGGCTAGGCCAAAGGACGTTTCCTTGATTTATATTTTCTACCACATTCATCTTGAGATGAGGAGGAAAGCCATCAGACCTTATGGATTAGGCCCAAACAAAAGCCCCGGCTACTTGAGACACTTAGACTAAGCCTAAACCACAAAGATCTCTCCATAAAGATGGTTTTTACACTGTACTTCCACAATCTGCTGGCAGTACAAGAGAAAAAGCGGCAGATGTATTTAGGCTGAGTCATGGTGGTTTGGTGCAGAGACCATGCATTCCGTGGGAAAATTTCAGCATTTCTGCTCTGGTTTTCAGTGTATTACACCAAAACACCCACCTGATGACATCATTTCAAGAGCAAAAGCAGCAATTTGCAGAATTCAGCTTCTTTGGGGAACTGAGCAATTGCTGAGCTGACACCAAGTCCTGCTGGGTCCCTGTCACCTGCAGAGTGCCCGCATCCTCACCACGGTAGCAGGCATTGTGACAAAGGTTCTATGTCAGGTGGGTGTGGCAGCCGAGCGCCCGCTAGGGGAGGGGGAGCCTGTCAGCCCCGGGCCTGTCACTGCCTGCTGTCCCCCCTGTCACCAGCGAGGCCTCTGAAAAGTTTCCAAAACATCCCCAGACTTGGGTCCAAAGTGGCCAAAAGTCTCCAAGAGACAAGTCGGGAAGAAGGATATGGAACAGAGGGAGAAAGCCAAGGGAGCAGGCCAAAGGGAGGCAAGAGGAAAAAGTAGTGCCGGGCTGCAGGACTGAAATGGAGGAATTGAAAGACAAAAGCCAGGAAGCAGGAGAGTTTGAGAAAAGGAGAGAGGAAAGAAGAGACATGCAGCCAGGCGAGGGGTTAGTGAGAGAGGCTGGGACAGAGAACAGGATGAGAAGGAAATAAGGCAAGGCAAGGCAAGGCTAGGCCAAAGGACGTTTCCTTGATTTATATTTTCTACCACATTCATCTTGAGATGAGGAGGAAAGCCATCAGACCTTATGGATTAGGCCCAAACAAAAGCCCCGGCTACTTGAGACACTTAGACTAAGCCTAAACCACAAAGATCTCTCCATAAAGATGGTTTTTACACTGTACTTCCACAATCTGCTGGCAGTACAAGAGAACAAGCGGCAGATGTATTTAGGCTGAGTCATGGTGGTTTGGTGCAGAGACCATGCATATCGTGGGCATATTTCAGCATTTCTGCTCTGGTTTTCAGTGTATTACACCAAAACACCCACCTAATGACATCATTTCAAGAGCAAAAGCAGCAATTTGCAGAATTCAGCTTCTTTGGGGAACTGAGCAATTGCTGAGCTGACACCAAGTCCTGCTGGGTCCCTGTCACCTGCAGCGTGCCCGCATCCTCACCACGGTAGCGGGCATTGTGACAAAGGTTCTATGTCAGCTGGGTGTGGCAGCCGAGCGCCCGCTAGGGGAGGGGGAGCCTGTCAGCCCCGGGCCTGTCACTGCCTGCTGTCCCCCCTGTCAGCAGCGCGGCCTCTGAAAAGTTTCCAAAACATCCCCAGACTTGGCTCCAAAGTGGCCAAAAGTCTCCAAGAGACAAGTCGGGAAGAAGGATATGGAACAGAGGGAGAAAGCCAAGGGAGCAGGCCAAAGGGAGGCAAGAGGAAAAAGTAGTGCCGGGCTGCAGGACTGAAATGGAGGAATTGAAAGACAAAAGCCAGGAAGCAGGAGAGTTTGAGAAAAGGAGAGAGGAAAGAAGAGACATGCAGCCAGACGAGGGGTTAGTGAGAGAGGCTGGGACAGAGAACAGGATGAGAAGGAAATAAGGCAAGGCAAGGCAAGGCTAGGCCAAAGGACGTTTCCTTGATTTATATTTTCTACCACATTCATCTTGAGATGAGGAGGAAAGCCATCAGACCTTATGGATTAGGCCCAAACAAAAGCCCCGGCTACTTGAGACACTTAGACTAAGCCTAAACCACAAAGATCTCTCCATAAAGATGGTTTTTACACTGTACTTCCACAATCTGCTGGCAGTACAAGAGAACCAGCGGCAGATGTATTTAGGCTGAGTCATGGTGGTTTGGTGCAGAGACCATGCATATCGTGGGCATATTTCAGCATTTCTGCTCTGGTTTTCAGTGTATTACACCAAAACACCCACCTGATGACATCATTTCAAGAGCAAAAGCAGCAATTTGCAGAATTCAGCTTCTTTGGGGAACTGAGCAATTGCTGAGCTGACACCAAGTCCTGCTGGGTCCCTGTCACCTGCAGCGTGCCCGCATCCTCACCACGGTAGCGGGCATTGTGACAAAGGTTCTATGTCAGCTGGGTGTGGCAGCCGAGCGCCCGCTAGGGGAGGGGGAGCCTGTCAGCCCCGGGCCTGTCACTGCCTGCTGTCCCCCCTGTCAGCAGCGAGGCCTCTGAAAAGTTTCCAAAACATCCCCAGACTTGGCTCCAAAGTGGCCAAAAGTCTCCAAGAGACAAGTCGGGAAGAAGGATATGGAACAGAGGGAGAAAGGCAAGGGAGCAGGCCAAAGGGAGGCAAGAGGAAAAAGTAGTGCCGGGCTGCAGGACTGAAATGGAGGAATCGAAAGACGAAAGCCAGGAAGCAGGAGAGTTTGAGAAAAGGAGAGAGGAAAGAAGAGACATGCAGCCAGACGAGGGGTTAGTGAGAGAGGCTGGGACAGAGAACAGGATGAGAAGGAAATAAGGCAAGGCAAGGCAAGGCTAGGCCAAAGGACGTTTCCTTGATTTATATTTTCTACCACATTCATCTTGAGATGAGGAGGAAAGCCATCAGACCTTATGGATTAGGCCCAAACAAAAGCCCCGGCTACTTGAGACACTTAGACTAAGCCTAAACCACAAAGATCTCTCCATAAAGATGGTTTTTACACTGTACTTCCACAATCTGCTGGCAGTACAAGAGAACAAGCGGCAGATGTATTTAGGCTGAGTCATGGTGGTTTGGTGCAGAGACCATGCATATCGTGGGCATATTTCAGCATTTCTGCTCTGGTTTTCAGTGTATTACACCAAAACACCCACCTGATGACATCATTTCAAGAGCAAAAGCAGCAATTTGCAGAATTCAGCTTCTTTGGGGAACTGAGCAATTGCTGAGCTGACACCAAGTCCTGCTGGGTCCCTGTCACCTGCAGCGTGCCCGCATCCTCACCACGGTAGCGGGCATTGTGACAAAGGTTCTATGTCAGCTGGGTGTGGCAGCCGAGCGCCCGCTAGGGGAGGGGGAGCCTGTCAGCCCCGGGCCTGTCACTGCCTGCTGTCCCCCCTGTCAGCAGCGAGGCCTCTGAAAAGTTTCCAAAACATCCCCAGACTTGGCTCCAAAGTGGCCAAAAGTCTCCAAGAGACAAGTCGGGAAGAAGGATATGGAACAGAGGGAGAAAGGCAAGGGAGCAGGCCAAAGGGAGGCAAGAGGAAAAAGTAGTGCCGGGCTGCAGGACTGAAATGGAGGAATCGAAAGACGAAAGCCAGGAAGCAGGAGAGTTTGAGAAAAGGAGAGAGGAAAGAAGAGACATGCAGCCAGACGAGGGGTTAGTGAGAGAGGCTGGGACAGAGAACAGGATGAGAAGGAAATAAGGCAAGGCAAGGCAAGGCTAGGCCAAAGGACCTTTCCTTGATTTATATTTTCTACCACATTCATCTTGAGATGAGGAGGAAAGCCATCAGACCTTATGGATTAGGCCCAAACAAAAGCCCCGGCTACTTGAGACACTTAGACTAAGCCTAAACCACAAAGATCTCTCCATAAAGATGGTTTTTACACTGTACTTCCACAATCTGCTGGCAGTACAAGAGAACCAGCGGCAGATGTATTTAGGCTGAGTCATGGTGGTTTGGTGCAGAGACCATGCATATCGTGGGCATATTTCAGCATTTCTGCTCTGGTTTTCAGTGTATTACACCAAAACACCCACCTGATGACATCATTTCAAGAGCAAAAGCAGCAATTTGCAGAATTCAGCTTCTTTGGGGAACTGAGCAATTGCTGAGCTGACACCAAGTCCTGCTGGGTCCCTGTCACCTGCAGCGTGCCCGCATCCTCACCACGGTAGCGGGCATTGTGACAAAGGTTCTATGTCAGCTGGGTGTGGCAGCCGAGCGCCCGCTAGGGGAGGGGGAGCCTGTCAGCCCCGGGCCTGTCACTGCCTGCTGTCCCCCCTGTCAGCAGCGAGGCCTCTGAAAAGTTTCCAAAACATCCCCAGACTTGGCTCCAAAGTGGCCAAAAGTCTCCAAGAGACAAGTCGGGAAGAAGGATATGGAACAGAGGGAGAAAGGCAAGGGAGCAGGCCAAAGGGAGGCAAGAGGAAAAAGTAGTGCCAGGCTGCAGGACTGAAATGGAGAAATCGAAAGACAAAAGCCGGGAAGCAGGAGACTTTGAGAAAAGGAGAGAGGAAAGAAGAGACATGCAGCCAGACGAGGGGTTAGTGAGAGAGGCTGGGACAGAGAACAGGATGAGAAGGAAATAAGGCAAGGCAAGGCAAGGCTAGGCCAAAGGACGTTTCCTTGATTTATATTTTCTACCACATTCATCTTGAGATGAGGAGGAAAGCCATCAGACCTTATGGATTAGGCCCAAACAAAAGCCCCGGCTACTTGAGACACTTAGACTAAGCCTAAACCACAAAGATCTCTCCATAAAGATGGTTTTTACACTGTACTTCTACAATCTGCTGGCAGTACAAGAGAACAAGCGGCAGATGTATTTAGGCTGAGTCATGGTGGTTTGGTGCAGAGACCATGCATATCGTGGGCATATTTCAGCATTTCTGCTCTGGTTTTCAGTGTATTACACCAAAACACCCACCTGATGACATCATTTCAAGAGCAAAAGCAGCAATTTGCAGAATTCAGCTTCTTTGGGGAACTGAGCAATTGCTGAGCTGACACCAAGTCCTGCTGGGTCCCTGTCACCTGCAGCGTGCCCGCATCCTCACCACGGTAGCGGGCATTGTGACAAAGGTTCTATGTCAGCTGGGTGTGGCAGCCGAGCGCCCGCTAGGGGAGGGGGAGCCTGTCAGCCCCGGGCCTGTCACTGCCTGCTGTCCCCCCTGTCAGCAGCGAGGCCTCTGAAAAGTTTCCAAAACATCCCCAGACTTGGCTCCAAAGTGGCCAAAAGTCTCCAAGAGACAAGTCGGGAAGAAGGATATGGAACAGAGGGAGAAAGGCAAGGGAGCAGGCCAAAGGGAGGCAAGAGGAAAAAGTAGTGCCGGGCTGCAGGACTGAAATGGAGGAATCGAAAGACGAAAGCCAGGAAGCAGGAGAGTTTGAGAAAAGGAGAGAGGAAAGAAGAGACATGCAGCCAGACGAGGGGGTAGTGAGAGAGGCTGGGACAGAGAACAGGATGAGAAGGAAATAAGGCAAGGCAAGGCAAGGCTAGGCCAAAGGACGTTTCCTTGATTTATATTTTCTACCACATTCATCTTGAGATGAGGAGGAAAGCCATCAGACCTTATGGATTAGGCCCAAACAAAAGCCCCGGCTACTTGAGACACTTAGACTAAGCCTAAACCACAAAGATCTCTCCATAAAGATGGTTTTTACACTGTACTTCCACAATCTGCTGGCAGTACAAGAGAACAAGCGGCAGATGTATTTAGGCTGAGTCATGGTGGTTTGGTGCAGAGACCATGCATATCGTGGGCATATTTCAGCATTTCTGCTCTGGTTTTCAGTGTATTACACCAAAACACCCACCTGATGACATCATTTCAAGAGCAAAAGCAGCAATTTGCAGAATTCAGCTTCTTTGGGGAACTGAGCAATTGCTGAGCTGACACCAAGTCCTGCTGGGTCCCTGTCACCTGCAGCGTGCCCGCATCCTCACCACGGTAGCGGGCATTGTGACAAAGGTTCTATGTCAGCTGGGTGTGGCAGCCGAGCGCCCGCTAGGGGAGGGGGAGCCTGTCAGCCCCGGGCCTGTCACTGCCTGCTGTCCCCCCTGTCAGCAGCGAGGCCTCTGAAAAGTTTCCAAAACATCCCCAGACTTGGCTCCAAAGTGGCCAAAAGTCTCCAAGAGACAAGTCGGGAAGAAGGATATGGAACAGAGGGAGAAAGGCAAGGGAGCAGGCCAAAGGGAGGCAAGAGGAAAAAGTAGTGCCGGGCTGCAGGACTGAAATGGAGGAATCGAAAGACGAAAGCCAGGAAGCAGGAGAGTTTGAGAAAAGGAGAGAGGAAAGAAGAGACATGCAGCCAGACGAGGGGTTAGTGAGAGAGGCTGGGACAGAGAACAGGATGAGAAGGAAATAAGGCAAGGCAAGGCAAGGCTAGGCCAAAGGACCTTTCCTTGATTTATATTTTCTACCACATTCATCTTGAGATGAGGAGGAAAGCCATCAGACCTTATGGATTAGGCCCAAACAAAAGCCCCGGCTACTTGAGACACTTAGACTAAGCCTAAACCACAAAGATCTCTCCATAAAGATGGTTTTTACACTGTACTTCCACAATCTGCTGGCAGTACAAGAGAACAAGCGGCAGATGTATTTAGGCTGAGTCATGGTGGTTTGGTGCAGAGACCATGCATATCGTGGGCATATTTCAGCATTTCTGCTCTGGTTTTCAGTGTATTACACCAAAACACCCACCTGATGACATCATTTCAAGAGCAGAAGCAGCAATTTGCAGAATTCAGCTTCTTTGGGGAACTGAGCAATTGCTGAGCTGACACCAAGTCCTGCTGGGTCCCTGTCACCTGCAGCGTGCCCGCATCCTCACCACGGTAGCGGGCATTGTGACAAAGGTTCTATGTCAGCTGGGTGTGGCAGCCGAGCGCCCGCTAGGGGAGGGGGAGCCTGTCAGCCCCGGGCCTGTCACTGCCTGCTGTCCCCCCTGTCAGCAGCGAGGCCTCTGAAAAGTTTCCAAAACATCCCCAGACTTGGGTCCAAAGTGGCCAAAAGTCTCCAAGAGACAAGTCGGGAAGAAGGATATGGAACAGAGGGAGAAAGCCAAGGGAGCAGGCCAAAGGGAGGCAAGAGGAAAAAGTAGTGCCGGGCTGCAGGACTGAAATGGAGAAATCGAAAGACAAAAGCCAGGAAGCAGGAGAGTTTGAGAAAAGGAGAGAGGAAAGAAGAGACATGCAGCCAGACGAGGGGTTAGTGAGAGAGTCTGGGACAGAGAACAGGATGAGAAGGAAATAAGGCAAGGCAAAGCAAGGCTAGGCCAAAGGACGTTTCCTTGATTTATATTTTCTACCACATTCATCTTGAGATGAGGAGGTAAGCCATCAGACCTTATGAATTAGGCCCAAACAAAAGCCCCGGCTACTTGAGACACTTAGACTAAGCCTAAACCACAAAGATCTCTCCATAAAGATGGTTTTTAGACTGTACTTCCACAATCTGCTGGCAGTACAGGAGAACAAGCGGCAGATGTATTTAGGCTGAGTCATGGTGGTTTGGTGCAGAGACCATGCATATCGTGGGCATATTTCAGCATTTCTGCTCTGGTTTTCAGTGTATTACACCAAAACACCCACCTGATGACATCATTTCAAGAGCAAAAGCAGCAATTTGCAGAATTCAGCTTCTTTGGGGAACTGAGCAATTGCTGAGCTGACACCAAGTCCTGCTGGGTCCCTGTCACCTGCAGCGTGCCCGCATCCTCACCACGGTAGCAGGCATTGTGACAAAGATTCTATGTCAGCTGGGTGTGGCAGCCGAGCGCCCGCTAGGGGAGGGGGAGCCTGTCAGCCCCGGGCCTGTCACTGCCTGCTGTCCCCCCTGTCACCAGCAAGGCCTCTGAAAAGTTTCCAAAACATCCCCAGACTTGGGTCCAAAGTGGCCAAAAGTCTCCAAGAGACAAGTCGGGAAGAAGGATATGGAACAGAGGGAGAAAGCCAAGGGAGCAGGCCAAAGGGAGGCAAGAGGAAAAAGTAGTGCCGGGCTGCAGGACTGAAATGGAGGAATTGAAAGACAAAAGCCAGGAAGCAGGAGAGTTTGAGAAAAGGAGAGAGGAAAGAAGAGACATGCAGCCAGACGAGGGGTTAGTGAGAGAGGCTGGGACAGAGAACAGGATGAGAAGGAAATAAGGCAAGGCAAGGCAAGGCTAGGCCAAAGGACGTTTCCTTGATTTATATTTTCTACCACATTCATCTTGAGATGAGGAGGAAAGCCATCAGACCTTATGGATTAGGTCCAAACAAAAGCCCCGGCTACTTGAGACACTTAGACTAAGCCTAAACCACAAAGATCTCTCCATAAAGATGGTTTTTACACTGTACTTCCACAATCTGCTGGCAGTACAAGAGAACAAGCGGCAGATGTATTTAGGCTGAGTCATGGTGGTTTGGTGCAGAGACCATGCATATCGTGGGCATATTTCAGCATTTCTGCTCTGGTTTTCAGTGTATTACACCAAAACACCCACCTGATGACATCATTTCAAGAGCAAAAGCAGCAATTTGCAGAATTGAGCTTCTTTGGGGAACTGAGCAATTGCTGAGCTGACACCAAGTCCTGCTGGGTCCCTGTCACCTGCAGAGTGCCCGCATCCTCACCACGGTAGCGGGCATTGTGACAAAGGTTCTATGTCAGCTGGGTGTGGCAGCCGAGCGCCCGCTAGGGGAGGGGGAGCCTGTCAGCCCCGGGCCTGTCACTGCCTGCTGTCCCCCCTGTCAGCAGCGCGGCCTCTGAAAAGTTTCCAAAACATCCCCAGACTTGGCTCCAAAGTGGCCAAAAGTCTCCAAGAGACAAGTCGGGAAGAAGGATATGGAACAGAGGGAGAAAGCCAAGGGAGCAGGCCAAAGGGAGGCAAGAGGAAAAAGTAGTGCCGGGCTGCAGGACTGAAATGGAGGAATTGAAAGACGAAAGCCAGGAAGCAGGAGAGTTTGAGAAAAGGAGAGAGGAAAGAAGAGACATGCAGCCAGACGAGGGGTTAGTGAGAGAGGCTGGGACAGAGAACAGGATGAGAAGGAAATAAGGCAAGGCAAGGCAAGGCTAGGCCAAAGGACGTTTCCTTGATTTATATTTTCTACCACATTCATCTTGAGATGAGGAGGAAAGCCATCAGACCTTATGGATTAGGCCCAAACAAAAGCCCCGGCTACTTGAGACACTTAGACTAAGCCTAAACCACAAAGATCTCTCCATAAAGATGGTTTTTACACTGTACTTCCACAATCTGCTGGCAGTACAAGAGAGCAAGCGGCAGATGTATTTAGGCTGAGTCATGGTTTTTTGGTGCAGAGACCATGCATATCGTGGGCATATTTCAGCATTTCTGCTCTGGTTTTCAGTGTATTATGTAGTGGCCGAGCCCCCCCCCGCCCCAGGGGGATGGGGTTGTCGCCAGCCTGGCTGAGAGGTGAAGCCAGAGACAAAAGAGACTAAAGGAGCACCATTAGAATGTAATAATGAGTGAGCAATCGCCGGACACATGCGTGCAGATCGCGTGGACAGTACATGCAGCCTATCATGTTATTGTATAACACGAGTTACAACCAATCACGTTGTTGTAAGGCGCGTGGACAGGGCAGCTTTGCTATAAAGCTAGCCCGGTCCGACAATAAAGCGAACTCTGTGAACATCATATTGGTGTGTCAGGTTCCGTGGCTCGCATGGATAAAGCAACACTTTGGTGACCCCGACGTGATACTTCGTATCGAAGCAAGATCGCCGGAAGTGAAGACGCGAGGACGCCACCTGGGGGCGACACCAGCCCAGCGCTCAATCATAGCGGAAAGTAGGCCTACGAAGAAGCAGGTGGCATGGGAAACACAGCATCCGTGGAAGAAAAAATAATAGTGAAAAGTATTCTGCAGCTGGCTGCACGAACAGGAAGGTATTTTGAAAAAGACGCGTTAAAGCGTCTGCTCCGATTCGCCCTGCGTAAGGGGAGTGTTCGTTCGACGGACGAATTTTTTTCTCCCGGTACATGGGAGGACATAGGGACCGAACTGTGGGAAGCGGTTACAAGGGGGAGCCGCGAGGCTTGCGATCTCGCCGGACCCTGGCGGGAGGTCAGGCAGCTAATGCAGGAAGTCTCAGAGGAGCCGGAGCTGTGTGCCGTCCCCTCGGAGCCGCCCGCCGCGAGCTGCCCACCCTCCGAGGACTCCGAAGAATCAACACCGCTGGTATGTCCCGTATCAGATCTGGAGTTCTGGGGCGGAGAGCAAATTATACCCTCTGCGCCCGTTGAGCCATTGCCTGGCTCCGACAACGAATGGCAGCAACCGGCAAGTTTCAACAAGCCAGGACAAGTTAATCCAGCCGACGTGCCTTTGCCGGAGGACCCGATGGAACACCAGGACGGAGCCCCGCAGAATCGCCCTGACTGCCAGGAGGAGACCCACGTGCAGAGCCTGAAGGACTTACTGAGACGGCAGGAGAGCCAGATGCAAGAAGTTCTAGAAGCTATGAAACGACTAGATGGCGGTAACAGTAAAACTTCGCGGTTAATAGCATATAAAAAGGCGTCAGATGCAATTAAGGACGGGCTGGAGGCAATTGGCAGGGAATGTGAAAAACGGGGAAAACAGGAAAGGGAGGGGGTGGAATTAGACCTCACTCCGGAGGAGCTCCGTATCAAAAGGGAGCGAATACAAAAATGGGCTAGACAATGTGTTGAAGATGGGATGTGGTCTGTAAGAGAAGCAGATGAATATTTGAGAGCGCGATATGGAAAAGGGCTGGAGACTGGGTTAGCAGATCGGTTTGCAAATATGCGTCGACTTAGTGATCCACAGGGAAACACAAGGGAATTGTATAGCAGTGATAATAATGATAATTTGGGTGCTGCCCCTGTGCATCAGGGTAGAGATATTCCTCGAGATCATTCTTATAATGCAGGGCAACGTTGGCAAGGGGTAATCAGAGATGCAACTATTGAAGGGATCATGTTACCTGGTAGTATTACAGCAGTGCCAGTGCACATAGATAATAGAGGACAAAGGCAGTGGTCGCCTTTTGATTGGAAAACGGTTAAGCAATTGCAAAGTGCAGTTATGCAATATGGTATGGATAATAAGCATGTGATGCAGCTAATCAATTCATTTTTCAAGGGGCAAGTACTAACTCAAACAGATATTAGGGCATTGATGGAGTTATTGCTTCCTCCAACGGGGTATTTTCTGTTCTTGGACAAGTGGCAGGGGAAAGTGGAATTGGCAGTATTAGAAAATGTTCGTTTACCAGCTGATGATCCGTTGCGGTTAGCTAGCATGGACCGGTTACTGGGTCATGGGCAATATGCGGATGGTGCTACTCAGGCAGCACTTCATCCAAGGATTTTGCAGCAAACGCAAGGGCTTGCCTTGGCAGCAGTGAAAGAATTGCCAAATAGAGGTAACCCTGTGCCACCCTATTCTACAATAGAGTGGGATCCTGGGGAACCATATATGAAGTTTGTAGATCGTTTGAAAGAAGTGATAGATGCCTCTCCTAACTTGACTCCAGAGGCAAAAGCTGCTGTGGGGAAAGATTTGGCTATGATGAATGCAAACACCCAATGCCAACAGATATTAGCCGGTTTGGGAAAAACTGCTTCTTTAGCAGAGATGGTGGAAGCTTGCACACAGGTACCAATTATGCAACAGGAGGTAGAAAAAGCTAAAATACATGCTCAAGCCCACGCTGCGGCCTTGGCTGCAGCACGTAAGCCTGCAATGAAAGGTGGAAGCCCTTCTTCTTGTGGCCTAGCATGTTTTACTTGCAAACAGACAGGACATATTAAAAGAAACTGCCCTCAATATGCTTAGCAGCATTGCAAAAATGGCATAACTCTCCAGTTAATCTGGTAACAGATTCTCTTTATGTTGTGGGAATTGTACAAAGAATACATAGAGCGCTTTTGCAGCGAGTTTCCAATTCCTTGTTGTTTGAAGCATTGTTAGATTTGTGGAACGTATTAGATTATAGGACAGCACCAGTATTTATCATGCATATAAAAAGCCATACTAACATACCAGGTGGTCTAGTAGAGGGAAACAGCATTATAGACAAACTTGTGGCAGTAGCAGATATATCCCCTTTTGAACAAACCAGACAAGCTCACGAATTCTTTCATCAATCCTCAGCAGCACTCCGAAAGCAGTTTACAATTACAAAGGAACAAGCTCGAGCCATTATCGCAGCTTGTCCTGATTGTGCCCGCATAGTCCCTCTCCAACAAAAGGGAGTAAATCCTCGGGGCTTGCAGCCAGGTCAGTTATGGCAAACTGATATTACTGAATTTGCACCATTTGGCAGACAAAAGTACATTCATGTCTCCATAGATACCTGTTCAGGACTGCTGTGGGCTACAGCCTTGACCTCAGCAAATGCAAAGGCAGTAAAACGTCATTTACTACAAGCTTTTGCTGTCATGGGTGTCCCTACACAAATCAAAACAGATAATGGTCCTGCTTACCACTCTGACAGACTTGCAGCCTTCCTCACCCAGTGGAAAGTACAACACCTGTTTGGAATCCCTTATAATTCTACTGGCCAAGCAATTATTGAGCGTGCACACCGTACATTAAAAAATCTTTTGTCTGTTTTGAAAAAACAAGGGGGAATTGGTGTGAGCCCAGAAGAGGTATTGATGAAGGCACTGTATGTGCTGAACTGGCTTAATCCTAAAAGTGAAACTGAAATGGAACCAATTGTTATGCACCATATCAAAAATGTCAAAGATTTTTCCGAAAATGTGCCTAAGGTTAGTGTGTTTAATCCGACAACACAACAATGGGAAGGTCCTATGTCACTAATAACCTGGGGAAGGGGATATGCTTGTGTTTCTACAGGTAACCACAAAAATTCATGGATCCCAGCAAAGTGGGTGAGACCTTGGCTAGCTAACAGAGAAAAAACCTATTGCAGTGATGACAACCCTTAACCTCAGACATGTTATCGCTTTAAGCAACGAATGTAGCCAATGCTGAGATGCCACTTTGTAAAACAGAGCAACAATTAATCTTTTGTTATTGGACATGTTCACAGTTATGAAGAGTTTGATTGTATGTGTTGTTTGAACTTAAAAAGATAGAAGATTTGCAGAACAAGAAAATAACAGAAGATACTGGGCTTTTTGGGGTGAATGCCTTGTTTGGTTAAAAGGAATATTGAAAACAGGTTTGTTCTTGTTAATTGTAATTGTATTAGCCTTAATGTTCTTACCCTGTATTTCACACTGTATTTAAAGCATGATACGGCGTATTGTTAATATTAAATAAAAGAGGGGGAGATGTAGTGGCAGAGCCCCCCCCCGCCCCAGGGGGATGGGGTTGTCGCCAGCCTGGCTGAGAGGTGAAGCCAGAGACAAAAGAGACTAAAGGAGCACCATTAGAATGTAATAATGAGTGAGCAATCGCCGGACACATGCGTGCAGAGCGCGTGGACAGTACATGCAGCCTATCATGTTATTGTATAACACGAGTTACAACCAATCACGTTGTTGTAAGGCGCGTGGACAGGGCAGATTTGCTATCAAGCTAGCCCGGTCCGACAATAAAGAGAACTCTGTGAACATCATACTGGTGTGTCAGGTTCCGTGGTTCGCATGGATTAAGCAACAGTATTACACCAAAACACCCACCTGATGACATCATTTCAAGAGCAAAAGCAGCAATTTGCAGAATTCAGCTTCTTTGGGGAAGTGAGCAATTGCTGAGCTGACACCAAGTCCTGCTGGGTCCCTGTCACCTGCAGCGTGCCCGCATCCTCACGACGGTAGCGGGCATTGTGACAAAGGTTCTATGTCAGCTGGGTGTGGCAGCCGAGCGCCCGCTAGGGGAGGGGGAGCCTGTCAGCCCCGGGCCTGTCACTGCCTGCTGTCCCCCCTGTCAGCAGCGAGGCCTCTGAAAAGTTTCCAAAACATCCCCAGACTTGGCTCCAAAGTGGCCAAAAGTCTCCAAGAGACAAGTCGGGAAGAAGGATATGGAACAGAGGGAGAAAGGCAAGGGAGCAGGCCAAAGGGAGGCAAGAGGAAAAAGTAGTGCCGGGCTGCAGGACTGAAATGGAGGAATCGAAAGACGAAAGCCAGGAAGCAGGAGAGTTTGAGAAAAGGAGAGAGGAAAGAAGAGACATGCAGCCAGACGAGGGGTTAGTGAGAGAGGCTGGGACAGAGAACAGGATGAGAAGGAAATAAGGCAAGGCAAGGCAAGGCTAGGCCAAAGGACCTTTCCTTGATTTATATTTTCTACCACATTCATCTTGAGATGAGGAGGAAAGCCATCAGACCTTATGGATTAGGCCCAAACAAAAGCCCCGGCTACTTGAGACACTTAGACTAAGCCTAAACCACAAAGATCTCTCCATAAAGATGGTTTTTACACTGTACTTCCACAATCTGCTGGCAGTACAAGAGAACCAGCGGCAGATGTATTTAGGCTGAGTCATGGTGGTTTGGTGCAGAGACCATGCATATCGTGGGCATATTTCAGCATTTCTGCTCTGGTTTTCAGTGTATTACACCAAAACACCCACCTGATGACATCATTTCAAGAGCAAAAGCAGCAATTTGCAGAATTCAGCTTCTTTGGGGAACTGAGCAATTGCTGAGCTGACACCAAGTCCTGCTGGGTCCCTGTCACCTGCAGCGTGCCCGCATCCTCACCACGGTAGCGGGCATTGTGACAAAGGTTCTATGTCAGCTGGGTGTGGCAGCCGAGCGCCCGCTAGGGGAGGGGGAGCCTGTCAGCCCCGGGCCTGTCACTGCCTGCTGTCCCCCCTGTCAGCAGCGAGGCCTCTGAAAAGTTTCCAAAACATCCCCAGACTTGGCTCCAAAGTGGCCAAAAGTCTCCAAGAGACAAGTCGGGAAGAAGGATATGGAACAGAGGGAGAAAGGCAAGGGAGCAGGCCAAAGGGAGGCAAGAGGAAAAAGTAGTGCCAGGCTGCAGGACTGAAATGGAGAAATCGAAAGACAAAAGCCGGGAAGCAGGAGACTTTGAGAAAAGGAGAGAGGAAAGAAGAGACATGCAGCCAGACGAGGGGTTAGTGAGAGAGGCTGGGACAGAGAACAGGATGAGAAGGAAATAAGGCAAGGCAAGGCAAGGCTAGGCCAAAGGACGTTTCCTTGATTTATATTTTCTACCACATTCATCTTGAGATGAGGAGGAAAGCCATCAGACCTTATGGATTAGGCCCAAACAAAAGCCCCGGCTACTTGAGACACTTAGACTAAGCCTAAACCACAAAGATCTCTCCATAAAGATGGTTTTTACACTGTACTTCTACAATCTGCTGGCAGTACAAGAGAACAAGCGGCAGATGTATTTAGGCTGAGTCATGGTGGTTTGGTGCAGAGACCATGCATATCGTGGGCATATTTCAGCATTTCTGCTCTGGTTTTCAGTGTATTACACCAAAACACCCACCTGATGACATCATTTCAAGAGCAAAAGCAGCAATTTGCAGAATTCAGCTTCTTTGGGGAACTGAGCAATTGCTGAGCTGACACCAAGTCCTGCTGGGTCCCTGTCACCTGCAGCGTGCCCGCATCCTCACCACGGTAGCGGGCATTGTGACAAAGGTTCTATGTCAGCTGGGTGTGGCAGCCGAGCGCCCGCTAGGGGAGGGGGAGCCTGTCAGCCCCGGGCCTGTCACTGCCTGCTGTCCCCCCTGTCAGCAGCGAGGCCTCTGAAAAGTTTCCAAAACATCCCCAGACTTGGCTCCAAAGTGGCCAAAAGTCTCCAAGAGACAAGTCGGGAAGAAGGATATGGAACAGAGGGAGAAAGGCAAGGGAGCAGGCCAAAGGGAGGCAAGAGGAAAAAGTAGTGCCAGGCTGCAGGACTGAAATGGAGAAATCGAAAGACAAAAGCCGGGAAGCAGGAGACTTTGAGAAAAGGAGAGAGGAAAGAAGAGACATGCAGCCAGACGAGGGGTTAGTGAGAGAGGCTGGGACAGAGAACAGGATGAGAAGGAAATAAGGCAAGGCAAGGCAAGGCTAGGCCAAAGGACGTTTCCTTGATTTATATTTTCTACCACATTCATCTTGAGATGAGGAGGAAAGCCATCAGACCTTATGGATTAGGCCCAAACAAAAGCCCCGGCTACTTGAGACACTTAGACTAAGCCTAAACCACAAAGATCTCTCCATAAAGATGGTTTTTACACTGTACTTCTACAATCTGCTGGCAGTACAAGAGAACAAGCGGCAGATGTATTTAGGCTGAGTCATGGTGGTTTGGTGCAGAGACCATGCATATCGTGGGCATATTTCAGCATTTCTGCTCTGGTTTTCAGTGTATTACACCAAAACACCCACCTGATGACATCATTTCAAGAGCAAAAGCAGCAATTTGCAGAATTCAGCTTCTTTGGGGAACTGAGCAATTGCTGAGCTGACACCAAGTCCTGCTGGGTCCCTGTCACCTGCAGCGTGCCCGCATCCTCACCACGGTAGCGGGCATTGTGACAAAGGTTCTATGTCAGCTGGGTGTGGCAGCCGAGCGCCCGCTAGGGGAGGGGGAGCCTGTCAGCCCCGGGCCTGTCACTGCCTGCTGTCCCCCCTGTCAGCAGCGAGGCCTCTGAAAAGTTTCCAAAACATCCCCAGACTTGGCTCCAAAGTGGCCAAAAGTCTCCAAGAGACAAGTCGGGAAGAAGGATATGGAACAGAGGGAGAAAGGCAAGGGAGCAGGCCAAAGGGAGGCAAGAGGAAAAAGTAGTGCCGGGCTGCAGGACTGAAATGGAGGAATCGAAAGACGAAAGCCAGGAAGCAGGAGAGTTTGAGAAAAGGAGAGAGGAAAGAAGAGACATGCAGCCAGACGAGGGGGTAGTGAGAGAGGCTGGGACAGAGAACAGGATGAGAAGGAAATAAGGCAAGGCAAGGCAAGGCTAGGCCAAAGGACGTTTCCTTGATTTATATTTTCTACCACATTCATCTTGAGATGAGGAGGAAAGCCATCAGACCTTATGGATTAGGCCCAAACAAAAGCCCCGGCTACTTGAGACACTTAGACTAAGCCTAAACCACAAAGATCTCTCCATAAAGATGGTTTTTACACTGTACTTCCACAATCTGCTGGCAGTACAAGAGAACAAGCGGCAGATGTATTTAGGCTGAGTCATGGTGGTTTGGTGCAGAGACCATGCATATCGTGGGCATATTTCAGCATTTCTGCTCTGGTTTTCAGTGTATTACACCAAAACACCCACCTGATGACATCATTTCAAGAGCAAAAGCAGCAATTTGCAGAATTCAGCTTCTTTGGGGAACTGAGC
Organism: Patagioenas fasciata; assembly: GCF_037038585.1. Lineage (NCBI taxonomy): Eukaryota > Metazoa > Chordata > Aves > Columbiformes > Columbidae > Patagioenas > Patagioenas fasciata. Next base: position 2,914,155 of record NW_027288504.1, read on the forward strand.
AATTGCTGAGCTGACACCAAGTCCTGCTGGGTCCCTGTCACCTGCAGCGTGCCCGCATCCTCACCACGGTAGCGGGCATTGTGACAAAGGTTCTATGTCAGCTGGGTGTGGCAGCCGAGCGCCCGCTAGGGGAGGGGGAGCCTGTCAGCCCCGGGCCTGTCACTGCCTGCTGTCCCCCCTGTCAGCAGCGAGGCCTCTGAAAAGTTTCCAAAACATCCCCAGACTTGGCTCCAAAGTGGCCAAAAGTCTCCAAGAGACAAGTCGGGAAGAAGGATATGGAACAGAGGGAGAAAGGCAAGGGAGCAGGCCAAAGGGAGGCAAGAGGAAAAAGTAGTGCCGGGCTGCAGGACTGAAATGGAGGAATCGAAAGACGAAAGCCAGGAAGCAGGAGAGTTTGAGAAAAGGAGAGAGGAAAGAAGAGACATGCAGCCAGACGAGGGGTTAGTGAGAGAGGCTGGGACAGAGAACAGGATGAGAAGGAAATAAGGCAAGGCAAGGCAAGGCTAGGCCAAAGGACCTTTCCTTGATTTATATTTTCTACCACATTCATCTTGAGATGAGGAGGAAAGCCATCAGACCTTATGGATTAGGCCCAAACAAAAGCCCCGGCTACTTGAGACACTTAGACTAAGCCTAAACCACAAAGATCTCTCCATAAAGATGGTTTTTACACTGTACTTCCACAATCTGCTGGCAGTACAAGAGAACAAGCGGCAGATGTATTTAGGCTGAGTCATGGTGGTTTGGTGCAGAGACCATGCATATCGTGGGCATATTTCAGCATTTCTGCTCTGGTTTTCAGTGTATTACACCAAAACACCCACCTGATGACATCATTTCAAGAGCAGAAGCAGCAATTTGCAGAATTCAGCTTCTTTGGGGAACTGAGCAATTGCTGAGCTGACACCAAGTCCTGCTGGGTCCCTGTCACCTGCAGCGTGCCCGCATCCTCACCACGGTAGCGGGCATTGTGACAAAGGTTCTATGTCAGCTGGGTGTGGCAGCCGAGCGCCCGCTAGGGGAGGGGGAGCCTGTCAGCCCCGGGCCTGTCACTGCCTGCTGTCCCCCCTGTCAGCAGCGAGGCCTCTGAAAAGTTTCCAAAACATCCCCAGACTTGGGTCCAAAGTGGCCAAAAGTCTCCAAGAGACAAGTCGGGAAGAAGGATATGGAACAGAGGGAGAAAGCCAAGGGAGCAGGCCAAAGGGAGGCAAGAGGAAAAAGTAGTGCCGGGCTGCAGGACTGAAATGGAGAAATCGAAAGACAAAAGCCAGGAAGCAGGAGAGTTTGAGAAAAGGAGAGAGGAAAGAAGAGACATGCAGCCAGACGAGGGGTTAGTGAGAGAGTCTGGGACAGAGAACAGGATGAGAAGGAAATAAGGCAAGGCAAAGCAAGGCTAGGCCAAAGGACGTTTCCTTGATTTATATTTTCTACCACATTCATCTTGAGATGAGGAGGTAAGCCATCAGACCTTATGAATTAGGCCCAAACAAAAGCCCCGGCTACTTGAGACACTTAGACTAAGCCTAAACCACAAAGATCTCTCCATAAAGATGGTTTTTAGACTGTACTTCCACAATCTGCTGGCAGTACAGGAGAACAAGCGGCAGATGTATTTAGGCTGAGTCATGGTGGTTTGGTGCAGAGACCATGCATATCGTGGGCATATTTCAGCATTTCTGCTCTGGTTTTCAGTGTATTACACCAAAACACCCACCTGATGACATCATTTCAAGAGCAAAAGCAGCAATTTGCAGAATTCAGCTTCTTTGGGGAACTGAGCAATTGCTGAGCTGACACCAAGTCCTGCTGGGTCCCTGTCACCTGCAGCGTGCCCGCATCCTCACCACGGTAGCAGGCATTGTGACAAAGATTCTATGTCAGCTGGGTGTGGCAGCCGAGCGCCCGCTAGGGGAGGGGGAGCCTGTCAGCCCCGGGCCTGTCACTGCCTGCTGTCCCCCCTGTCACCAGCAAGGCCTCTGAAAAGTTTCCAAAACATCCCCAGACTTGGGTCCAAAGTGGCCAAAAGTCTCCAAGAGACAAGTCGGGAAGAAGGATATGGAACAGAGGGAGAAAGCCAAGGGAGCAGGCCAAAGGGAGGCAAGAGGAAAAAGTAGTGCCGGGCTGCAGGACTGAAATGGAGGAATTGAAAGACAAAAGCCAGGAAGCAGGAGAGTTTGAGAAAAGGAGAGAGGAAAGAAGAGACATGCAGCCAGACGAGGGGTTAGTGAGAGAGGCTGGGACAGAGAACAGGATGAGAAGGAAATAAGGCAAGGCAAGGCAAGGCTAGGCCAAAGGACGTTTCCTTGATTTATATTTTCTACCACATTCATCTTGAGATGAGGAGGAAAGCCATCAGACCTTATGGATTAGGTCCAAACAAAAGCCCCGGCTACTTGAGACACTTAGACTAAGCCTAAACCACAAAGATCTCTCCATAAAGATGGTTTTTACACTGTACTTCCACAATCTGCTGGCAGTACAAGAGAACAAGCGGCAGATGTATTTAGGCTGAGTCATGGTGGTTTGGTGCAGAGACCATGCATATCGTGGGCATATTTCAGCATTTCTGCTCTGGTTTTCAGTGTATTACACCAAAACACCCACCTGATGACATCATTTCAAGAGCAAAAGCAGCAATTTGCAGAATTGAGCTTCTTTGGGGAACTGAGCAATTGCTGAGCTGACACCAAGTCCTGCTGGGTCCCTGTCACCTGCAGAGTGCCCGCATCCTCACCACGGTAGCGGGCATTGTGACAAAGGTTCTATGTCAGCTGGGTGTGGCAGCCGAGCGCCCGCTAGGGGAGGGGGAGCCTGTCAGCCCCGGGCCTGTCACTGCCTGCTGTCCCCCCTGTCAGCAGCGCGGCCTCTGAAAAGTTTCCAAAACATCCCCAGACTTGGCTCCAAAGTGGCCAAAAGTCTCCAAGAGACAAGTCGGGAAGAAGGATATGGAACAGAGGGAGAAAGCCAAGGGAGCAGGCCAAAGGGAGGCAAGAGGAAAAAGTAGTGCCGGGCTGCAGGACTGAAATGGAGGAATTGAAAGACGAAAGCCAGGAAGCAGGAGAGTTTGAGAAAAGGAGAGAGGAAAGAAGAGACATGCAGCCAGACGAGGGGTTAGTGAGAGAGGCTGGGACAGAGAACAGGATGAGAAGGAAATAAGGCAAGGCAAGGCAAGGCTAGGCCAAAGGACGTTTCCTTGATTTATATTTTCTACCACATTCATCTTGAGATGAGGAGGAAAGCCATCAGACCTTATGGATTAGGCCCAAACAAAAGCCCCGGCTACTTGAGACACTTAGACTAAGCCTAAACCACAAAGATCTCTCCATAAAGATGGTTTTTACACTGTACTTCCACAATCTGCTGGCAGTACAAGAGAGCAAGCGGCAGATGTATTTAGGCTGAGTCATGGTTTTTTGGTGCAGAGACCATGCATATCGTGGGCATATTTCAGCATTTCTGCTCTGGTTTTCAGTGTATTATGTAGTGGCCGAGCCCCCCCCCGCCCCAGGGGGATGGGGTTGTCGCCAGCCTGGCTGAGAGGTGAAGCCAGAGACAAAAGAGACTAAAGGAGCACCATTAGAATGTAATAATGAGTGAGCAATCGCCGGACACATGCGTGCAGATCGCGTGGACAGTACATGCAGCCTATCATGTTATTGTATAACACGAGTTACAACCAATCACGTTGTTGTAAGGCGCGTGGACAGGGCAGCTTTGCTATAAAGCTAGCCCGGTCCGACAATAAAGCGAACTCTGTGAACATCATATTGGTGTGTCAGGTTCCGTGGCTCGCATGGATAAAGCAACACTTTGGTGACCCCGACGTGATACTTCGTATCGAAGCAAGATCGCCGGAAGTGAAGACGCGAGGACGCCACCTGGGGGCGACACCAGCCCAGCGCTCAATCATAGCGGAAAGTAGGCCTACGAAGAAGCAGGTGGCATGGGAAACACAGCATCCGTGGAAGAAAAAATAATAGTGAAAAGTATTCTGCAGCTGGCTGCACGAACAGGAAGGTATTTTGAAAAAGACGCGTTAAAGCGTCTGCTCCGATTCGCCCTGCGTAAGGGGAGTGTTCGTTCGACGGACGAATTTTTTTCTCCCGGTACATGGGAGGACATAGGGACCGAACTGTGGGAAGCGGTTACAAGGGGGAGCCGCGAGGCTTGCGATCTCGCCGGACCCTGGCGGGAGGTCAGGCAGCTAATGCAGGAAGTCTCAGAGGAGCCGGAGCTGTGTGCCGTCCCCTCGGAGCCGCCCGCCGCGAGCTGCCCACCCTCCGAGGACTCCGAAGAATCAACACCGCTGGTATGTCCCGTATCAGATCTGGAGTTCTGGGGCGGAGAGCAAATTATACCCTCTGCGCCCGTTGAGCCATTGCCTGGCTCCGACAACGAATGGCAGCAACCGGCAAGTTTCAACAAGCCAGGACAAGTTAATCCAGCCGACGTGCCTTTGCCGGAGGACCCGATGGAACACCAGGACGGAGCCCCGCAGAATCGCCCTGACTGCCAGGAGGAGACCCACGTGCAGAGCCTGAAGGACTTACTGAGACGGCAGGAGAGCCAGATGCAAGAAGTTCTAGAAGCTATGAAACGACTAGATGGCGGTAACAGTAAAACTTCGCGGTTAATAGCATATAAAAAGGCGTCAGATGCAATTAAGGACGGGCTGGAGGCAATTGGCAGGGAATGTGAAAAACGGGGAAAACAGGAAAGGGAGGGGGTGGAATTAGACCTCACTCCGGAGGAGCTCCGTATCAAAAGGGAGCGAATACAAAAATGGGCTAGACAATGTGTTGAAGATGGGATGTGGTCTGTAAGAGAAGCAGATGAATATTTGAGAGCGCGATATGGAAAAGGGCTGGAGACTGGGTTAGCAGATCGGTTTGCAAATATGCGTCGACTTAGTGATCCACAGGGAAACACAAGGGAATTGTATAGCAGTGATAATAATGATAATTTGGGTGCTGCCCCTGTGCATCAGGGTAGAGATATTCCTCGAGATCATTCTTATAATGCAGGGCAACGTTGGCAAGGGGTAATCAGAGATGCAACTATTGAAGGGATCATGTTACCTGGTAGTATTACAGCAGTGCCAGTGCACATAGATAATAGAGGACAAAGGCAGTGGTCGCCTTTTGATTGGAAAACGGTTAAGCAATTGCAAAGTGCAGTTATGCAATATGGTATGGATAATAAGCATGTGATGCAGCTAATCAATTCATTTTTCAAGGGGCAAGTACTAACTCAAACAGATATTAGGGCATTGATGGAGTTATTGCTTCCTCCAACGGGGTATTTGCTGTTCTTGGACAAGTGGCAGGGGAAAGTGGAATTGGCAGTATTAGAAAATGTTCGTTTACCAGCTGATGATCCGTTGCGGTTAGCTAGCATGGACCGGTTACTGGGTCGTGGGCAATATGCGGATGGTGCTACTCAGGCAGCACTTCATCCAAGGATTTTGCAGCAAACGCAAGGGCTTGCCTTGGCAGCAGTGAAAGAATTGCCAAATAGAGGTAACCCTGTGCCACCCTATTCTACAATAGAGTGGGATCCTGGGGAACCATATATGAAGTTTGTAGATCGTTTGAAAGAAGTGATAGATGCCTCTCCTAACTTGACTCCAGAGGCAAAAGCTGCTGTGGGGAAAGATTTGGCTATGATGAATGCAAACACCCAATGCCAACAGATATTAGCCGGTTTGGGAAAAACTGCTTCTTTAGCAGAGATGGTGGAAGCTTGCACACAGGTACCAATTATGCAACAGGAGGTAGAAAAAGCTAAAATACATGCTCAAGCCCACGCTGCGGCCTTGGCTGCAGCACGTAAGCCTGCAATGAAAGGTGGAAGCCCTTCTTCTTGTGGCCTAGCATGTTTTACTTGCAAACAGACAGGACATATTAAAAGAAACTGCCCTCAATATGCTTAGCAGCATTGCAAAAATGGCATAACTCTCCAGTTAATCTGGTAACAGATTCTCTTTATGTTGTGGGAATTGTACAAAGAATACATAGAGCGCTTTTGCAGCGAGTTTCCAATTCCTTGTTGTTTGAAGCATTGTTAGATTTGTGGAACGTATTAGATTATAGGACAGCACCAGTATTTATCATGCATATAAAAAGCCATACTAACATACCAGGTGGTCTAGTAGAGGGAAACAGCATTATAGACAAACTTGTGGCAGTAGCAGATATATCCCCTTTTGAACAAACCAGACAAGCTCACGAATTCTTTCATCAATCCTCAGCAGCACTCCGAAAGCAGTTTACAATTACAAAGGAACAAGCTCGAGCCATTATCGCAGCTTGTCCTGATTGTGCCCGCATAGTCCCTCTCCAACAAAAGGGAGTAAATCCTCGGGGCTTGCAGCCAGGTCAGTTATGGCAAACTGATATTACTGAATTTGCACCATTTGGCAGACAAAAGTACATTCATGTCTCCATAGATACCTGTTCAGGACTGCTGTGGGCTACAGCCTTGACCTCAGCAAATGCAAAGGCAGTAAAACGTCATTTACTACAAGCTTTTGCTGTCATGGGTGTCCCTACACAAATCAAAACAGATAATGGTCCTGCTTACCACTCTGACAGACTTGCAGCCTTCCTCACCCAGTGGAAAGTACAACACCTGTTTGGAATCCCTTATAATTCTACTGGCCAAGCAATTATTGAGCGTGCACACCGTACATTAAAAAATCTTTTGTCTGTTTTGAAAAAACAAGGGGGAATTGGTGTGAGCCCAGAAGAGGTATTGATGAAGGCACTGTATGTGCTGAACTGGCTTAATCCTAAAAGTGAAACTGAAATGGAACCAATTGTTATGCACCATATCAAAAATGTCAAAGATTTTTCCGAAAATGTGCCTAAGGTTAGTGTGTTTAATCCGACAACACAACAATGGGAAGGTCCTATGTCACTAATAACCTGGGGAAGGGGATATGCTTGTGTTTCTACAGGTAACCACAAAAATTCATGGATCCCAGCAAAGTGGGTGAGACCTTGGCTAGCTAACAGAGAAGAAACCTATTGCAGTGATGACAACCCTTAACCTCAGACATGTTATCGCTTTAAGCAACGAATGTAGCCAATGCTGAGATGCCACTTTGTAAAACAGAGCAACAATTAATCTTTTGTTATTGGACATGTTCACAGTTATGAAGAGTTTGATTGTATGTGTTGTTTGAACTTAAAAAGATAGAAGATTTGCAGAACAAGAAAATAACAGAAGATACTGGGCTTTTTGGGGTGAATGCCTTGTTTGGTTAAAAGGAATATTGAAAACAGGTTTGTTCTTGTTAATTGTAATTGTATTAGCCTTAATGTTCTTACCCTGTATTTCACACTGTATTTAAAGCATGATACGGCGTATTGTTAATATTAAATAAAAGAGGGGGAGATGTAGTGGCAGAGCCCCCCCCCGCCCCAGGGGGATGGGGTTGTCGCCAGCCTGGCTGAGAGGTGAAGCCAGAGACAAAAGAGACTAAAGGAGCACCATTAGAATGTAATAATGAGTGAGCAATCGCCGGACACATGCGTGCAGAGCGCGTGGACAGTACATGCAGCCTATCATGTTATTGTATAACACGAGTTACAACCAATCACGTTGTTGTAAGGCGCGTGGACAGGGCAGATTTGCTATCAAGCTAGCCCGGTCCGACAATAAAGAGAACTCTGTGAACATCATATTGGTGTGTCAGGTTCCGTGGTTCGCATGGATTAAGCAACAGTATTACACCAAAACACCCACCTGATGACATCATTTCAAGAGCAAAAGCAGCAATTTGCAGAATTCAGCTTCTTTGGGGAAGTGAGCAATTGCTGAGCTGACACCAAGTCCTGCTGGGTCCCTGTCACCTGCAGCGTGCCCGCATCCTCACGACGGTAGCGGGCATTGTGACAAAGGTTCTATGTCAGCTGGGTGTTGCAGCCGAGCGCCCGCTAGGGGAGGGGGAGCCTGTCAGCCCCGGGCCTGTCACTGCCTGCTGTCCCCCCTGTCAGCAGCGAGGCCTCTGAAAAGTTTCCAAAACATCCCCAGACTTGTCTCCAAAGTGGCCAAAAGTCTCCAAGAGACAAGTCGGGAAGAAGGATATGGAACAGAGGGAGAAAGCCAAGGGAGCAGGCCAAAGGGAGGCAAGAGGAAAAAGTAGTGCCGGGCTGCAGGACTGAAATGGAGGAATCGAAAGACGAAAGACAGGAAGCAGGAGAGTTTGAGAAAAGGAGAGAGGAAAGAAGAGACATGCAGTCAGACGAGGGGTTAGTGAGAGAGGCTGGGACAGAGAACAGGATGAGAAGGAAATAAGGCAAGGCAGGGCAAGGCTAGGCCAAAGGACGTTTCCTTGATTTATATTTTCTACCACATTCATCTTGAGATGAGGAGGAAAGCCATCAGACCTTATGGATTAAGCCCAAACAAAAGCCCCGGCTACTTGAGACACTTAGACTAAGCCTAAACCACAAAGATCTCTCCATAAAGATGGTTTTTACACTGTACTTCCACAATCTGCTGGCAGTACAAGAGAACAAGCGGCAGATGTATTTAGGCTGAGTCATGGTGGTTTGGTGCAGAGACCATGCATATCGTGGGCATATTTCAGCATTTCTGCTCTGGTTTTCAGTGTATTACACCAAAACACCCACCTGATGACATCATTTCAAGAGCAAAAGCAGCAATTTGCAGAATTCAGCTTCTTTGAGGAACTGAGCAATTGCTGAGCTGACACCAAGTCCTGCTGGGTCCCTGTCACCTGCAGCGTGCCCGCATCCTCACCACGGTAGCGGGCATTGTGACAAAGGTTCTATGTCAGCTGGGTGTGGCAGCCGAGCGCCCGCTAGGGGAGGGGGAGCCTGTCAGCCCCGGGCCTGTCACTGCCTGCTGTCCCCCCTGTCAGCAGCGAGGCCTCTGAAAAGTTTCCAAAACATCCCCAGACTTGGTTCCAAAGTGGCCAAAAGTCTCCAAGAAACAAGTTGGGAAGAAGGATATGGAACAGAGGGAGAAAGCCAAGGGAGCAGGCCAAAGGGAGGCAAGAGGAAAAAGTAGTGCCGGGCTGCAGGACTGAAATGGAGAAATTGAAAGACAAAAGCCAGGAAGCAGGAGAGTTTGAGAAAAGGAGAGAGGAAAGAAGAGACATGCAGCCAGACGAGGGGTTAGTGAGAGAGGCTGGGACAGAGAACAGGATGAGAAGGAAATAAGGCAAGGCAAGGTAAGGCTAGGCCAAAGGACGTTTCCTTGATTTATATTTTCTACCACATTCATCTTGAGATGAGGAGGAAAGCCATCAGACCTTATGGATTAGGCCCAAACAAAAGCCCCGGCTACTTGAGACACTTAGACTAAGCCTAAACCACAAAGATCTCTCCATAAAGATGGTTTTTACACTGTACTTCCACAATCTGCTGGCAGTACAAGAGAACAAGCAGCAGATGTATTTAGGCTGAGTCATGGTGGTTTGGTGCAGAGACCATGCATATCGTGGGCATATTTCAGCATTTCTGCTCTGGTTTTCAGTGTATTACACCAAAACACCCACCTGATGACATCATTTCAAGAGCAAAAGCAGCAATTTGCAGAATTCAGCTTCTTTGGGGAACTGAGCAATTGCTGAGCTGACACCAAGTCCTGCTGGGTCCCTGTCACCTGCAGCGTGCCCGCATCCTCACCACGGTAGCGGGCATTGTGACTAAAGGTTCTATGTCAGCTGGGTGTGGCAGCCGAGTGCCCGCTAGGGGAGGGGGAGCCTGTCAGCCCCGGGCCTGTCACTGCCTGCTGTCCCCCCTGTCACCAGCGAGGCCTCTGAAAAGTTTCCAAAACATCCCCAGACTTGGCTCCAAAGTGGCCAAAAGTCTCCAAGAGACAAGTTGGGAAGAAGGATATGGAACAGAGGGAGAAAGCCAAGGGAGCAGGCCAAAGGGAGGCAAGAGGAAAAAGTAGTGCCGGGCTGCAGGACTGAAATGGAGGAATTGAAAGAGGAAAGTCAGGAAGCAGGAGAGTTTGAGAAAAGGAGAGAGGAAAGAAGAGACATGCAGCCAGACGAGGGGTTAGTGAGAGAGGCTGGGACAGAGAACAGGATGAGAAGGAAATAAGGCAAGGCAAGGCAAGGCTAGGCCAAAGGACGTTTCCTTGATTTATATTTTCTACCACATTCATCTTGAGATGAGGAGGAAAGCCATCAGACCTTATGGATTAGGCCCAAACAAAAGCCCCGGCTACTTGAGACACTTAGACTAAGCCTAAACCACAAAGATCTCTCCATAAAGATGGTTTTTACACTGTACTTCCACAATCTGCTGGCAGTACAAGAGAACAAGCGGCAGATGTATTTAGGCTGAGTCATGCTGGTTTGGTGCAGAGACCATGCATATCGTGGGCATATTTCAGCATTTCTGCTCTGGTTTTCAGTGTATTACACCAAAACACCCACCTGATGACATCATTTCAAGAGCAAAAGCAGCAATTTGCAGAATTCGGCTTCTTTGGGGAACTGAGCAATTGCTGAGCTGAAACCAAGTCCTGCTGGGTCCCTGTCACCTGCAGCGTGCCCGCATCCTCACCACCGTAGCGGGCATTGTGACAAAGGTTCTATGTCAGCTGGGTGTGGCAGCCGAGCGCCCGCTAGGGGAGGGGGAGCCTGTCAGCCCCGGGCCTGTCACTGCCTGCTGTCCCCCCTGTCAGCAGCGAGGCCTCGGAAAAGTTTCCAAAACATCCCCAGACTTGTCTCCAAAGTGGCCAAAAGTCTCCAAGAGACAAGTCGGGAAGAAGGATATGGAACAGAGGGAGAAAGCCAAGGGAGCAGGCCAAAGGGAGGCAAGAGGAAAAAGTAGTGACGGGCTGCAGGACTGAAATGGAGGAATCGAAAGACGAAAGCCAGGAAGCAGGAGAGTTTGAGAAAAGGAGAGAAAAAAGAAGAGACATGCAGTCAGACGAGGGGTTAGTGAGAGAGGCTGGGACAGAGAACAGGATGAGAAGGAAATAAGGCAAGGCAAGGCAAGGCTAGGCCAAAGGACGTTTCCTTGATTTATATTTTCTACCACATTCATCTTGAGATGAGGAGGAAAGGCATCAGACCATATGGATTAGGCCTAAACAAAAGCCCCGGCTACTTGAGACACTTAGACTAAGCCTAAACCACAAAGATCTCTCCATAAAGATGGTTTTTACACTGTACTTCCACAATCTGCTGGCAGTACAAGAGAACAAGCGGCAGATGTATTTAGGCTGAGTCATGGTGGTTTGGTGCAGAGACCATGCATATCGTGGGCATATTTCAGCATTTCTGCTCTGGTTTTCAGTGTATTACACCAAAACACCCACCTGATGACATCATTTCAAGAGCAAAAGCAGCAATTTGCAGAATTCAGCTTCTTTGGGGAACTGAGCAATTGCTGAGCTGACACCAAGTCCTGCTGGGTCCCTGTCACCTGCAGCGTGCCCGCATCCTCACCACGGTAGCGGGCATTGTGACAAAGGTTCTATGTCAGCTGGGTGTGGCAGCCGAGCGCCCGCTAGGGGAGGGGGAGCCTGTCAGCCCCGGGCCTGTCACTGCCTGCTGTCCCCCCTGTCAGCAGCGAGGCCTCTGAAAAGTTTCCAAAACATCCCCAGACTTGGCTCCAAAGTGGCCAAAAGTCTCCAAGAGACAAGTCGGGAAGAAGGATATGGAACAGAGGGAGAAAGGCAAGGGAGCAGGCCAAAGGGAGGCAAGAGGAAAAAGTAGTGCCGGGCTGCAGGACTGAAATGGAGGAATCGAAAGACGAAAGCCAGGAAGCAGGAGAGTTTGAGAAAAGGAGAGAGGAAAGAAGAGACATGCAGCCAGACGAGGGGTTAGTGAGAGAGGCTGGGACAGAGAACAGGATGAGAAGGAAATAAGGCAAGGCAAGGCAAGGCTAGGCCAAAGGACCTTTCCTTGATTTATATTTTCTACCACATTCATCTTGAGATGAGGAGGAAAGCCATCAGACCTTATGGATTAGGCCCAAACAAAAGCCCCGGCTACTTGAGACACTTAGACTAAGCCTAAACCACAAAGATCTCTCCATAAAGATGGTTTTTACACTGTACTTCCACAATCTGCTGGCAGTACAAGAGAACAAGCGGCAGATGTATTTAGGCTGAGTCATGGTGGTTTGGTGCAGAGACCATGCATATCGTGGGCATATTTCAGCATTTCTGCTCTGGTTTTCAGTGTATTACACCAAAACACCCACCTGATGACATCATTTCAAGAGCAGAAGCAGCAATTTGCAGAATTCAGCTTCTTTGGGGAACTGAGCAATTGCTGAGCTGACACCAAGTCCTGCTGGGTCCCTGTCACCTGCAGCGTGCCCGCATCCTCACCACGGTAGCGGGCATTGTGACAAAGGTTCTATGTCAGCTGGGTGTGGCAGCCGAGCGCCCGCTAGGGGAGGGGGAGCCTGTCAGCCCCGGGCCTGTCACTGCCTGCTGTCCCCCCTGTCAGCAGCGAGGCCTCTGAAAAGTTTCCAAAACATCCCCAGACTTGGGTCCAAAGTGGCCAAAAGTCTCCAAGAGACAAGTCGGGAAGAAGGATATGGAACAGAGGGAGAAAGCCAAGGGAGCAGGCCAAAGGGAGGCAAGAGGAAAAAGTAGTGCCGGGCTGCAGGACTGAAATGGAGAAATCGAAAGACAAAAGCCAGGAAGCAGGAGAGTTTGAGAAAAGGAGAGAGGAAAGAAGAGACATGCAGCCAGACGAGGGGTTAGTGAGAGAGTCTGGGACAGAGAACAGGATGAGAAGGAAATAAGGCAAGGCAAAGCAAGGCTAGGCCAAAGGACGTTTCCTTGATTTATATTTTCTACCACATTCATCTTGAGATGAGGAGGTAAGCCATCAGACCTTATGAATTAGGCCCAAACAAAAGCCCCGGCTACTTGAGACACTTAGACTAAGCCTAAACCACAAAGATCTCTCCATAAAGATGGTTTTTAGACTGTACTTCCACAATCTGCTGGCAGTACAAGAGAACAAGCGGCAGATGTATTTAGGCTGAGTCATGGTGGTTTGGTGCAGAGACCATGCATATCGTGGGCATATTTCAGCATTTCTGCTCTGGTTTTCAGTGTGTTACACCAAAACACCCACCTGATGACATCATTTCAAGAGCAAAAGCAGCAATTTGCAGAATTCAGCTTCTTTGGGGAACTGAGCAATTGCTGAGCTGACACCAAGTCCTGCTGGGTCCCTGTCACCTGCAGCGTGCCCGCATCCTCACCACGGTAGCAGGCATTGTGACAAAGATTCTATGTCAGCTGGGTGTGGCAGCCGAGCGCCCGCTAGGGGAGGGGGAGCCTGTCAGCCCCGGGCCTGTCACTGCCTGCTGTCCCCCCTGTCACCAGCAAGGCCTCTGAAAAGTTTCCAAAACATCCCCAGACTTGGGTCCAAAGTGGCCAAAAGTCTCCAAGAGACAAGTCGGGAAGAAGGATATGGAACAGAGGGAGAAAGCCAAGGGAGCAGGCCAAAGGGAGGCAAGAGGAAAAAGTAGTGCCGGGCTGCAGGACTGAAATGGAGGAATTGAAAGACAAAAGCCAGGAAGCAGGAGAGTTTGAGAAAAGGAGAGAGGAAAGAAGAGACATGCAGCCAGACGAGGGGTTAGTGAGAGAGGCTGGGACAGAGAACAGGATGAGAAGGAAATAAGGCAAGGCAAGGCAAGGCTAGGCCAAAGGACGTTTCCTTGATTTATATTTTCTACCACATTCATCTTGAGATGAGGAGGAAAGCCATCAGACCTTATGGATTAGGTCCAAACAAAAGCCCCGGCTACTTGAGACACTTAGACTAAGCCTAAACCACAAAGATCTCTCCATAAAGATGGTTTTTACACTGTACTTCCACAATCTGCTGGCAGTACAAGAGAACAAGCGGCAGATGTATTTAGGCTGAGTCATGGTGGTTTGGTGCAGAGACCATGCATATCGTGGGCATATTTCAGCATTTCTGCTCTGGTTTTCAGTGTATTACACCAAAACACCCACCTGATGACATCATTTCAAGAGCAAAAGCAGCAATTTGCAGAATTGAGCTTCTTTGGGGAACTGAGCAATTGCTGAGCTGACACCAAGTCCTGCTGGGTCCCTGTCACCTGCAGAGTGCCCGCATCCTCACCACGGTAGCGGGCATTGTGACAAAGGTTCTATGTCAGCTGGGTGTGGCAGCCGAGCGCCCGCTAGGGGAGGGGGAGCCTGTCAGCCCCGGGCCTGTCACTGCCTGCTGTCCCCCCTGTCAGCAGCGCGGCCTCTGAAAAGTTTCCAAAACATCCCCAGACTTGGCTCCAAAGTGGCCAAAAGTCTCCAAGAGACAAGTCGGGAAGAAGGATATGGAACAGAGGGAGAAAGCCAAGGGAGCAGGCCAAAGGGAGGCAAGAGGAAAAAGTAGTGCCGGGCTGCAGGACTGAAATGGAGGAATTGAAAGACGAAAGCCAGGAAGCAGGAGAGTTTGAGAAAAGGAGAGAGGAAAGAAGAGACATGCAGCCAGACGAGGGGTTAGTGAGAGAGGCTGGGACAGAGAACAGGATGAGAAGGAAATAAGGCAAGGCAAGGCAAGGCTAGGCCAAAGGACGTTTCCTTGATTTATATTTTCTACCACATTCATCTTGAGATGAGGAGGAAAGCCATCAGACCTTATGGATTAGGCCCAAACAAAAGCCCCGGCTACTTGAGACACTTAGACTAAGCCTAAACCACAAAGATCTCTCCATAAAGATGGTTTTTACACTGTACTTCCACAATCTGCTGGCAGTACAAGAGAACAAGCGGCAGATGTATTTAGGCTGAGTCATGGTGGTTTGGTGCAGAGACCATGCATATCGTGGGCATATTTCAGCATTTCTGCTCTGGTTTTCAGTGTATTACACCAAAACACCCACCTGATGACATCATTTCAAGAGCAGAAGCAGCAATTTGCAGAATTCAGCTTCTTTGGGGAACTGAGCAATTGCTGAGCTGACACCAAGTCCTGCTGGGTCCCTGTCACCTGCAGCGTGCCCGCATCCTCACCACGGTAGCGGGCATTGTGACAAAGGTTCTATGTCAGCTGGGTGTGGCAGCCGAGCGCCCGCTAGGGGAGGGGGAGCCTGTCAGCCCCGGGCCTGTCACTGCCTGCTGTCCCCCCTGTCAGCAGCGAGGCCTCTGAAAAGTTTCCAAAACATCCCCAGACTTGGGTCCAAAGTGGCCAAAAGTCTCCAAGAGACAAGTCGGGAAGAAGGATATGGAACAGAGGGAGAAAGCCAAGGGAGCAGGCCAAAGGGAGGCAAGAGGAAAAAGTAGTGCCGGGCTGCAGGACTGAAATGGAGAAATCGAAAGACAAAAGCCAGGAAGCAGGAGAGTTTGAGAAAAGGAGAGAGGAAAGAAGAGACATGCAGCCAGACGAGGGGTTAGTGAGAGAGTCTGGGACAGAGAACAGGATGAGAAGGAAATAAGGCAAGGCAAAGCAAGGCTAGGCCAAAGGACGTTTCCTTGATTTATATTTTCTACCACATTCATCTTGAGATGAGGAGGTAAGCCATCAGACCTTATGAATTAGGCCCAAACAAAAGCCCCGGCTACTTGAGACACTTAGACTAAGCCTAAACCACAAAGATCTCTCCATAAAGATGGTTTTTAGACTGTACTTCCACAATCTGCTGGCAGTACAAGAGAACAAGCGGCAGATGTATTTAGGCTGAGTCATGGTGGTTTGGTGCAGAGACCATGCATATCGTGGGCATATTTCAGCATTTCTGCTCTGGTTTTCAGTGTGTTACACCAAAACACCCACCTGATGACATCATTTCAAGAGCAAAAGCAGCAATTTGCAGAATTCAGCTTCTTTGGGGAACTGAGCAATTGCTGAGCTGACACCAAGTCCTGCTGGGTCCCTGTCACCTGCAGCGTGCCCGCATCCTCACCACGGTAGCAGGCATTGTGACAAAGATTCTATGTCAGCTGGGTGTGGCAGCCGAGCGCCCGCTAGGGGAGGGGGAGCCTGTCAGCCCCGGGCCTGTCACTGCCTGCTGTCCCCCCTGTCAGCAGCGCGGCCTCTGAAAAGTTTCCAAAACATCCCCAGACTTGGCTCCAAAGTGGCCAAAAGTCTCCAAGAGACAAGTCGGGAAGAAGGATATGGAACAGAGGGAGAAAGCCAAGGGAGCAGGCCAAAGGGAGGCAAGAGGAAAAAGTAGTGCCGGGCTGCAGGACTGAAATGGAGGAATTGAAAGACGAAAGCCAGGAAGCAGGAGAGTTTGAGAAAAGGAGAGAGGAAAGAAGAGACATGCAGCCAGACGAGGGGTTAGTGAGAGAGGCTGGGACAGAGAACAGGATGAGAAGGAAATAAGGCAAGGCAAGGCAAGGCTAGGCCAAAGGACGTTTCCTTGATTTATATTTTCTACCACATTCATCTTGAGATGAGGAGGAAAGCCATCAGACCTTATGGATTAGGCCCAAACAAAAGCCCCGGCTACTTGAGACACTTAGACTAAGCCTAAACCACAAAGATCTCTCCATAAAGATGGTTTTTACACTGTACTTCCACAATCTGCTGGCAGTACAAGAGAACAAGCGGCAGATGTATTTAGGCTGAGTCATGGTGGTTTGGTGCAGAGACCATGCATATCGTGGGCATATTTCAGCATTTCTGCTCTGGTTTTCAGTGTATTACACCAAAACACCCACCTGATGACATCATTTCAAGAGCAGAAGCAGCAATTTGCAGAATTCAGCTTCTTTGGGGAACTGAGCAATTGCTGAGCTGACACCAAGTCCTGCTGGGTCCCTGTCACCTGCAGCGTGCCCGCATCCTCACCACGGTAGCGGGCATTGTGACAAAGGTTCTATGTCAGCTGGGTGTGGCAGCCGAGCGCCCGCTAGGGGAGGGGGAGCCTGTCAGCCCCGGGCCTGTCACTGCCTGCTGTCCCCCCTGTCAGCAGCGAGGCCTCTGAAAAGTTTCCAAAACATCCCCAGACTTGGGTCCAAAGTGGCCAAAAGTCTCCAAGAGACAAGTCGGGAAGAAGGATATGGAACAGAGGGAGAAAGCCAAGGGAGCAGGCCAAAGGGAGGCAAGAGGAAAAAGTAGTGCCGGGCTGCAGGACTGAAATGGAGAAATCGAAAGACAAAAGCCAGGAAGCAGGAGAGTTTGAGAAAAGGAGAGAGGAAAGAAGAGACATGCAGCCAGACGAGGGGTTAGTGAGAGAGTCTGGGACAGAGAACAGGATGAGAAGGAAATAAGGCAAGGCAAAGCAAGGCTAGGCCAAAGGACGTTTCCTTGATTTATATTTTCTACCACATTCATCTTGAGATGAGGAGGTAAGCCATCAGACCTTATGAATTAGGCCCAAACAAAAGCCCCGGCTACTTGAGACACTTAGACTAAGCCTAAACCACAAAGATCTCTCCATAAAGATGGTTTTTAGACTGTACTTCCACAATCTGCTGGCAGTACAAGAGAACAAGCGGCAGATGTATTTAGGCTGAGTCATGGTGGTTTGGTGCAGAGACCATGCATATCGTGGGCATATTTCAGCATTTCTGCTCTGGTTTTCAGTGTGTTACACCAAAACACCCACCTGATGACATCATTTCAAGAGCAAAAGCAGCAATTTGCAGAATTCAGCTTCTTTGGGGAACTGAGCAATTGCTGAGCTGACACCAAGTCCTGCTGGGTCCCTGTCACCTGCAGCGTGCCCGCATCCTCACCACGGTAGCAGGCATTGTGACAAAGATTCTATGTCAGCTGGGTGTGGCAGCCGAGCGCCCGCTAGGGGAGGGGGAGCCTGTCAGCCCCGGGCCTGTCACTGCCTGCTGTCCCCCCTGTCACCAGCAAGGCCTCTGAAAAGTTTCCAAAACATCCCCAGACTTGGGTCCAAAGTGGCCAAAAGTCTCCAAGAGACAAGTCGGGAAGAAGGATATGGAACAGAGGGAGAAAGCCAAGGGAGCAGGCCAAAGGGAGGCAAGAGGAAAAAGTAGTGCCGGGCTGCAGGACTGAAATGGAGGAATTGAAAGACAAAAGCCAGGAAGCAGGAGAGTTTGAGAAAAGGAGAGAGGAAAGAAGAGACATGCAGCCAGACGAGGGGTTAGTGAGAGAGGCTGGGACAGAGAACAGGATGAGAAGGAAATAAGGCAAGGCAAGGCAAGGCTAGGCCAAAGGACGTTTCCTTGATTTATATTTTCTACCACATTCATCTTGAGATGAGGAGGAAAGCCATCAGACCTTATGGATTAGGTCCAAACAAAAGCCCCGGCTACTTGAGACACTTAGACTAAGCCTAAACCACAAAGATCTCTCCATAAAGATGGTTTTTACACTGTACTTCCACAATCTGCTGGCAGTACAAGAGAACAAGCGGCAGATGTATTTAGGCTGAGTCATGGTGGTTTGGTGCAGAGACCATGCATATCGTGGGCATATTTCAGCATTTCTGCTCTGGTTTTCAGTGTATTACACCAAAACACCCACCTGATGACATCATTTCAAGAGCAAAAGCAGCAATTTGCAGAATTGAGCTTCTTTGGGGAACTGAGCAATTGCTGAGCTGACACCAAGTCCTGCTGGGTCCCTGTCACCTGCAGAGTGCCCGCATCCTCACCACGGTAGCGGGCATTGTGACAAAGGTTCTATGTCAGCTGGGTGTGGCAGCCGAGCGCCCGCTAGGGGAGGGGGAGCCTGTCAGCCCCGGGCCTGTCACTGCCTGCTGTCCCCCCTGTCAGCAGCGCGGCCTCTGAAAAGTTTCCAAAACATCCCCAGACTTGGCTCCAAAGTGGCCAAAAGTCTCCAAGAGACAAGTCGGGAAGAAGGATATGGAACAGAGGGAGAAAGCCAAGGGAGCAGGCCAAAGGGAGGCAAGAGGAAAAAGTAGTGCCGGGCTGCAGGACTGAAATGGAGGAATTGAAAGACGAAAGCCAGGAAGCAGGAGAGTTTGAGAAAAGGAGAGAGGAAAGAAGAGACATGCAGCCAGACGAGGGGTTAGTGAGAGAGGCTGGGACAGAGAACAGGATGAGAAGGAAATAAGGCAAGGCAAGGCAAGGCTAGGCCAAAGGACGTTTCCTTGATTTATATTTTCTACCACATTCATCTTGAGATGAGGAGGAAAGCCATCAGACCTTATGGATTAGGCCCAAACAAAAGCCCCGGCTACTTGAGACACTTAGACTAAGCCTAAACCACAAAGATCTCTCCATAAAGATGGTTTTTACACTGTACTTCCACAATCTGCTGGCAGTACAAGAGAGCAAGCGGCAGATGTATTTAGGCTGAGTCATGGTTTTTTGGTGCAGAGACCATGCATATCGTGGGCATATTTCAGCATTTCTGCTCTGGTTTTCAGTGTATTATGTAGTGGCCGAGCCCCCCCCCGCCCCAGGGGGATGGGGTTGTCGCCAGCCTGGCTGAGAGGTGAAGCCAGAGACAAAAGAGACTAAAGGAGCACCATTAGAATGTAATAATGAGTGAGCAATCGCCGGACACATGCGTGCAGATCGCGTGGACAGTACATGCAGCCTATCATGTTATTGTATAACACGAGTTACAACCAATCACGTTGTTGTAAGGCGCGTGGACAGGGCAGCTTTGCTATAAAGCTAGCCCGGTCCGACAATAAAGCGAACTCTGTGAACATCATATTGGTGTGTCAGGTTCCGTGGCTCGCATGGATAAAGCAACACTTTGGTGACCCCGACGTGATACTTCGTATCGAAGCAAGATCGCCGGAAGTGAAGACGCGAGGACGCCACCTGGGGGCGACACCAGCCCAGCGCTCAATCATAGCGGAAAGTAGGCCTACGAAGAAGCAGGTGGCATGGGAAACACAGCATCCGTGGAAGAAAAAATAATAGTGAAAAGTATTCTGCAGCTGGCTGCACGAACAGGAAGGTATTTTGAAAAAGACGCGTTAAAGCGTCTGCTCCGATTCGCCCTGCGTAAGGGGAGTGTTCGTTCGACGGACGAATTTTTTTCTCCCGGTACATGGGAGGACATAGGGACCGAACTGTGGGAAGCGGTTACAAGGGGGAGCCGCGAGGCTTGCGATCTCGCCGGACCCTGGCGGGAGGTCAGGCAGCTAATGCAGGAAGTCTCAGAGGAGCCGGAGCTGTGTGCCGTCCCCTCGGAGCCGCCCGCCGCGAGCTGCCCACCCTCCGAGGACTCCGAAGAATCAACACCGCTGGTATGTCCCGTATCAGATCTGGAGTTCTGGGGCGGAGAGCAAATTATACCCTCTGCGCCCGTTGAGCCATTGCCTGGCTCCGACAACGAATGGCAGCAACCGGCAAGTTTCAACAAGCCAGGACAAGTTAATCCAGCCGACGTGCCTTTGCCGGAGGACCCGATGGAACACCAGGACGGAGCCCCGCAGAATCGCCCTGACTGCCAGGAGGAGACCCACGTGCAGAGCCTGAAGGACTTACTGAGACGGCAGGAGAGCCAGATGCAAGAAGTTCTAGAAGCTATGAAACGACTAGATGGCGGTAACAGTAAAACTTCGCGGTTAATAGCATATAAAAAGGCGTCAGATGCAATTAAGGACGGGCTGGAGGCAATTGGCAGGGAATGTGAAAAACGGGGAAAACAGGAAAGGGAGGGGGTGGAATTAGACCTCACTCCGGAGGAGCTCCGTATCAAAAGGGAGCGAATACAAAAATGGGCTAGACAATGTGTTGAAGATGGGATGTGGTCTGTAAGAGAAGCAGATGAATATTTGAGAGCGCGATATGGAAAAGGGCTGGAGACTGGGTTAGCAGATCGGTTTGCAAATATGCGTCGACTTAGTGATCCACAGGGAAACACAAGGGAATTGTATAGCAGTGATAATAATGATAATTTGGGTGCTGCCCCTGTGCATCAGGGTAGAGATATTCCTCGAGATCATTCTTATAATGCAGGGCAACGTTGGCAAGGGGTAATCAGAGATGCAACTATTGAAGGGATCATGTTACCTGGTAGTATTACAGCAGTGCCAGTGCACATAGATAATAGAGGACAAAGGCAGTGGTCGCCTTTTGATTGGAAAACGGTTAAGCAATTGCAAAGTGCAGTTATGCAATATGGTATGGATAATAAGCATGTGATGCAGCTAATCAATTCATTTTTCAAGGGGCAAGTACTAACTCAAACAGATATTAGGGCATTGATGGAGTTATTGCTTCCTCCAACGGGGTATTTGCTGTTCTTGGACAAGTGGCAGGGGAAAGTGGAATTGGCAGTATTAGAAAATGTTCGTTTACCAGCTGATGATCCGTTGCGGTTAGCTAGCATGGACCGGTTACTGGGTCGTGGGCAATATGCGGATGGTGCTACTCAGGCAGCACTTCATCCAAGGATTTTGCAGCAAACGCAAGGGCTTGCCTTGGCAGCAGTGAAAGAATTGCCAAATAGAGGTAACCCTGTGCCACCCTATTCTACAATAGAGTGGGATCCTGGGGAACCATATATGAAGTTTGTAGATCGTTTGAAAGAAGTGATAGATGCCTCTCCTAACTTGACTCCAGAGGCAAAAGCTGCTGTGGGGAAAGATTTGGCTATGATGAATGCAAACACCCAATGCCAACAGATATTAGCCGGTTTGGGAAAAACTGCTTCTTTAGCAGAGATGGTGGAAGCTTGCACACAGGTACCAATTATGCAACAGGAGGTAGAAAAAGCTAAAATACATGCTCAAGCCCACGCTGCGGCCTTGGCTGCAGCACGTAAGCCTGCAATGAAAGGTGGAAGCCCTTCTTCTTGTGGCCTAGCATGTTTTACTTGCAAACAGACAGGACATATTAAAAGAAACTGCCCTCAATATGCTTAGCAGCATTGCAAAAATGGCATAACTCTCCAGTTAATCTGGTAACAGATTCTCTTTATGTTGTGGGAATTGTACAAAGAATACATAGAGCGCTTTTGCAGCGAGTTTCCAATTCCTTGTTGTTTGAAGCATTGTTAGATTTGTGGAACGTATTAGATTATAGGACAGCACCAGTATTTATCATGCATATAAAAAGCCATACTAACATACCAGGTGGTCTAGTAGAGGGAAACAGCATTATAGACAAACTTGTGGCAGTAGCAGATATATCCCCTTTTGAACAAACCAGACAAGCTCACGAATTCTTTCATCAATCCTCAGCAGCACTCCGAAAGCAGTTTACAATTACAAAGGAACAAGCTCGAGCCATTATCGCAGCTTGTCCTGATTGTGCCCGCATAGTCCCTCTCCAACAAAAGGGAGTAAATCCTCGGGGCTTGCAGCCAGGTCAGTTATGGCAAACTGATATTACTGAATTTGCACCATTTGGCAGACAAAAGTACATTCATGTCTCCATAGATACCTGTTCAGGACTGCTGTGGGCTACAGCCTTGACCTCAGCAAATGCAAAGGCAGTAAAACGTCATTTACTACAAGCTTTTGCTGTCATGGGTGTCCCTACACAAATCAAAACAGATAATGGTCCTGCTTACCACTCTGACAGACTTGCAGCCTTCCTCACCCAGTGGAAAGTACAACACCTGTTTGGAATCCCTTATAATTCTACTGGCCAAGCAATTATTGAGCGTGCACACCGTACATTAAAAAATCTTTTGTCTGTTTTGAAAAAACAAGGGGGAATTGGTGTGAGCCCAGAAGAGGTATTGATGAAGGCACTGTATGTGCTGAACTGGCTTAATCCTAAAAGTGAAACTGAAATGGAACCAATTGTTATGCACCATATCAAAAATGTCAAAGATTTTTCCGAAAATGTGCCTAAGGTTAGTGTGTTTAATCCGACAACACAACAATGGGAAGGTCCTATGTCACTAATAACCTGGGGAAGGGGATATGCTTGTGTTTCTACAGGTAACCACAAAAATTCATGGATCCCAGCAAAGTGGGTGAGACCTTGGCTAGCTAACAGAGAAGAAACCTATTGCAGTGATGACAACCCTTAACCTCAGACATGTTATCGCTTTAAGCAACGAATGTAGCCAATGCTGAGATGCCACTTTGTAAAACAGAGCAACAATTAATCTTTTGTTATTGGACATGTTCACAGTTATGAAGAGTTTGATTGTATGTGTTGTTTGAACTTAAAAAGATAGAAGATTTGCAGAACAAGAAAATAACAGAAGATACTGGGCTTTTTGGGGTGAATGCCTTGTTTGGTTAAAAGGAATATTGAAAACAGGTTTGTTCTTGTTAATTGTAATTGTATTAGCCTTAATGTTCTTACCCTGTATTTCACACTGTATTTAAAGCATGATACGGCGTATTGTTAATATTAAATAAAAGAGGGGGAGATGTAGTGGCAGAGCCCCCCCCCGCCCCAGGGGGATGGGGTTGTCGCCAGCCTGGCTGAGAGGTGAAGCCAGAGACAAAAGAGACTAAAGGAGCACCATTAGAATGTAATAATGAGTGAGCAATCGCCGGACACATGCGTGCAGAGCGCGTGGACAGTACATGCAGCCTATCATGTTATTGTATAACACGAGTTACAACCAATCACGTTGTTGTAAGGCGCGTGGACAGGGCAGATTTGCTATCAAGCTAGCCCGGTCCGACAATAAAGAGAACTCTGTGAACATCATATTGGTGTGTCAGGTTCCGTGGTTCGCATGGATTAAGCAACAGTATTACACCAAAACACCCACCTGATGACATCATTTCAAGAGCAAAAGCAGCAATTTGCAGAATTCAGCTTCTTTGGGGAAGTGAGCAATTGCTGAGCTGACACCAAGTCCTGCTGGGTCCCTGTCACCTGCAGCGTGCCCGCATCCTCACGACGGTAGCGGGCATTGTGACAAAGGTTCTATGTCAGCTGGGTGTTGCAGCCGAGCGCCCGCTAGGGGAGGGGGAGCCTGTCAGCCCCGGGCCTGTCACTGCCTGCTGTCCCCCCTGTCAGCAGCGAGGCCTCTGAAAAGTTTCCAAAACATCCCCAGACTTGTCTCCAAAGTGGCCAAAAGTCTCCAAGAGACAAGTCGGGAAGAAGGATATGGAACAGAGGGAGAAAGCCAAGGGAGCAGGCCAAAGGGAGGCAAGAGGAAAAAGTAGTGCCGGGCTGCAGGACTGAAATGGAGGAATCGAAAGACGAAAGACAGGAAGCAGGAGAGTTTGAGAAAAGGAGAGAGGAAAGAAGAGACATGCAGTCAGACGAGGGGTTAGTGAGAGAGGCTGGGACAGAGAACAGGATGAGAAGGAAATAAGGCAAGGCAGGGCAAGGCTAGGCCAAAGGACGTTTCCTTGATTTATATTTTCTACCACATTCATCTTGAGATGAGGAGGAAAGCCATCAGACCTTATGGATTAAGCCCAAACAAAAGCCCCGGCTACTTGAGACACTTAGACTAAGCCTAAACCACAAAGATCTCTCCATAAAGATGGTTTTTACACTGTACTTCCACAATCTGCTGGCAGTACAAGAGAACAAGCGGCAGATGTATTTAGGCTGAGTCATGGTGGTTTGGTGCAGAGACCATGCATATCGTGGGCATATTTCAGCATTTCTGCTCTGGTTTTCAGTGTATTACACCAAAACACCCACCTGATGACATCATTTCAAGAGCAAAAGCAGCAATTTGCAGAATTCAGCTTCTTTGAGGAACTGAGCAATTGCTGAGCTGACACCAAGTCCTGCTGGGTCCCTGTCACCTGCAGCGTGCCCGCATCCTCACCACGGTAGCGGGCATTGTGACAAAGGTTCTATGTCAGCTGGGTGTGGCAGCCGAGCGCCCGCTAGGGGAGGGGGAGCCTGTCAGCCCCGGGCCTGTCACTGCCTGCTGTCCCCCCTGTCAGCAGCGAGGCCTCTGAAAAGTTTCCAAAACATCCCCAGACTTGGTTCCAAAGTGGCCAAAAGTCTCCAAGAAACAAGTTGGGAAGAAGGATATGGAACAGAGGGAGAAAGCCAAGGGAGCAGGCCAAAGGGAGGCAAGAGGAAAAAGTAGTGCCGGGCTGCAGGACTGAAATGGAGAAATTGAAAGACAAAAGCCAGGAAGCAGGAGAGTTTGAGAAAAGGAGAGAGGAAAGAAGAGACATGCAGCCAGACGAGGGGTTAGTGAGAGAGGCTGGGACAGAGAACAGGATGAGAAGGAAATAAGGCAAGGCAAGGTAAGGCTAGGCCAAAGGACGTTTCCTTGATTTATATTTTCTACCACATTCATCTTGAGATGAGGAGGAAAGCCATCAGACCTTATGGATTAGGCCCAAACAAAAGCCCCGGCTACTTGAGACACTTAGACTAAGCCTAAACCACAAAGATCTCTCCATAAAGATGGTTTTTACACTGTACTTCCACAATCTGCTGGCAGTACAAGAGAACAAGCGGCAGATGTATTTAGGCTGAGTCATGGTGGTTTGGTGCAGAGACCATGCATATCGTGGGCATATTTCAGCATTTCTGCTCTGGTTTTCAGTGTATTACACCAAAACACCCACCTGATGACATCATTTCAAGAGCAAAAGCAGCAATTTGCAGAATTCAGCTTCTTTGGGGAACTGAGCAATTGCTGAGCTGACACCAAGTCCTGCTGGGTCCCTGTCACCTGCAGCGTGCCCGCATCCTCACCACGGTAGCGGGCATTGTGACTAAAGGTTCTATGTCAGCTGGGTGTGGCAGCCGAGTGCCCGCTAGGGGAGGGGGAGCCTGTCAGCCCCGGGCCTGTCACTGCCTGCTGTCCCCCCTGTCAGCAGCGAGGCCTCTGAAAAGTTTCCAAAACATCCCCAGACTTGGCTCCAAAGTGGCCAAAAGTCTCCAAGAGACAAGTTGGGAAGAAGGATATGGAACAGAGGGAGAAAGCCAAGGGAGCAGGCCAAAGGGAGGCAAGAGGAAAAAGTAGTGCCGGGCTGCAGGACTGAAATGGAGGAACTGAAAGACAAAAGCCAGGAAGCAGGAGAGTTTGAGAAAAGGAGAGAGGAAAGAAGAGACATGCAGCCAGACGAGGGGTTAGTGAGAGAGGCTGGGACAGAGAACAGGATGAGAAGGAAATAAGGCAAGGCAAGGCAAGGCTAGGCCAAAGGACGTTTCCTTGATTTATATTTTCTACCACATTCATCTTGAGATGAGGAGGAAAGCCATCAGACCTTATGGATTAGGCCCAAACAAAAGCCCCGGCTACTTGAGACACTTAGACTAAGCCTAAACCACAAAGATCTCTCCATAAAGATGGTTTTTACACTGTACTTCCACAATCTGCTGGCAGTACAAGAGAACAAGCGGCAGATGTATTTAGGCTGAGTCATGGTGGTTTGGTGCAGAGACCATGCATATCGTGGGCATATTTCAGCATTTCTGCTCTGGTTTTCAGTGTATTACACCAAAACACCCACCTGATGACATCATTTCAAGAGCAAAAGCAGCAATTTGCAGAATTCGGCTTCTTTGGGGAACTGAGCAATTGCTGAGCTGAAACCAAGTCCTGCTGGGTCCCTGTCACCTGCAGCGTGCCCGCATCCTCACCACCGTAGCGGGCATTGTGACAAAGGTTCTATGTCAGCTGGGTGTGGCAGCCGAGCGCCCGCTAGGGGAGGGGGAGCCTGTCAGCCCCGGGCCTGTCACTGCCTGCTGTCCCCCCTGTCAGCAGCGAGGCCTCGGAAAAGTTTCCAAAACATCCCCAGACTTGTCTCCAAAGTGGCCAAAAGTCTCCAAGAGACAAGTCGGGAAGAAGGATATGGAACAGAGGGAGAAAGCCAAGGGAGCAGGCCAAAGGGAGGCAAGAGGAAAAAGTAGTGACGGGCTGCAGGACTGAAATGGAGGAATCGAAAGACGAAAGCCAGGAAGCAGGAGAGTTTGAGAAAAGGAGAGAGGAAAGAAGAGACATGCAGTCAGACGAGGGGTTAGTGAGAGAGGCTGGGACAGAGAACAGGATGAGAAGGAAATAAGGCAAGGCAAGGCAAGGCTAGGCCAAAGGACGTTTCCTTGATTTATATTTTCTACCACATTCATCTTGAGATGAGGAGGAAAGGCATCAGACCATATGGATTAGGCCTAAACAAAAGCCCCGGCTACTTGAGACACTTAGACTAAGCCTAAACCACAAAGATCTCTCCATAAAGATGGTTTTTACACTGTACTTCCACAATCTGCTGGCAGTACAAGAGAACAAGCGGCAGATGTATTTAGGCTGAGTCATGGTGGTTTGGTGCAGAGACCATGCATATCGTGGGCATATTTCAGCATTTCTGCTCTGGTTTTCAGTGTATTACACCAAAACACCCACCTGATGACATCATTTCAAGAGCAAAAGCAGCAATTTGCAGAATTCAGCTTCTTTGGGGAACTGAGCAATTGCTGAGCTGACACCAAGTCCTGCTGGGTCCCTGTCACCTGCAGCGTGCCCGCATCCTCACCACGGTAGCGGGCATTGTGACAAAGGTTCTATGTCAGCTGGGTGTGGCAGCCGAGCGCCCGCTAGGGGAGGGGGAGCCTGTCAGCCCCGGGCCTGTCACTGCCTGCTGTCCCCCCTGTCAGCAGCGAGGCCTCTGAAAAGTTTCCAAAACATCCCCAGACTTGGTTCCAAAGTGGCCAAAAGTCTCCAAGAAACAAGTTGGGAAGAAGGATATGGAACAGAGGGAGAAAGCCAAGGGAGCAGGCCAAAGGGAGGCAAGAGGAAAAAGTAGTGCCGGGCTGCAGGACTGAAATGGAGAAATTGAAAGACAAAAGCCAGGAAGCAGGAGAGTTTGAGAAAAGGAGAGAGGAAAGAAGAGACATGCAGCCAGACGAGGGGTTAGTGAGAGAGGCTGGGACAGAGAACAGGATGAGAAGGAAATAAGGCAAGGCAAGGTAAGGCTAGGCCAAAGGACGTTTCCTTGATTTATATTTTCTACCACATTCATCTTGAGATGAGGAGGAAAGCCATCAGACCTTATGGATTAGGCCCAAACAAAAGCCCCGGCTACTTGAGACACTTAGACTAAGCCTAAACCACAAAGATCTCTCCATAAAGATGGTTTTTACACTGTACTTCCACAATCTGCTGGCAGTACAAGAGAACAAGCGGCAGATGTATTTAGGCTGAGTCATGGTGGTTTGGTGCAGAGACCATGCATATCGTGGGCATATTTCAGCATTTCTGCTCTGGTTTTCAGTGTATTACACCAAAACACCCACCTGATGACATCATTTCAAGAGCAAAAGCAGCAATTTGCAGAATTCAGCTTCTTTGGGGAACTGAGCAATTGCTGAGCTGACACCAAGTCCTGCTGGGTCCCTGTCACCTGCAGCGTGCCCGCATCCTCACCACGGTAGCGGGCATTGTGACTAAAGGTTCTATGTCAGCTGGGTGTGGCAGCCGAGTGCCCGCTAGGGGAGGGGGAGCCTGTCAGCCCCGGGCCTGTCACTGCCTGCTGTCCCCCCTGTCAGCAGCGAGGCCTCTGAAAAGTTTCCAAAACATCCCCAGACTTGGCTCCAAAGTGGCCAAAAGTCTCCAAGAGACAAGTTGGGAAGAAGGATATGGAACAGAGGGAGAAAGCCAAGGGAGCAGGCCAAAGGGAGGCAAGAGGAAAAAGTAGTGCCGGGCTGCAGGACTGAAATGGAGGAATTGAAAGACGAAAGCCAGGAAGCAGGAGAGTTTGAGAAAAGGAGAGAGGGAAGAAGAGACATGCAGCCAGACGAGGGGTTAGTGAGAGAGGCTGGGACAGAGAACAGGATGAGAAGGAAATAAGGCAAGGCAAGGCAAGGCTAGGCCAAAGGACGTTTCCTTGATTTATATTTTCTACCACATTCATCTTGAGATGAGGAGGAAAGCCATCAGACCTTATGGATTAGGCCCAAACAAAAGCCCCGGCTACTTGAGACACTTAGACTAAGCCTAAACCACAAAGATCTCTCCATAAAGATGGTTTTTACACTGTACTTCCACAATCTGCTGGCAGTACAAGAGAACAAGCGGCAGATGTATTTAGGCTGAGTCATGCTGGTTTGGTGCAGAGACCATGCATATCGTGGGCATATTTCAGCATTTCTGCTCTGGTTTTCAGTGTATTACACCAAAACACCCACCTGATGACATCATTTCAAGAGCAAAAGCAGCAATTTGCAGAATTCGGCTTCTTTGGGGAACTGAGCAATTGCTGAGCTGAAACCAAGTCCTGCTGGGTCCCTGTCACCTGCAGCGTGCCCGCATCCTCACCACCGTAGCGGGCATTGTGACAAAGGTTCTATGTCAGCTGGGTGTGGCAGCCGAGCGCCCGCTAGGGGAGGGGGAGCCTGTCAGCCCCGGGCCTGTCACTGCCTGCTGTCCCCCCTGTCAGCAGCGAGGCCTCGGAAAAGTTTCCAAAACATCCCCAGACTTGTCTCCAAAGTGGCCAAAAGTCTCCAAGAGACAAGTCGGGAAGAAGGATATGGAACAGAGGGAGAAAGCCAAGGGAGCAGGCCAAAGGGAGGCAAGAGGAAAAAGTAGTGACGGGCTGCAGGACTGAAATGGAGGAATCGAAAGACGAAAGCCAGGAAGCAGGAGAGTTTGAGAAAAGGAGAGAGGAAAGAAGAGACATGCAGTCAGACGAGGGGTTAGTGAGAGAGGCTGGGACAGAGAACAGGATGAGAAGGAAATAAGGCAAGGCAAGGCAAGGCTAGGCCAAAGGACGTTTCCTTGATTTATATTTTCTACCACATTCATCTTGAGATGAGGAGGAAAGGCATCAGACCATATGGATTAGGCCTAAACAAAAGCCCCGGCTACTTGAGACACTTAGACTAAGCCTAAACCACAAAGATCTCTCCATAAAGATGGTTTTTACACTGTACTTCCACAATCTGCTGGCAGTACAAGAGAACAAGCGGCAGATGTATTTAGGCTGAGTCATGGTGTTTTGGTGCAGAGACCATGCATATCGTGGGCATATTTCAGCATTTCTGCTCTGGTTTTCAGTGTATTACACCAAAACACCCACCTGATGACATCATTTCAAGAGCAAAAGCAGCAATTTGCAGAATTCAGCTTCTTTGGGGAACTGAGCAATTGCTGAGCTGACACCAAGTCCTGCTGGGTCCCTGTCACCTGCAGCGTGCCCGCATCCTCACCACGGTAGCGGGCATTGTGACAAAGGTTCTATGTCAGCTGGGTGTGGCAGCCGAGCGCCCGCTAGGGGAGGGGGAGCCTGTCAGCCCCGGGCCTGTCACTGCCTGCTGTCCCCCCTGTCAGCAGCGAGGCCTCTGAAAAGTTTCCAAAACATCCCCAGACTTGGTTCCAAAGTGGCCAAAAGTCTCCAAGAAACAAGTTGGGAAGAAGGATATGGAACAGAGGGAGAAAGCCAAGGGAGCAGGCCAAAGGGAGGCAAGAGGAAAAAGTAGTGCCGGGCTGCAGGACTGAAATGGAGAAATTGAAAGACAAAAGCCAGGAAGCAGGAGAGTTTGAGAAAAGGAGAGAGGAAAGAAGAGACATGCAGCCAGACGAGGGGTTAGTGAGAGAGGCTGGGACAGAGAACAGGATGAGAAGGAAATAAGGCAAGGCAAGGTAAGGCTAGGCCAAAGGACGTTTCCTTGATTTATATTTTCTACCACATTCATCTTGAGATGAGGAGGAAAGCCATCAGACCTTATGGATTAGGCCCAAACAAAAGCCCCGGCTACTTGAGACACTTAGACTAAGCCTAAACCACAAAGATCTCTCCATAAAGATGGTTTTTACACTGTACTTCCACAATCTGCTGGCAGTACAAGAGAACAAGCGGCAGATGTATTTAGGCTGAGTCATGGTGGTTTGGTGCAGAGACCATGCATATCGTGGGCATATTTCAGCATTTCTGCTCTGGTTTTCAGTGTATTACACCAAAACACCCACCTGATGACATCATTTCAAGAGCAAAAGCAGCAATTTGCAGAATTCAGCTTCTTTGGGGAACTGAGCAATTGCTGAGCTGACACCAAGTCCTGCTGGGTCCCTGTCACCTGCAGCGTGCCCGCATCCTCACCACGGTAGCGGGCATTGTGACTAAAGGTTCTATGTCAGCTGGGTGTGGCAGCCGAGTGCCCGCTAGGGGAGGGGGAGCCTGTCAGCCCCGGGCCTGTCACTGCCTGCTGTCCCCCCTGTCAGCAGCGAGGCCTCTGAAAAGTTTCCAAAACATCCCCAGACTTGGCTCCAAAGTGGCCAAAAGTCTCCAAGAGACAAGTTGGGAAGAAGGATATGGAACAGAGGGAGAAAGCCAAGGGAGCAGGCCAAAGGGAGGCAAGAGGAAAAAGTAGTGCCGGGCTGCAGGACTGAAATGGAGGAATTGAAAGACGAAAGCCAGGAAGCAGGAGAGTTTGAGAAAAGGAGAGAGGGAAGAAGAGACATGCAGCCAGACGAGGGGTTAGTGAGAGAGGCTGGGACAGAGAACAGGATGAGAAGGAAATAAGGCAAGGCAAGGCAAGGCTAGGCCAAAGGACGTTTCCTTGATTTATATTTTCTACCACATTCATCTTGAGATGAGGAGGAAAGCCATCAGACCTTATGGATTAGGCCCAAACAAAAGCCCCGGCTACTTGAGACACTTAGACTAAGCCTAAACCACAAAGATCTCTCCATAAAGATGGTTTTTACACTGTACTTCCACAATCTGCTGGCAGTACAAGAGAACAAGCGGCAGATGTATTTAGGCTGAGTCATGCTGGTTTGGTGCAGAGACCATGCATATCGTGGGCATATTTCAGCATTTCTGCTCTGGTTTTCAGTGTATTACACCAAAACACCCACCTGATGACATCATTTCAAGAGCAAAAGCAGCAATTTGCAGAATTCGGCTTCTTTGGGGAACTGAGCAATTGCTGAGCTGAAACCAAGTCCTGCTGGGTCCCTGTCACCTGCAGCGTGCCCGCATCCTCACCACCGTAGCGGGCATTGTGACAAAGGTTCTATGTCAGCTGGGTGTGGCAGCCGAGCGCCCGCTAGGGGAGGGGGAGCCTGTCAGCCCCGGGCCTGTCACTGCCTGCTGTCCCCCCTGTCAGCAGCGAGGCCTCGGAAAAGTTTCCAAAACATCCCCAGACTTGTCTCCAAAGTGGCCAAAAGTCTCCAAGAGACAAGTCGGGAAGAAGGATATGGAACAGAGGGAGAAAGCCAAGGGAGCAGGCCAAAGGGAGGCAAGAGGAAAAAGTAGTGACGGGCTGCAGGACTGAAATGGAGGAATCGAAAGACGAAAGCCAGGAAGCAGGAGAGTTTGAGAAAAGGAGAGAGGAAAGAAGAGACATGCAGTCAGACGAGGGGTTAGTGAGAGAGGCTGGGACAGAGAACAGGATGAGAAGGAAATAAGGCAAGGCAAGGCAAGGCTAGGCCAAAGGACGTTTCCTTGATTTATATTTTCTACCACATTCATCTTGAGATGAGGAGGAAAGGCATCAGACCATATGGATTAGGCCTAAACAAAAGCCCCGGCTACTTGAGACACTTAGACTAAGCCTAAACCACAAAGATCTCTCCATAAAGATGGTTTTTACACTGTACTTCCACAATCTGCTGGCAGTACAAGAGAACAAGCGGCAGATGTATTTAGGCTGAGTCATGGTGTTTTGGTGCAGAGACCATGCATATCGTGGGCATATTTCAGCATTTCTGCTCTGGTTTTCAGTGTATTACACCAAAACACCCACCTGATGACATCATTTCAAGAGCAAAAGCAGCAATTTGCAGAATTCAGCTTCTTTGGGGAACTGAGCAATTGCTGAGCTGACACCAAGTCCTGCTGGGTCCCTGTCACCTGCAGCGTGCCCGCATCCTCACCACGGTAGCGGGCATTGTGACAAAGGTTCTATGTCAGCTGGGTGTGGCAGCCGAGCGCCCGCTAGGGGAGGGGGAGCCTGTCAGCCCCGGGCCTGTCACTGCCTGCTGTCCCCCCTGTCAGCAGCGAGGCCTTTGAAAAGTTTCCAAAACATCCCCAGACTTGGCTCCAAAGTGGCCAAAAGTCTCCAAGAGACAAGTTGGGAAGAAGGATATGGAACAGAGGGAGAAAGCCAAGGGAGCAGGCCAAAGGGAGGCAAGAGGAAAAAGTAGTGCCGGGCTGCAGGACTGAAATGGAGGAATTGAAAGACGAAAGCCAGGAAGCAGGAGAGTTTGAGAAAAGGAGAGAGGAAAGAAGAGACATGCAGCCAGACGAGGGGTTAGTGAGAGAGGCTGGGACAGAGAACAGGATGAGAAGGAAACAAGGCAAGGCAAGGCAAGGCTAGGCCAAAGGACGTTTCCTTGATTTATATTTTCTACCACATTCATCTTGAGATGAGGAGGAAAGCCATCAGACCTTATGGATTAGGCCCAAACAAAAGCCCCGGCTACTTGAGACACTTAGACTAAGCCTAAACCACAAAGATCTCTCCATAAAGATGGTTTTTACACTGTACTTCCACAATCTGCTGGCAGTACAAGAGAACAAGCGGCAGATGTATTTAGGCTGAGTCATGGTGGTTTGGTGCAGAGACCATGCATATCGTGGGCATATTTCAGCATTTCTGCTCTGGTTTTCAGTGTATTACACCAAAACACCCACCTGATGACATCATTTCAAGAGCAAAAGCAGCAATTTGCAGAATTCAGCTTCTTTGGGGAACTGAGCAATTGCTGAGCTGAAACCAAGTCCTGCTGGGTCCCTGTCACCTGCAGCGTGCCCGCATCCTCACCACGGTAGCGGGCATTTTGACAAAGGTTCTATGTCAGCTGGGTGTGGCAGCCGAGCGCCCGCTAGGGGAGGGGGAGCCTGTCAGCCCCGGGCCTGTCACTGCCTGCTGTCCCCCCTGTCAGCAGCGAGGCCTCTGAAAAGTTTCCAAAACATCCCCAGACTTGGCTCCAAAGTGGCCAAAAGTCTCCAAGAGACAAGTTGGGAAGAAGGATATGGAACAGAGGGAGAAAGCCAAGGGAGCAGGCCAAAGGGAGGCAAGAGGAAAAAGTAGTGCCGGGCTGCAGGACTGAAATGGAGGAACTGAAAGACAAAAGCCAGGAAGCAGGAGAGTTTGAGAAAAGGAGAGAGGAAAGAAGAGACATGCAGCCAGACGAGGGGTTAGTGAGAGAGGCTGGGACAGAGAACAGGATGAGAAGGAAATAAGGCAAGGCAAGGCAAGGCTAGGCCAAAGGACGTTTCCTTGATTTATATTTTCTACCACATTCATCTTGAGATGAGGAGGAAAGCCATCAGACCTTATGGATTAGGCCCAAACAAAAGCCCCGGTACTTGAGACACTTAGACTAAGCCTAAACCACAAAGATCTCTCCATAAAGATGGTTTTTACACTGTACTTCCACAATCTGCTGGCAGTACAAGAGAACAAGCGTCAGATGTTTTTAGACTGAGTCATGGTGGTTTGGTGCAGAGACCATGCATATCGTGGGCATATTTCACAATTTCTGCTCTGGTTTTCAGTGTATTACACCAAAACACCCACCTGATGACATCATTTCAAGAGCAAAAGCAGCAATTTGCAGAATTCAGCTTCTTTGGGGAACTGAGCAATTGCTGAGCTGACACCAAGTCCTGCTGGGTCCCTGTCACCTGCAGCGTGCCCGCATCCTCACCACGGTAGCGGGCATTGTGACAAAGGTTCTATGTCAGCTGGGTGTGGCAGCCGAGCGCCCGCTAGGGGAGGGGGAGCCTGTCAGCCCCGGGCCTGTCACTGCCTGCTGTCCCCCCTGTCAGCAGCGAGGCCTCTGAAAAGTTTCCAAAACATCCCCAGACTTGGCTCCAAAGTGGCCAAAAGTCTCCAAGAGACAAGTCGGGAAGAAGGATATGGAACAGAGGGAGAAAGGCAAGGGAGCAGGCCAAAGGGAGGCAAGAGGAAAAAGTAGTGCCGGGCTGCAGGACTGAAATGGAGGAATTGAAAGACGAAAGCCAGGAAGCAGGAGAGTTTGAGAAAAGGAGAGAGGAAAGAAGAGACATGCAGCCAGACGAGGGGTTAGTGAGAGAGGCTGGGACAGAGAACAGGATGAGAAGGAAATAAGGCAAGGCAAGGCAAGGCTAGGCCAAAGGACGTTTCCTTGATTTATATTTTCTACCACATTCATCTTGAGTTGAGGAGGAAAGCCATCAGACCTTATGGATTAGGCCCAAACAAAAGCCCCGGCTACTTGAGACACTTAGACTAAGCCTAAACCACAAAGATCTCTCCATAAAGATGGTTTTTACACTGTACTTCCACAATCTGCTGGCAGTACAAGAGAACAAGCGGCAGATGTATTTAGGCTGAGTCATGGTGGTTTGGTGCAGAGACCATGCATATCGTGGGCATATTTCAGCATTTCTCCTCTGGTTTTCAGTGTATTATGTAGTGGCAGAGCCCCCCCCCGCCCCAGGGGGATGGGGTTGTCGCCAGCCTGGCTGAGAGGTGAAGCCAGAGACAAAAGAGACTAAAGGAGCACCATTAGAATGTAATAATGAGTGAGCAATCGCCGGACACATGCGTGCAGATCGCGTGGACAGTACATGCAGCCTATCATGTTATTGTATAACACGAGTTACAACCAATCACGTTGTTGTAAGGCGCGTGGACAGGGCAGCTTTGCTATAAAGCTAGCCCGGTCCGACAATAAAGCGAACTCTGTGGACATCATATTGGTGTGTCAGGTTCCGTGGCTCGCATGGATAAAGCAACACTTTGGTGACCCCGACGTGATACTTCGTATCGAAGCAAGATCGCCGGAAGTGAAGACGCGAGGACGCCACCTGGGGGCGACACCAGCCCAGCGCTCAATCATAGCGGAAAGTAGGCCTACGAAGAAGCAGGTGGCATGGGAAACACGGCATCCGTGGAAGAAAAAATAATAGTGAAAAGTATTCTGCAGCTGGCTGCACGAACAGGAAGGTATTTTGAAAAAGACGCGTTAAAGCGTGTGCTCCGATTCGCCCTGCGTAAGGGGAGTGTTCGTTCGACGGACGAATTTTTTTCTCCCGGTACATGGGAGGACATAAGGACCGAACTGTGGGAAGCGGTTACAAGGGGGAGCCGCGAGGCTTGCGATCTCGCCGGACCCTGGCGGGAGGTCAGGCAGCTAATGCAGGAAGTCTCAGAGGAGCCGGAGCTGTGTGCCGTCCCCTCGGAGCCGCCCGCCGCGAGCTGCCCACCCTCCGAGGACTCCGAAGAATCAACACCGCTGGTATGTCCCGTATCAGATCTGGAGTTCTGGGGCGGAGAGCAAATTATACCCTCTGCGCCCGTTGAGCCATTGCCTGGCTCCGACAACGAATGGCAGCAACCGGCAAGTTTCAACAAGCCAGGACAAGTTAATCCAGCCGACGTGCCTTTGCCGGAGGACCCGATGGAACACCAGGACGGAGCCCCGCAGAATCGCCCTGACTGCCAGGAGGAGACCCACGTGCAGAGCCTGAAGGACTTACTGAGACGGCAGGAGAGCCAGATGCAAGAAGTTCTAGAAGCTATGAAACGACTAGATGGCGGTAACAGTAAAACTTCGCGGTTAATAGCATATAAAAAGGCGTCAGATGCAATTAAGGACGGGCTGGAGGCAATTGGCAGGGAATGTGAAAAACAGGGAAAACAGGAAAGGGAGGGGGTGGAATTAGACCTCACTCCGGAGGAGCTCCGTATCAAAAGGGAGCGAATACAAAAATGGGCTAGACAATGTGTTGAAGATGGGATGTGGTCTGTAAGAGAAGCAGATGAATATTTGAGAGCGCGATATGGAAAAGGGCTGGAGACTGGGTTAGCAGATCGGTTTGCAAATATGCGTCGACTTACTGATCCACAGGGAAACACAAGGGAATTGTATAGCAGTGATAATAATGATAATTTGGGTGCTGCCCCTGTGCATCAGGGTAGAGATATTCCTCGAGATCATTCTTATAATGCAGGGCAACGTTGGCAAGGGGTAATCAGAGATGCAACTATTGAAGGGATCATGTTACCTGGTAGTATTACAGCAGTGCCAGTGCACATAGATAATAGAGGACAAAGGCAGTGGTCGCCTTTTGATTGGAAAACGGTTAAGCAATTGCAAAGTGCAGTTATGCAATATGGTATGGATAATAAGCATGTGATGCAGCTAATCAATTCATTTTTCAAGGGGCAAGTACTAACTCAAACAGATATTAGGGCATTGATGGAGTTATTGCTTCCTCCAACGGGGTATTTGCTGTTCTTGGACAAGTGGCAGGGGAAAGTGGAATTGGCAGTATTAGAAAATGTTCGTTTACCAGCTGATGATCCGTTGCGGTTAGCTAGCATGGACCGGTTACTGGGTCATGGGCAATATGCGGATGGTGCTACTCAGGCAGCACTTCATCCAAGGATTTTGCAGCAAACGCAAGGGCTTGCCTTGGCAGCAGTGAAAGAATTGCCAAATAGAGGTAACCCTGTGCCACCCTATTCTACAATAGAGTGGGATCCTGGGGAACCATATATGAAGTTTGTAGATCGTTTGAAAGAAGTGATAGATGCCTCTCCTAACTTGACTCCAGAGGCAAAAGCTGCTGTGGGGAAAGATTTGGCTATGATGAATGCAAACACCCAATGCCAACAGATATTAGCCGGTTTGGGAAAAACTGCTTCTTTAGCAGAGATGGTGGAAGCTTGCACACAGGTACCAATTATGCAACAGGAGGTAGAAAAAGCTAAAATACATGCTCAAGCCCACGCTGCGGCCTTGGCTGCAGCACGTAAGCCTGCAATGAAAGGTGGAAGCCCTTCTTCTTGTGGCCTAGCATGTTTTACTTGCAAACAGACAGGACATATTAAAAGAAACTGCCCTCAATATGCTTAGCAGCATTGCAAAAATGGCATAACTCTCCAGTTAATCTGGTAACAGATTCTCTTTATGTTGTGGGAATTGTACAAAGAATACATAGAGCGCTTTTGCAGCGAGTTTCCAATTCCTTGTTGTTTGAAGCATTGTTAGATTTGTGGAACGTATTAGATTATAGGACAGCACCAGTATTTATCATGCATATAAAAAGCCATACTAACATACCAGGTGGTCTAGTAGAGGGAAACAGCATTATAGACAAACTTGTGGCAGTAGCAGATATATCCCCTTTTGAACAAACCAGACAAGCTCACGAATTCTTTCATCAATCCTCAGCAGCACTCCGAAAGCAGTTTACAATTACAAAGGAACAAGCTCGAGCCATTATCGCAGCTTGTCCTGATTGTGCCCGCATAGTCCCTCTCCAACAAAAGGGAGTAAATCCTCGGGGCTTGCAGCCAGGTCAGTTATGGCAAACTGATATTACTGAATTTGCACCATTTGGCAGACAAAAGTACATTCATGTCTCCATAGATACCTGTTCAGGACTGCTGTGGGCTACAGCCTTGACCTCAGCAAATGCAAAGGCAGTAAAACGTCATTTACTACAAGCTTTTGCTGTCATGGGTGTCCCTACACAAATCAAAACAGATAATGGTCCTGCTTACCACTCTGACAGACTTGCAGCCTTCCTCACCCAGTGGAAAGTACAACACCTGTTTGGAATCCCTTATAATTCTACTGGCCAAGCAATTATTGAGCGTGCACACCGTACATTAAAAAATCTTTTGTCTGTTTTGAAAAAACAAGGGGGAATTGGTGTGAGCCCAGAAGAGGTATTGATGAAGGCACTGTATGTGCTGAACTGGCTTAATCCTAAAAGTGAAACTGAAATGGAACCAATTGTTATGCACCATATCAAAAATGTCAAAGATTTTTCCGAAAATGTGCCTAAGGTTAGTGTGTTTAATCCGACAACACAACAATGGGAAGGTCCTATGTCACTAATAACCTGGGGAAGGGGATATGCTTGTGTTTCTACAGGTAACCACAAAAATTCATGGATCCCAGCAAAGTGGGTGAGACCTTGGCTAGCTAACAGAGAAAAAACCTATTGCAGTGATGACAACCCTTAACCTCAGACATGTTATCGCTTTAAGCAACGAATGTAGCCAATGCTGAGATGCCACTTTGTAAAACAGAGCAACAATTAATCTTTTGTTATTGGACATGTTCACAGTTATGAAGAGTTTGATTGTATGTGTTGTTTGAACTTAAAAAGATAGAAGATTTGCAGAACAAGAAAATAACAGAAGATACTGGGCTTTTTGGGGTGAATGCCTTGTTTGGTTAAAAGGAATATTGAAAACAGGTTTGTTCTTGTTAATTGTAATTGTATTAGCCTTAATGTTCTTACCCTGTATTTCACACTGTATTTAAAGCATGATACGGCGTATTGTTAATATTAAATAAAAGAGGGGGAGATGTAGTGGCAGAGCCCCCCCCCGCCCCAGGGGGATGGGGTTGTCGCCAGCCTGGCTGAGAGGTGAAGCCAGAGACAAAAGAGACTAAAGGAGCACCATTAGAATGTAATAATGAGTGAGCAATCGCCGGACACATGCGTGCAGAGCGCGTGGACAGTACATGCAGCCTATCATGTTATTGTATAACACGAGTTACAACCAATCACGTTGTTGTAAGGCGCGTGGACAGGGCAGATTTGCTATCAAGCTAGCCCGGTCCGACAATAAAGAGAACTCTGTGAACATCATATTGGTGTGTCAGGTTCCGTGGCTCGCATGGATTAAGCAACAGTATTACACCAAAACACCCACCTGATGACATCATTTCAAGAGCAAAAGCAGCAATTTGCAGAATTCAGCTTCTTTGGGGAAGTGAGCAATTGCTGAGCTGACACCAAGTCCTGCTGGGTCCCTGTCACCTGCAGAGTGCCCGCATCCTCACCACGGTAGCGGGCATTGTGACAAAGGTTCTATGTCAGGTGGGTGTGGCAGCCGAGCGCCCGCTAGGGGAGGGGGAGCCTGTCAGCCCCGGGCCTGTCACTGCCTGCTGTCCCCCCTGTCACCAGCAAGGCCTCTGAAAAGTTTCCAAAACATCCCCAGACTTGGGTCCAAAGTGGCCAAAAGTCTCCAAGAGACAAGTCGGAAAGAAGGATATGGAACAGAGGGAGAAAGCCAAGGGAGCAGGCCAAAGGGAGGCAAGAGGAAAAAGTAGTGCCGGGCTGCAGGACTGAAATGGAGGAATTGAAAGACAAAAGCCAGGAAGCAGGAGAGTTTGAGAAAAGGAGAGAGGAAAGAAGAGACATGCAGCCAGACGAGGGGTTAGTGAGAGAGGCTGGGACAGAGAACAGGATGAGAAGGAAATAAGGCAAGGCAAGGCAAGGCTAGGCCAAAGGACGTTTCCTTGATTTATATTTTCTACCACATTCATCTTGAGATGAGGAGGAAAGCCATCAGACCTTATGGATTAGGCCCAAACAAAAGCCCCGGCTACTTGAGACACTTAGACTAAGCCTAAACCACAAAGATCTCTCCATAAAGATGGTTTTTACACTGTACTTCCACAATCTGCTGGCAGTACAAGAGAACCAGCGGTAGATGTATTTAGGCTGAGTCATGGTGGTTTGGTGCAGAGACCATGCATATCGTGGGCATATTTCAGCATTTCTGCTCTGGTTTTCAGTGTATTACACCAAAACACCCACCTGATGACATCATTTCAAGAGCAAAAGCAGCAATTTGCAGAATTCCGCTTCTTTGGGGAACTGAGCAATTGCTGAGCTGACACCAAGTCCTGCTGGGTCCCTGTCACCTGCAGCGTGCCCGCATCCTCACCACGGTAGCGGGCATTGTGACAAAGGTTCTATGTCAGCTGGGTGTGGCAGCCGAGCGCCCGCTAGGGGAGGGGGAGCCTGTCAGCCCCGGGCCTGTCACTGCCTGCTGTCCCCCCTGTCAGCAGCGAGGCCTCTGAAAAGTTTCCAAAACATCCCCAGACTTGGCTCCAAAGTGGCCAAAAGTCTCCAAGAGACAAATTGGGAAGAAGGATATGGAACAGAGGGAGAAAGGCAAGGGAGCAGGCCAAAGGGAGGCAAGAGGAAAAAGTAGTGCCAGGCTGCAGGACTGAAATGGAGAAATCGAAAGACAAAAGCCGGGAAGCAGGAGACTTTGAGAAAAGGAGAGAGGAAAGAAGAGACATGCAGCCAGACGAGGGGTTAGTGAGAGAGGCTGGGACAGAGAACAGGATGAGAAGGAAATAAGGCAAGGCAAGGCAAGGCTAGGCCAAAGGACGTTTCCTTGATTTATATTTTCTACCACATTCATCTTGAGATGAGGAGGAAAGCCATCAGACCTTATGGATTAGGCCCAAACAAAAGCCCCGGCTACTTGAGACACTTAGACTAAGCCTAAACCACAAAGATCTCTCCATAAAGATGGTTTTTACACTGTACTTCCACAATCTGCTGGCAGTACAAGAGAACAAGCGGCAGATGTATTTAGGCTGAGTCATGGTGGTTTGGTGCAGAGACCATGCATATCGTGGGCATATTTCAGCATTTCTGCTCTGGTTTTCAGTGTATTACACCAAAACACCCACCTGATGACATCATTTCAAGAGCAAAAGCAGCAATTTGCAGAATTCAGCTTCTTTGGGGAACTGAGCAATTGCTGAGCTGA
This sequence comes from Patagioenas fasciata, assembly GCF_037038585.1. Classification (NCBI taxonomy): domain Eukaryota; kingdom Metazoa; phylum Chordata; class Aves; order Columbiformes; family Columbidae; genus Patagioenas; species Patagioenas fasciata. Next base: position 2,955,417 of record NW_027288504.1, read on the forward strand.
CACCAAGTCCTGCTGGGTCCCTGTCACCTGCAGCGTGCCCGCATCCTCACCACGGTAGCGGGCATTGTGACAAAGGTTCTATGTCAGCTGGGTGTGGCAGCCGAGCGCCCGCTAGGGGAGGGTGAGCCTGTCAGCCCCGGGCCTGTCACTGCCTGCTGTCCCCCCTGTCAGCAGCGAGGCCTCTGAAAAGTTTCCAAAACATCCCCAGACTTGGCTCCAAAGTGGCCAAAAGTCTCCAAGAGACAAGTCGGGAAGAAGGATATGGAACAGAGGGAGAAAGCCAAGGGAGCAGGCCAAAGGGAGGCAAGAGGAAAAAGTAGTGCCGGGCTGCAGGACTGAAATGGAGGAATTGAAAGACAAAAGCCAGGAAGCAGGAGAGTTTGAGAAAAGGAGAGAGGAAAGAAGAGACATGCAGCCAGACGAGGGGTTAGTGAGAGAGGCTGGGACAGAGAACAGGATGAGAAGGAAATAAGGCAAGGCAAGGCAAGGCTAGGCCAAAGGACGTTTCCTTGATTTATATTTTCTACCACATTCATCTTGAGATGAGGAGGAAAGCCATCAGACCTTATGGATTAGGCCCAAACAAAAGCCCCGGCTACTTGAGACACTTAGACTAAGCCTAAACCACAAAGATCTCTCCATAAAGATGGTTTTTACACTGTACTTCCACAATCTGCCGGCAGTACAAGAGAACAAGCGGCAGATGTATTTAGGCAGAGTCATGGTGGTTTGGTGCAGAGACCATGCATATCGTGGGCATATTTCAGCATTTCTGCTCTGGTTTTCAGTGTATTACACCAAAACACCCACCTGATGACATCATTTCAAGAGCAAAAGCAGCAATTTGCAGAATTCAGCTTCTTTCTGGAACTGAGCAATTGCTGAGCTGACACCAAGTCCTGCTGGGTCCCTGTCACCTGCAGCGTGCCCGCATCCTCACCACGGTAGCGGGCATTGTGACAAAGGTTCTATGTCAGCTGGGTGTGGCAGCCGAGCGCCCGCTAGGGGAGGGGGAGCCTGTCAGCCCCGGGCCTGTCACTGCCTGCTGTCCCCCCTGTCAGCAGCGAGGCCTCTGAAAAGTTTCCAAAACATCCCCAGACTTGGCTCCAAAGTGGCCAAAAGTCTCCAAGAGACAAGTCGGGAAGAAGGATATGGAACAGAGGGAGAAAGGCAAGGGAGCAGGCCAAAGGGAGGCAAGAGGAAAAAGTAGTGCCGGGCTGCAGGACTGAAATGGAGGAATCGAAAGACGAAAGCCAGGAAGCAGGAGAGTTTGAGAAAAGGAGAGAGGAAAGAAGAGACATGCAGCCAGACGAGGGGTTAGTGAGAGAGGCTGGGACAGAGAACAGGATGAGAAGGAAATAAGGCAAGGCAAGGCAAGGCTAGGCCAAAGGACGTTTCCTTGATTTATATTTTCTACCACATTCATCTTGAGATGAGGAGGAAAGCCATCAGACCTTATGGATTAGGCCCAAACAAAAGCCCCGGCTACTTGAGACACTTAGACTAAGCCTAAACCACAAAGATCTCTCCATAAAGATGGTTTTTACACTGTACTTCCACAATCTGCTGGCAGTACAAGAGAACAAGCGGCAGATGTATTTAGGCTGAGTCATGGTGGTTTGGTGCAGAGACCATGCATATCGTGGGCATATTTCAGCATTTCTGCTCTGGTTTTCAGTGTATTACACCAAAACACCCACCTGATGACATCATTTCAAGAGCAGAAGCAGCAATTTGCAGAATTCAGCTTCTTTGGGGAACTGAGCAATTGCTGAGCTGACACCAAGTCCTGCTGGGTCCCTGTCACCTGCAGCGTGCCCGCATCCTCACCACGGTAGCGGGCATTGTGACAAAGGTTCTATGTCAGGTGGGTGTGGCAGCCGAGCGCCCGCTAGGGGAGGGGGAGCCTGTCAGCCCCGGGCCTGTCACTGCCTGCTGTCCCCCCTGTCAGCAGCGAGGCCTCTGAAAAGTTTCCAAAACATCCCCAGACTTGGGTCCAAAGTGGCCAAAAGTCTCCAAGAGACAAGTCGGGAAGAAGGATATGGAACAGAGGGAGAAAGCCAAGGGAGCAGGCCAAAGGGAGGCAAGAGGAAAAAGTAGTGCCGGGCTGCAGGACTGAAATGGAGAAATCGAAAGACAAAAGCCAGGAAGCAGGAGAGTTTGAGAAAAGGAGAGAGGAAAGAAGAGACATGCAGCCAGACGAGGGGTTAGTGAGAGAGTCTGGGACAGAGAACAGGATGAGAAGGAAATAAGGCAAGGCAAAGCAAGGCTAGGCCAAAGGACGTTTCCTTGATTTATATTTTCTACCACATTCATCTTGAGATGAGGAGGAAAGCCATCAGACCTTATGAATTAGGCCCAAACAAAAGCCCCGGCTACTTGAGACACTTAGACTAAGCCTAAACCACAAAGATCTCTCCATAAAGATGGTTTTTAGACTGTACTTCCACAATCTGCTGGCAGTACAAGAGAACAAGCGGCAGATGTATTTAGGCTGAGTCATGGTGGTTTGGTGCAGAGACCATGCATATCGTGGGCATATTTCAGCATTTCTGCTCTGGTTTTCAGTGTATTACACCAAAACACCCACCTGATGACATCATTTCAAGAGCAAAAGCAGCAATTTGCAGAATTCAGCTTCTTTGGGGAACTGAGCAATTGCTGAGCTGACACCAAGTCCTGCTGGGTCCCTGTCACCTGCAGCGTGCCCGCATCCTCACCACGGTAGCAGGCATTGTGACAAAGATTCTATGTCAGGTGGGTGTGGCAGCCGAGCGCCCGCTAGGGGAGGGGGAGCCTGTCAGCCCCGGGCCTGTCACTGCCTGCTGTCCCCCCTGTCACCAGCAAGGCCTCTGAAAAGTTTCCAAAACATCCCCAGACTTGGGTCCAAAGTGGCCAAAAGTCTCCAAGAGACAAGTTGGGAAGAAGGATATGGAACAGAGGGAGAAAGCCAAGGGAGCAGGCCAAAGGGAGGCAAGAGGAAAAAGTAGTGCCGGGCTGCAGGACTGAAATGGAGGAACTGAAAGACAAAAGCCAGGAAGCAGGAGAGTTTGAGAAAAGGAGAGAGGAAAGAAGAGACATGCAGCCAGACGAGGGGTTAGTGAGAGAGGCTGGGACAGAGAACAGGATGAGAAGGAAATAAGGCAAGGCAAGGCAAGGCTAGGCCAAAGGACGTTTCCTTGATTTATATTTTCTACCACATTCATCTTGAGATGAGGAGGAAAGCCATCAGACCTTATGGATTAGGTCCAAACAAAAGCCCCGGCTACTTGAGACACTTAGACTAAGCCTAAACCACAAAGATCTCTCCATAAAGATGGTTTTTACACTGTACTTCCACAATCTGCTGGCAGTACAAGAGAACAAGCGGCAGATGTATTTAGGCTGAGTCATGGTGGTTTGGTGCAGAGACCATGCATATCGTGGGCATATTTCAGCATTTCTGCTCTGGTTTTCAGTGTATTACACCAAAACACCCACCTGATGACATCATTTCAAGAGCAAAAGCAGCAATTTGCAGAATTCAGCTTCTTTGGGGAACTGAGCAATTGCTGAGCTGACACCAAGTCCTGCTGGGTCCCTGTCACCTGCAGAGTGCCCGCATCCTCACCACGGTAGCGGGCATTGTGACAAAGGTTCTATGTCAGGTGGGTGTGGCAGCCGAGCGCCCGCTAGGGGAGGGGGAGCCTGTCAGCCCCGGGCCTGTCACTGCCTGCTGTCCCCCCTGTCAGCAGCGCGGCCTCTGAAAAGTTTCCAAAACATCCCCAGACTTGGCTCCAAAGTGGCCAAAAGTCTCCAAGAGACAAGTCGGGAAGAAGGATATGGAACAGAGGGAGAAAGCCAAGGGAGCAGGCCAAAGGGAGGCAAGAGGAAAAAGTAGTGCCGGGCTGCAGGACTGAAATGGAGGAATTGAAAGACGAAAGCCAGGAAGCAGGAGAGTTTGAGAAAAGGAGAGAGGAAAGAAGAGACATGCAGCCAGACGAGGGGTTAGTGAGAGAGGCTGGGACAGAGAACAGGATGAGAAGGAAATAAGGCAAGGCAAGGCAAGGCTAGGCCAAAGGACGTTTCCTTGATTTATATTTTCTACCACATTCATCTTGAGATGAGGAGGAAAGCCATCAGACCTTATGGATTAGGCCCAAACAAAAGCCCCGGCTACTTGAGACACTTAGACTAAGCCTAAACCACAAAGATCTCTCCATAAAGATGGTTTTTACACTGTACTTCCACAATCTGCTGGCAGTACAAGAGAGCAAGCGGCAGATGTATTTAGGCTGAGTCATGGTTTTTTGGTGCAGAGACCATGCATATCGTGGGCATATTTCAGCATTTCTGCTCTGGTTTTCAGTGTATTATGTAGTGGCCGAGCCCCCCCCCGCCCCAGGGGGATGGGGTTGTCGCCAGCCTGGCTGAGAGGTGAAGCCAGAGACAAAAGAGACTAAAGGAGCACCATTAGAATGTAATAATGAGTGAGCAATCGCCGGACACATGCGTGCAGATCGCGTGGACAGTACATGCAGCCTATCATGTTATTGTATAACACGAGTTACAACCAATCACGTTGTTGTAAGGCGCGTGGACAGGGCAGCTTTGCTATAAAGCTAGCCCGGTCCGACAATAAAGCGAACTCTGTGAACATCATATTGGTGTGTCAGGTTCCGTGGCTCGCATGGATAAAGCAACACTTTGGTGACCCCGACGTGATACTTCGTATCGAAGCAAGATCGCCGGAAGTGAAGACGCGAGGACGCCACCTGGGGGCGACACCAGCCCAGCGCTCAATCATAGCGGAAAGTAGGCCTACGAAGAAGCAGGTGGCATGGGAAACACAGCATCCGTGGAAGAAAAAATAATAGTGAAAAGTATTCTGCAGCTGGCTGCACGAACAGGAAGGTATTTTGAAAAAGACGCGTTAAAGCGTCTGCTCCGATTCGCCCTGCGTAAGGGGAGTGTTCGTTCGACGGACGAATTTTTTTCTCCCGGTACATGGGAGGACATAGGGACCGAACTGTGGGAAGCGGTTACAAGGGGGAGCCGCGAGGCTTGCGATCTCGCCGGACCCTGGCGGGAGGTCAGGCAGCTAATGCAGGAAGTCTCAGAGGAGCCGGAGCTGTGTGCCGTCCCCTCGGAGCCGCCCGCCGCGAGCTGCCCACCCTCCGAGGACTCCGAAGAATCAACACCGCTGGTATGTCCCGTATCAGATCTGGAGTTCTGGGGCGGAGAGCAAATTATACCCTCTGCGCCCGTTGAGCCATTGCCTGGCTCCGACAACGAATGGCAGCAACCGGCAAGTTTCAACAAGCCAGGACAAGTTAATCCAGCCGACGTGCCTTTGCCGGAGGACCCGATGGAACACCAGGACGGAGCCCCGCAGAATCGCCCTGACTGCCAGGAGGAGACCCACGTGCAGAGCCTGAAGGACTTACTGAGACGGCAGGAGAGCCAGATGCAAGAAGTTCTAGAAGCTATGAAACGACTAGATGGCGGTAACAGTAAAACTTCGCGGTTAATAGCATATAAAAAGGCGTCAGATGCAATTAAGGACGGGCTGGAGGCAATTGGCAGGGAATGTGAAAAACGGGGAAAACAGGAAAGGGAGGGGGTGGAATTAGACCTCACTCCGGAGGAGCTCCGTATCAAAAGGGAGCGAATACAAAAATGGGCTAGACAATGTGTTGAAGATGGGATGTGGTCTGTAAGAGAAGCAGATGAATATTTGAGAGCGCGATATGGAAAAGGGCTGGAGACTGGGTTAGCAGATCGGTTTGCAAATATGCGTCGACTTAGTGATCCACAGGGAAACACAAGGGAATTGTATAGCAGTGATAATAATGATAATTTGGGTGCTGCCCCTGTGCATCAGGGTAGAGATATTCCTCGAGATCATTCTTATAATGCAGGGCAACGTTGGCAAGGGGTAATCAGAGATGCAACTATTGAAGGGATCATGTTACCTGGTAGTATTACAGCAGTGCCAGTGCACATAGATAATAGAGGACAAAGGCAGTGGTCGCCTTTTGATTGGAAAACGGTTAAGCAATTGCAAAGTGCAGTTATGCAATATGGTATGGATAATAAGCATGTGATGCAGCTAATCAATTCATTTTTCAAGGGGCAAGTACTAACTCAAACAGATATTAGGGCATTGATGGAGTTATTGCTTCCTCCAACGGGGTATTTTCTGTTCTTGGACAAGTGGCAGGGGAAAGTGGAATTGGCAGTATTAGAAAATGTTCGTTTACCAGCTGATGATCCGTTGCGGTTAGCTAGCATGGACCGGTTACTGGGTCATGGGCAATATGCGGATGGTGCTACTCAGGCAGCACTTCATCCAAGGATTTTGCAGCAAACGCAAGGGCTTGCCTTGGCAGCAGTGAAAGAATTGCCAAATAGAGGTAACCCTGTGCCACCCTATTCTACAATAGAGTGGGATCCTGGGGAACCATATATGAAGTTTGTAGATCGTTTGAAAGAAGTGATAGATGCCTCTCCTAACTTGACTCCAGAGGCAAAAGCTGCTGTGGGGAAAGATTTGGCTATGATGAATGCAAACACCCAATGCCAACAGATATTAGCCGGTTTGGGAAAAACTGCTTCTTTAGCAGAGATGGTGGAAGCTTGCACACAGGTACCAATTATGCAACAGGAGGTAGAAAAAGCTAAAATACATGCTCAAGCCCACGCTGCGGCCTTGGCTGCAGCACGTAAGCCTGCAATGAAAGGTGGAAGCCCTTCTTCTTGTGGCCTAGCATGTTTTACTTGCAAACAGACAGGACATATTAAAAGAAACTGCCCTCAATATGCTTAGCAGCATTGCAAAAATGGCATAACTCTCCAGTTAATCTGGTAACAGATTCTCTTTATGTTGTGGGAATTGTACAAAGAATACATAGAGCGCTTTTGCAGCGAGTTTCCAATTCCTTGTTGTTTGAAGCATTGTTAGATTTGTGGAACGTATTAGATTATAGGACAGCACCAGTATTTATCATGCATATAAAAAGCCATACTAACATACCAGGTGGTCTAGTAGAGGGAAACAGCATTATAGACAAACTTGTGGCAGTAGCAGATATATCCCCTTTTGAACAAACCAGACAAGCTCACGAATTCTTTCATCAATCCTCAGCAGCACTCCGAAAGCAGTTTACAATTACAAAGGAACAAGCTCGAGCCATTATCGCAGCTTGTCCTGATTGTGCCCGCATAGTCCCTCTCCAACAAAAGGGAGTAAATCCTCGGGGCTTGCAGCCAGGTCAGTTATGGCAAACTGATATTACTGAATTTGCACCATTTGGCAGACAAAAGTACATTCATGTCTCCATAGATACCTGTTCAGGACTGCTGTGGGCTACAGCCTTGACCTCAGCAAATGCAAAGGCAGTAAAACGTCATTTACTACAAGCTTTTGCTGTCATGGGTGTCCCTACACAAATCAAAACAGATAATGGTCCTGCTTACCACTCTGACAGACTTGCAGCCTTCCTCACCCAGTGGAAGGTACAACACCTGTTTGGAATCCCTTATAATTCTACTGGCCAAGCAATTATTGAGCGTGCACACCGTACATTAAAAAATCTTTTGTCTGTTTTGAAAAAACAAGGGGGAATTGGTGTGAGCCCAGAAGAGGTATTGATGAAGGCACTGTATGTGCTGAACTGGCTTAATCCTAAAAGTGAAACTGAAATGGAACCAATTGTTATGCACCATATCAAAAATGTCAAAGATTTTTCCGAAAATGTGCCTAAGGTTAGTGTGTTTAATCCGACAACACAACAATGGGAAGGTCCTATGTCACTAATAACCTGGGGAAGGGGATATGCTTGTGTTTCTACAGGTAACCACAAAAATTCATGGATCCCAGCAAAGTGGGTGAGACCTTGGCTAGCTAACAGAGAAGAAACCTATTGCAGTGATGACAACCCTTAACCTCAGACATGTTATCGCTTTAAGCAACGAATGTAGCCAATGCTGAGAATGCCACTTTGTAAAACAGAGCAACAATTAATCTTTTGTTATTGGACATGTTCACAGTTATGAAGAGTTTGATTGTATGTGTTGTTTGAACTTAAAAAGATAGAAGATTTGCAGAACAAGAAAATAACAGAAGATACTGGGTTTTTTGGGGTGAATGCCTTGTTTGGTTAAAAGGAATATTGAAAACAGGTTTGTTCTTGTTAATTGTAATTGTATTAGCCTTAATGTTCTTACCCTGTATTTCACACTGTATTTAAAGCATGACACGGCGTATTGTTAATATTAAATAAAAGAGGGGGAGATGTAGTGGCAGAGCCCCCCCCCGCCCCAGGGGGATGGGGTTGTCGCCAGCCTGGCTGAGAGGTGAAGCCAGAGACAAAAGAGACTAAAGGAGCACCATTAGAATGTAATAATGAGTGAGCAATCGCCGGACACATGCGTGCAGAGCGCGTGGACAGTACATGCAGCCTATCATGTTATTGTATAACACGAGTTACAACCAATCACGTTGTTGTAAGGCGCGTGGACAGGGCAGATTTGCTATCAAGCTAGCCCGGTCCGACAATAAAGAGAACTCTGTGAACATCATACTGGTGTGTCAGGTTCCGTGGTTCGCATGGATTAAGCAACAGTATTACACCAAAACACCCACCTGATGACATCATTTCAAGAGCAAAAGCAGCAATTTGCAGAATTCAGCTTCTTTGGGGAAGTGAGCAATTGCTGAGCTGACACCAAGTCCTGCTGGGTCCCTGTCACCTGCAGCGTGCCCGCATCCTCACGACGGTAGCGGGCATTGTGACAAAGGTTCTATGTCAGCTGGGTGTTGCAGCCGAGCGCCCGCTAGGGGAGGGGGAGCCTGTCAGCCCCGGGCCTGTCACTGCCTGCTGTCCCCCCTGTCAGCAGCGAGGCCTCTGAAAAGTTTCCAAAACATCCCCAGACTTGTCTCCAAAGTGGCCAAAAGTCTCCAAGAGACAAGTTGGGAAGAAGGATATGGAACAGAGGGAGAAAGCCAAGGGAGCAGGCCAAAGGGAGGCAAGAGGAAAAAGTAGTGCCGGGCTGCAGGACTGAAATGGAGGAATTGAAAGAGGAAAGACAGGAAGCAGGAGAGTTTGAGAAAAGGAGAGAGGAAAGAAGAGACATGCAGTCAGACGAGGGGTTAGTGAGAGAGGCTGGGACAGAGAACAGGATGAGAAGGAAATAAGGCAAGGCAGGGCAAGGCTAGGCCAAAGGACGTTTCCTTGATTTATATTTTCTACCACATTCATCTTGAGATGAGGAGGAAAGCCATCAGACCTTATGGATTAAGCCCAAACAAAAGCCCCGGCTACTTGAGACACTTAGACTAAGCCTAAACCACAAAGATCTCTCCATAAAGATGGTTTTTACACTGTACTTCCACAATCTGCTGGCAGTACAAGAGAACAAGCGGCAGATGTATTTAGGCTGAGTCATGGTGGTTTGGTGCAGAGACCATGCATATCGTGGGCATATTTCAGCATTTCTGCTCTGGTTTTCAGTGTATTACACCAAAACACCCACCTGATGACATCATTTCAAGAGCAAAAGCAGCAATTTGCAGAATTCAGCTTCTTTGAGGAACTGAGCAATTGCTGAGCTGACACCAAGTCCTGCTGGGTCCCTGTCACCTGCAGCGTGCCCGCATCCTCACCACGGTAGCGGGCATTGTGACAAAGGTTCTATGTCAGCTGGGTGTGGCAGCCGAGCGCCCGCTAGGGGAGGGGGAGCCTGTCAGCCCCGGGCCTGTCACTGCCTGCTGTCCCCCCTGTCAGCAGCGAGGCCTCTGAAAAGTTTCCAAAACATCCCCAGACTTGGTTCCAAAGTGGCCAAAAGTCTCCAAGAAACAAGTTGGGAAGAAGGATATGGAACAGAGGGAGAAAGCCAAGGGAGCAGGCCAAAGGGAGGCAAGAGGAAAAAGTAGTGCCGGGCTGCAGGACTGAAATGGAGAAATTGAAAGACAAAAGCCAGGAAGCAGGAGAGTTTGAGAAAAGGAGAGAGGAAAGAAGAGACATGCAGCCAGACGAGGGGTTAGTGAGAGAGGCTGGGACAGAGAACAGGATGAGAAGGAAATAAGGCAAGGCAAGGTAAGGCTAGGCCAAAGGACGTTTCCTTGATTTATATTTTCTACCACATTCATCTTGAGATGAGGAGGAAAGCCATCAGACCTTATGGATTAGGCCCAAACAAAAGCCCCGGCTACTTGAGACACTTAGACTAAGCCTAAACCACAAAGATCTCTCCATAAAGATGGTTTTTACACTGTACTTCCACAATCTGCTGGCAGTACAAGAGAACAAGCGGCAGATGTATTTAGGCTGAGTCATGGTGGTTTGGTGCAGAGACCATGCATATCGTGGGCATATTTCAGCATTTCTGCTTTGGTTTTCAGTGTATTACACCAAAACACCCACCTGATGACATCATTTCAAGAGCAAAAGCAGCAATTTGCAGAATTCAGCTTCTTTGGGGAACTGAGCAATTGCTGAGCTGACACCAAGTCCTGCTGGGTCCCTGTCACCTGCAGAGTGCCCGCATCCTCACCACGGTAGCGGGCATTGTGACTAAAGGTTCTATGTCAGCTGGGTGTGGCAGCCGAGTGCCCGCTAGGGGAGGGGGAGCCTGTCAGCCCCGGGCCTGTCACTGCCTGCTGTCCCCCCTGTCAGCAGCGAGGCCTCTGAAAAGTTTCCAAAACATCCCCAGACTTTGCTCCAAAGTGGCCAAAAGTCTCCAAGAGACAAGTTGGGAAGAAGGATATGGAACAGATTGAGAAAGCCAAGGGAGCAGGCCAAAGGGAGGCAAGAGGAAAAAGTAGTGCCGGGCTGCAGGACTGAAATGGAGGAATTGAAAGAGGAAAGCCAGGAAGCAGGAGAGTTTGAGAAAAGGAGAGAGGAAAGAAGAGACATGCAGCCAGACGAGGGGTTAGTGAGAGAGGCTGGGACAGAGAACAGGATGAGAAGGAAATAAGGCAAGGCAAGGCAAGGCTAGGCCAAAGGACGTTTCCTTGATTTATATTTTCTACCACATTCATCTTGAGATGAGGAGGAAAGCCATCAGACCTTATGGATTAGGCCCAAACAAAAGCCCCGGCTACTTGAGACACTTAGACTAAGCCTAAACCACAAAGATCTCTCCATAAAGATGGTTTTTACACTGTACTTCCACAATCTGCTGGCAGTACAAGAGAACAAGCGGCAGATGTATTTAGGCTGAGTCATGCTGGTTTGGTGCAGAGACCATGCATATCGTGGGCATATTTCAGCATTTCTGCTCTGGTTTTCAGTGTATTACACCAAAACACCCACCTGATGACATCATTTCAAGAGCAAAAGCAGCAATTTGCAGAATTCGGCTTCTTTGGGGAACTGAGCAATTGCTGAGCTGAAACCAAGTCCTGCTGGGTCCCTGTCACCTGCAGCGTGCCCGCATCCTCACCACCGTAGCGGGCATTGTGACAAAGGTTCTATGTCAGCTGGGTGTGGCAGCCGAGCGCCCGCTAGGGGAGGGGGAGCCTGTCAGCCCCGGGCCTGTCACTGCCTGCTGTCCCCCCTGTCAGCAGCGAGGCCTCGGAAAAGTTTCCAAAACATCCCCAGACTTGTCTCCAAAGTGGCCAAAAGTCTCCAAGAGACAAGTCGGGAAGAAGGATATGGAACAGAGGGAGAAAGCCAAGGGAGCAGGCCAAAGGGAGGCAAGAGGAAAAAGTAGTGACGGGCTGCAGGACTGAAATGGAGGAATCGAAAGACGAAAGCCAGGAAGCAGGAGAGTTTGAGAAAAGGAGAGAGGAAAGAAGAGACATGCAGCCAGACGAGGGGTTAGTGAGAGAGGCTGGGACAGAGAACAGGATGAGAAGGAAATAAGGCAAGGCAAGGCAAGGCTAGGCCAAAGGACGTTTCCTTGATTTATATTTTCTACCACATTCATCTTGAGATGAGGAGGAAAGCCATCAGACCTTATGGATTAGGCCCAAACAAAAGCCCCGGCTACTTGAGACACTTAGACTAAGCCTAAACCACAAAGATCTCTCCATAAAGATGGTTTTTACACTGTACTTCCACAATCTGCTGGCAGTACAAGAGAACAAGCGGCAGATGTATTTAGGCTGAGTCATGGTGGTTTGGTGCAGAGACCATGCATATCGTGGGCATATTTCAGCATTTCTGCTCTGGTTTTCAGTGTATTACACCAAAACACCCACCTGATGACATCATTTCAAGAGCAAAAGCAGCAATTTGCAGAATTCAGCTTCTTTGGGGAACTGAGCAATTGCTGAGCTGACACCAAGTCCTGCTGGGTCCCTGTCACCTGCAGCGTGCCCGCATCCTCACCACGGTAGCGGGCATTGTGACAAAGGTTCTATGTCAGCTGGGTGTGGCAGCCGAGCGCCCGCTAGGGGAGGGGGAGCCTGTCAGCCCCGGGCCTGTCACTGCCTGCTGTCCCCCCTGTCAGCAGCGAGGCCTCTGAAAAGTTTCCAAAACATCCCCAGACTTGGCTCCAAAGTGGCCAAAAGTCTCCAAGAGACAAGTTGGGAAGAAGGATATGGAACAGAGGGAGAAAGCCAAGGGAGCAGGCCAAAGGGAGGCAAGAGGAAAAAGTAGTGCCGGGCTGCAGGACTGAAATGGAGGAATTGAAAGACGAAAGCCAGGAAGCAGGAGAGTTTGAGAAAAGGAGAGAGGAAAGAAGAGACATGCAGCCAGACGAGGGGTTAGTGAGAGAGGCTGGGACAGAGAACAGGATGAGAAGGAAACAAGGCAAGGCAAGGCAAGGCTAGGCCAAAGGACGTTTCCTTGATTTATATTTTCTACCACATTCATCTTGAGATGAGGAGGAAAGCCATCAGACCTTATGGATTAGGCCCAAACAAAAGCCCCGGCTACTTGAGACACTTAGACTAAGCCTAAACCACAAAGATCTCTCCATAAAGATGGTTTTTACACTGTACTTCCACAATCTGCTGGCAGTACAAGAGAACAAGCGGCAGATGTATTTAGGCTGAGTCATGGTGGTTTGGTGCAGAGACCATGCATATCGTGGGCATATTTCAGCATTTCTGCTCTGGTTTTCAGTGTATTACACCAAAACACCCACCTGATGACATCATTTCAAGAGCAAAAGCAGCAATTTGCAGAATTCAGCTTCTTTGGGGAACTGAGCAATTGCTGAGCTGAAACCAAGTCCTGCTGGGTCCCTGTCACCTGCAGCGTGCCCGCATCCTCACCACCGTAGCGGGCATTGTGACAAAGGTTCTATGTCAGCTGGGTGTGGCAGCCGAGCGCCCGCTAGGGGAGGGGGAGCCTGTCAGCCCCGGGCCTGTCACTGCCTGCTGTCCCCCCTGTCAGCAGCGAGGCCTCTGAAAAGTTTCCAAAACATCCCCAGACTTGGCTCCAAAGTGGCCAAAAGTCTCCAAGAGACAAGTCGGGAAGAAGGATATGGAACAGAGGGAGAAAGGCAAGGGAGCAGGCCAAAGGGAGGCAAGAGGAAAAAGTAGTGCCGGGCTGCAGGACTGAAATGGAGGAATTGAAAGACGAAAGCCAGGAAGCAGGAGAGTTTGAGAAAAGGAGAGAGGAAAGAAGAGACATGCAGCCAGACGAGGGGTTAGTGAGAGAGGCTGGGACAGAGAACAGGATGAGAAGGAAATAAGGCAAGGCAAGGCAAGGCTAGGCCAAAGGACGTTTCCTTGATTTATATTTTCTACCACATTCATCTTGAGATGAGGAGGAAAGCCATCAGACCTTATGGATTAGGCCCAAACAAAAGCCCCGGTACTTGAGACACTTAGACTAAGCCTAAACCACAAAGATCTCTCCATAAAGATGGTTTTTACACTGTACTTCCACAATCTGCTGGCAGTACAAGAGAACAAGCGTCAGATGTTTTTAGACTGAGTCATGGTGGTTTGGTGCAGAGACCATGCATATCGTGGGCATATTTCACAATTTCTGCTCTGGTTTTCAGTGTATTACACCAAAACACCCACCTGATGACATCATTTCAAGAGCAAAAGCAGCAATTTGCAGAATTCAGCTTCTTTGGGGAACTGAGCAATTGCTGAGCTGACACCAAGTCCTGCTGGGTCCCTGTCACCTGCAGCGTGCCCGCATCCTCACCACGGTAGCGGGCATTGTGACAAAGGTTCTATGTCAGCTGGGTGTGGCAGCCGAGCGCCCGCTAGGGGAGGGGGAGCCTGTCAGCCCCGGGCCTGTCACTGCCTGCTGTCCCCCCTGTCAGCAGCGAGGCCTCTGAAAAGTTTCCAAAACATCCCCAGACTTGGCTCCAAAGTGGCCAAAAGTCTCCAAGAGACAAGTCGGGAAGAAGGATATGGAACAGAGGGAGAAAGGCAAGGGAGCAGGCCAAAGGGAGGCAAGAGGAAAAAGTAGTGCCGGGCTGCAGGACTGAAATGGAGGAATTGAAAGACGAAAGCCAGGAAGCAGGAGAGTTTGAGAAAAGGAGAGAGGAAAGAAGAGACATGCAGCCAGACGAGGGGTTAGTGAGAGAGGCTGGGACAGAGAACAGGATGAGAAGGAAATAAGGCAAGGCAAGGCAAGGCTAGGCCAAAGGACGTTTCCTTGATTTATATTTTCTACCACATTCATCTTGAGTTGAGGAGGAAAGCCATCAGACCTTATGGATTAGGCCCAAACAAAAGCCCCGGCTACTTGAGACACTTAGACTAAGCCTAAAACACAAAGATCTCTCCATAAAGATGGTTTTTACACTGTACTTCCACAATCTGCTGGCAGTACAAGAGAACAAGCGGCAGATGTATTTAGGCTGAGTCATGGTGGTTTGGTGCAGAGACCATGCATATCGTGGGCATATTTCAGCATTTCTGCTCTGGTTTTCAGTGTATTACACCAAAACACCCACCTGATGACATCATTTCAAGAGCAAAAGCAGCAATTTGCAGAATTCAGCTTCTTTGGGGAACTGAGCAATTGCTGAGCTGACACCAAGTCCTGCTGGGTCCCTGTCACCTGCAGCGTGCCCGCATCCTCACCACGGTAGCGGGCATTGTGACAAAGGTTCTATGTCAGCTGGGTGTGGCAGCCGAGCGCCCGCTAGGGGAGGGGGAGCCTGTCAGCCCCGGGCCTGTCACTGCCTGCTGTCCCCCCTGTCAGCAGCGAGGCCTCGGAAAAGTTTCCAAAACATCCCCAGACTTGGCTCCAAAGTGGCCAAAAGTCTCCAAGAGACAAGTCGGGAAGAAGGATATGGAACAGAGGGAGAAAGGCAAGGGAGCAGGCCAAAGGGAGGCAAGAGGAAAAAGTAGTGCCGGGCTGCAGGACTGAAATGGAGGAATTGAAAGACGAAAGCCAGGAAGCAGGAGAGTTTGAGAAAAGGAGAGAGGAAAGAAGAGACATGCAGCCAGACGAGGGGTTAGTGAGAGAGGCTGGGACAGAGAACAGGATGAGAAGGAAATAAGGCAAGGCAAGGCAAGGCTAGGCCAAAGGACGTTTCCTTGATTTATATTTTCTACCACATTCATCTTGAGATGAGGAGGAAAGCCATCAGACCTTATGGATTAGGCCCAAACAAAAGCCCCGGTACTTGAGACACTTAGACTAAGCCTAAACCACAAAGATCTCTCCATAAAGATGGTTTTTACACTGTACTTCCACAATCTGCTGGCAGTACAAGAGAACAAGCGGCAGATGTATTTAGGCTGAGTCATGGTGGTTTGGTGCAGAGACCATGCATATCGTGGGCATATTTCAGCATTTCTGCTCTGGTTTTCAGTGTATTACACCAAAACACCCACCTGATGACATCATTTCAAGAGCAAAAGCAGCAATTTGCAGAATTCAGCTTCTTTGGGGAACTGAGCAATTGCTGAGCTGACACCAAGTCCTGCTGGGTCCCTGTCACCTGCAGCGTGCCCGCATCCTCACCACGGTAGCGGGCATTGTGACAAAGGTTCTATGTCAGCTGGGTGTGGCAGCCGAGCGCCCGCTAGGGGAGGGGGAGCCTGTCAGCCCCGGGCCTGTCACTGCCTGCTGTCCCCCCTGTCAGCAGCGAGGCCTCTGAAAAGTTTCCAAAACATCCCCAGACTTGGCTCCAAAGTGGCCAAAAGTCTCCAAGAGACAAGTTGGGAAGAAGGATATGGAACAGAGGGAGAAAGCCAAGGGAGCAGGCCGAAGGGAGGCAAGAGGAAAAAGTAGTGCCGGGCTGCAGGACTGAAATGGAGGAATTGAAAGACGAAAGCCAGGAAGCAGGAGAGTTTGAGAAAAGGAGAGAGGAAAGAAGAGACATGCAGCCAGACGAGGGGTTAGTGAGAGAGGCTGGGACAGAGAACAGGATGAGAAGGAAACAAGGCAAGGCAAGGCAAGGCTAGGCCAAAGGACGTTTCCTTGATTTATATTTTCTACCACATTCATCTTGAGATGAGGAGGAAAGCCATCAGACCTTATGGATTAGGCCCAAACAAAAGCCCCGGCTACTTGAGACACTTAGACTAAGCCTAAACCACAAAGATCTCTCCATAAAGATGGTTTTTACACTGTACTTCCACAATCTGCTGGCAGTACAAGAGAACAAGCGGCAGATGTATTTAGGCTGAGTCATGGTGGTTTGGTGCAGAGACCATGCATATCGTGGGCATATTTCAGCATTTCTGCTCTGGTTTTCAGTGTATTACACCAAAACACCCACCTGATGACATCATTTCAAGAGCAAAAGCAGCAATTTGCAGAATTCAGCTTCTTTGGGGAACTGAGCAATTGCTGAGCTGAAACCAAGTCCTGCTGGGTCCCTGTCACCTGCAGCGTGCCCGCATCCTCACCACCGTAGCGGGCATTGTGACAAAGGTTCTATGTCAGCTGGGTGTGGCAGCCGAGCGCCCGCTAGGGGAGGGGGAGCCTGTCAGCCCCGGGCCTGTCACTGCCTGCTGTCCCCCCTGTCAGCAGCGAGGCCTCTGAAAAGTTTCCAAAACATCCCCAGACTTGGCTCCAAAGTGGCCAAAAGTCTCCAAGAGACAAGTCGGGAAGAAGGATATGGAACAGAGGGAGAAAGGCAAGGGAGCAGGCCAAAGGGAGGCAAGAGGAAAAAGTAGTGCCGGGCTGCAGGACTGAAATGGAGGAATTGAAAGACGAAAGCCAGGAAGCAGGAGAGTTTGAGAAAAGGAGAGAGGAAAGAAGAGACATGCAGCCAGACGAGGGGTTAGTGAGAGAGGCTGGGACAGAGAACAGGATGAGAAGGAAATAAGGCAAGGCAAGGCAAGGCTAGGCCAAAGGACGTTTCCTTGATTTATATTTTCTACCACATTCATCTTGAGATGAGGAGGAAAGCCATCAGACCTTATGGATTAGGCCCAAACAAAAGCCCCGGTACTTGAGACACTTAGACTAAGCCTAAACCACAAAGATCTCTCCATAAAGATGGTTTTTACACTGTACTTCCACAATCTGCTGGCAGTACAAGAGAACAAGCGTCAGATGTTTTTAGACTGAGTCATGGTGGTTTGGTGCAGAGACCATGCATATCGTGGGCATATTTCACAATTTCTGCTCTGGTTTTCAGTGTATTACACCAAAACACCCACCTGATGACATCATTTCAAGAGCAAAAGCAGCAATTTGCAGAATTCAGCTTCTTTGGGGAACTGAGCAATTGCTGAGCTGACACCAAGTCCTGCTGGGTCCCTGTCACCTGCAGCGTGCCCGCATCCTCACCACGGTAGCGGGCATTGTGACAAAGGTTCTATGTCAGCTGGGTGTGGCAGCCGAGCGCCCGCTAGGGGAGGGGGAGCCTGTCAGCCCCGGGCCTGTCACTGCCTGCTGTCCCCCCTGTCAGCAGCGAGGCCTCTGAAAAGTTTCCAAAACATCCCCAGACTTGGCTCCAAAGTGGCCAAAAGTCTCCAAGAGACAAGTCGGGAAGAAGGATATGGAACAGAGGGAGAAAGGCAAGGGAGCAGGCCAAAGGGAGGCAAGAGGAAAAAGTAGTGCCGGGCTGCAGGACTGAAATGGAGGAATTGAAAGACGAAAGCCAGGAAGCAGGAGAGTTTGAGAAAAGGAGAGAGGAAAGAAGAGACATGCAGCCAGACGAGGGGTTAGTGAGAGAGGCTGGGACAGAGAACAGGATGAGAAGGAAATAAGGCAAGGCAAGGCAAGGCTAGGCCAAAGGACGTTTCCTTGATTTATATTTTCTACCACATTCATCTTGAGTTGAGGAGGAAAGCCATCAGACCTTATGGATTAGGCCCAAACAAAAGCCCCGGCTACTTGAGACACTTAGACTAAGCCTAAAACACAAAGATCTCTCCATAAAGATGGTTTTTACACTGTACTTCCACAATCTGCTGGCAGTACAAGAGAACAAGCGGCAGATGTATTTAGGCTGAGTCATGGTGGTTTGGTGCAGAGACCATGCATATCGTGGGCATATTTCAGCATTTCTGCTCTGGTTTTCAGTGTATTACACCAAAACACCCACCTGATGACATCATTTCAAGAGCAAAAGCAGCAATTTGCAGAATTCAGCTTCTTTGGGGAACTGAGCAATTGCTGAGCTGACACCAAGTCCTGCTGGGTCCCTGTCACCTGCAGCGTGCCCGCATCCTCACCACGGTAGCGGGCATTGTGACAAAGGTTCTATGTCAGCTGGGTGTGGCAGCCGAGCGCCCGCTAGGGGAGGGGGAGCCTGTCAGCCCCGGGCCTGTCACTGCCTGCTGTCCCCCCTGTCAGCAGCGAGGCCTCGGAAAAGTTTCCAAAACATCCCCAGACTTGGCTCCAAAGTGGCCAAAAGTCTCCAAGAGACAAGTTGGGAAGAAGGATATGGAACAGAGGGAGAAAGGCAAGGGAGCAGGCCAAAGGGAGGCAAGAGGAAAAAGTAGTGCCGGGCTGCAGGACTGAAATGGAGGAATTGAAAGACGAAAGCCAGGAAGCAGGAGAGTTTGAGAAAAGGAGAGAGGAAAGAAGAGACATGCAGCCAGACGAGGGGTTAGTGAGAGAGGCTGGGACAGAGAACAGGATGAGAAGGAAATAAGGCAAGGCAAGGCAAGGCTAGGCCAAAGGACGTTTCCTTGATTTATATTTTCTACCACATTCATCTTGAGATGAGGAGGAAAGCCATCAGACCTTATGGATTAGGCCCAAACAAAAGCCCCGGTACTTGAGACACTTAGACTAAGCCTAAACCACAAAGATCTCTCCATAAAGATGGTTTTTACACTGTACTTCCACAATCTGCTGGCAGTACAAGAGAACAAGCGTCAGATGTTTTTAGACTGAGTCATGGTGGTTTGGTGCAGAGACCATGCATATCGTGGGCATATTTCACAATTTCTGCTCTGGTTTTCAGTGTATTACACCAAAACACCCACCTGATGACATCATTTCAAGAGCAAAAGCAGCAATTTGCAGAATTCAGCTTCTTTGGGGAACTGAGCAATTGCTGAGCTGACACCAAGTCCTGCTGGGTCCCTGTCACCTGCAGCGTGCCCGCATCCTCACCACGGTAGCGGGCATTGTGACAAAGGTTCTATGTCAGCTGGGTGTGGCAGCCGAGCGCCCGCTAGGGGAGGGGGAGCCTGTCAGCCCCGGGCCTGTCACTGCCTGCTGTCCCCCCTGTCAGCAGCGAGGCCTCGGAAAAGTTTCCAAAACATCCCCAGACTTGGCTCCAAAGTGGCCAAAAGTCTCCAAGAGACAAGTTGGGAAGAAGGATATGGAACAGAGGGAGAAAGCCAAGGGAGCAGGCCAAAGGGAGGCAAGAGGAAAAAGTAGTGCCGGGCTGCAGGACTGAAATGGAGGAATTGAAAGACGAAAGCCAGGAAGCAGGAGAGTTTGAGAAAAGGAGAGAGGAAAGAAGAGACATGCAGCCAGACGAGGGGTTAGTGAGAGAGGCTGGGACAGAGAACAGGATGAGAAGGAAATAAGGCAAGGCAAGGCAAGGCTAGGCCAAAGGACGTTTCCTTGATTTTTATTTTCTACCACATTCATCTTGAGTTGAGGAGGAAAGCCATCAGACCTTATGGATTAGGCCCAATCAAAAGCCCCGGCTACTTGAGACACTTAGACTAAGCCTAAACCACAAAGATCTCTCCATAAAGATGGTTTTTACACTGTACTTCCACAATCTGCTGGCAGTACAAGAGAACAAGCGGCAGATGTATTTAGGCTGAGTCATGGTGGTTTGGTGCAGAGACCATGCATATCGTGGGCATATTTCAGCATTTCTGCTCTGGTTTTCAGTGTATTACACCAAAACACCCACCTGATGACATCATTTCAAGAGCAAAAGCAGCAATTTGCAGAATTCAGCTTCTTTGGGGAACTGAGCAATTGCTGAGCTGACACCAAGTCCTGCTGGGTCCCTGTCACCTGCAGCGTGCCCGCATCCTCACCACGGTAGCGGACATTGTGACAAAGGTTCTATGTCAGCTGGGTGTGGCAGCCGAGCGCCCGCTAGGGGAGGGGGAGCCTGTCAGCCCCGGGCCTGTCACTGCCTGCTGTCCCCCCTGTCAGCAGCGAGGCCTCGGAAAAGTTTCCAAAACATCCCCAGACTTGGCTCCAAAGTGGCCAAAAGTCTCCAAGAGACAAGTTGGGAAGAAGGATATGGAACAGAGGGAGAAAGCCAAGGGAGCAGGCCAAAGGGAGGCAAGAGGAAAAAGTAGTGCCGGGCTGCAGGACTGAAATGGAGGAATTGAAAGACAAAAGCCAGGAAGCAGGAGAGTTTGAGAAAAGGAGAGAGGAAAGAAGAGACATGCAGCCAGACGAGGGGTTAGTGAGAGAGGCTGGGACAGAGAACAGGATGAGAAGGAAATAAGGCAAGGCAAGGCAAGGCTAGGCCAAAGGACGTTTCCTTGATTTATATTTTCTACCACATTCATCTTGAGATGAGGAGGAAAGCCATCAGACCTTATGGATTAGGCCCAAACAAAAGCCCCGGCTACTTGAGACACTTAGAATAAGCCTAAACCACAAAGATCTCTCCATAAAGATGGTTTTTACACTGTACTTCCACAATCTGCTGGCAGTACAAGAGAACAAGCGGCAGATGTATTTAGGCTGAGTCATGGTGGTTTGGTGCAGAGACCATGCATATCGTGGGCATATTTCAGCATTTCTGCTCTGGTTTTCAGTGTATTACACCAAAACACCCACCTGATGACATCATTTCAAGAGCAAAAGCAGCAATTTGCAGAATTCAGCTTCTTTGGGGAACTGAGCAATTGCTGAGCTGACACCAAGTCCTGCTGGGTCCCTGTCACCTGCAGCGTGCCCGCATCCTCACCACGGTAGCGGGCATTGTGACAAAGGTTCTATGTCAGCTGGGTGTGGCAGCCGAGCGCCCGCTAGGGGAGGGGGAGCCTGTCAGCCCCGGGCCTGTCACTGCCTGCTGTCCCCCCTGTCAGCAGCGAGGCCTCGGAAAAGTTTCCAAAACATCCCCAGACTTGGCTCCAAAGTGGCCAAAAGTCTCCAAGAGACAAGTCGGGAAGAAGGATATGGAACAGAGGGAGAAAGCCAAGGGAGCAGGCCAAAGGGAGGCAAGAGGAAAAAGTAGTGCCGGGCTGCAGAACTGAAATGGAGATATCGAAAGACAAAAGCCAGGAAGCAGGAGAGTTTGAGAAAAGGAGAGAGGAAAGAAGAGACATGCAGCCAGACGAGGGGTTAGTGAGAGAGTCTGGGACAGAGAACAGGATGAGAAGGAAATAAGGCAAGGCAAGGCAAGGCTAGGCCAAAGGACGTTTCCTTGATTTATATTTTCTACCACATTCATCTTGAGATGAGGAGGAAAGCCATCAGACCTTATGGATTAGGCCCAAACAAAAGCCCCGGCTACTTGAGACACTTAGACTAAGCCTAAACCACAAAGATCTCTCCATAAAGGTGGTTTTTACACTGTACTTCCACAATCTGCTGGCAGTACAAGAGAACAAGCGGCAGATGTATTTAGGCTGAGTCATGGTGGTTTGGTGCAGAGACCATGCATATCGTGGGCATATTTCAGCATTTCTGCTCTGGTTTTCAGTGTATTACACCAAAACACCCACCTGATGACATCATTTCAAGAGCAAAAGCAGCAATTTGCAGAATTCAGCTTCTTTGGGGAACTGAGCAATTGCTGAGCTGACACCAAGTCCTGCTGGGTCCCTGTCACCTGCAGCGTGCCCGCATCCTCACCACGGTAGCGGGCATTGTGACAAAGGTTCTATGTCAGCTGGGTGTGGCAGCCGAGCGCCCGCTAGGGGAGGGGGAGCCTGTCAGCCCCGGGCCTGTCACTGCCTGCTGTCCCCCCTGTCAGCAGCGAGGCCTCGGAAAAGTTTCCAAAACATCCCCAGACTTGGCTCCAAAGTGGCCAAAAGTCTCCAAGAGACAAGTTGGGAAGAAGGATATGGAACAGAGGGAGAAAGCCAAGGGAGCAGGCCAAAGGGAGGCAAGAGGAAAAAGTAGTGCCGGGCTGCAGGACTGAAATGGAGGAATTGAAAGACGAAAGCCAGGAAGCAGGAGAGTTTGAGAAAAGGAGAGAGGAAAGAAGAGACATGCAGCCAGACGAGGGGTTAGTGAGAGAGGCTGGGACAGAGAACAGGATGAGAAGGAAATAAGGCAAGGCAAGGCAAGGCTAGGCCAAAGGACGTTTCCTTGATTTATATTTTCTACCACATTCATCTTGAGATGAGGAGGAAAGCCATCAGACCTTATGGATTAGGCCCAAACAAAAGCCCCGGCTACTTGAGACACTTAGACTAAGCCTAAACCACAAAGATCTCTCCATAAAGATGGTTTTTACACTGTACTTCCACAATCTGCTGGCAGTACAAGAGAACAAGCGGCAGATGTATTTAGGCTGAGTCATGGTGGTTTGGTGCAGAGACCATGCATATCGTGGGCATATTTCAGCATTTCTGCTCTGGTTTTCAGTGTATTACACCAAAACACCCACCTGATGACATCATTTCAAGAGCAAAAGCAGCAATTTGCAGAATTCAGCTTCTTTGGGGAACTGAGCAATTGCTGAGCTGACACCAAGTCCTGCTGGGTCCCTGTCACCTGCAGCGTGCCCGCATCCTCACCACGGTAGCGGGCATTGTGACAAAGGTTCTATGTCAGGTGGGTGTGGCAGCCGAGCGCCCGCTAGGGGAGGGGGAGCCTGTCAGCCCCGGGCCTGTCACTGCCTGCTGTCCCCCCTGTCAGCAGCGAGGCCTCTGAAAAGTTTCCAAAACATCCCCAGACTTGGCTCCAAAGTGGCCAAAAGTCTCCAAGAGACAAGTCGGGAAGAAGGATATGGAACAGAGGGAGAAAGCCAAGGGAGCAGGCCAAAGGGAGGCAAGAGGAAAAAGTAGTGCCGGGCTGCAGAACTGAAATGGAGGAATTGAAAGAGGAAAGCCAGGAAGCAGGAGAGTTTGAGAAAAGGAGAGAGGAAAGAAGAGACATGCAGCCAGACGAGGGGTTAGTGAGAGAGGCTGGGACAGAGAACAGGATGAGAAGGAAATAAGGCAAGGCAAGGCAAGGCTAGGCCAAAGGACGTTTCCTTGATTTATATTTTCTACCACAGTCATCTTGAGATGAGGAGGAAAGCCATCAGACCTTATGGATTAGGCCCAAACAAAAGCCCCGGCTACTTGAGACACTTAGACTAAGCCTAAACCACAAAGATCTCTCCATAAAGATGGTTTTTACACTGTACTTCCACAATCTGCTGGCAGTACAAGAGAACAAGCGGCAGATGTATTTAGGCTGAGTCATGGTGGTTTGGTGCAGAGACCATGCATATCGTGGGCATATTTCAGCATTTCTGCTCTGGTTTTCAGTGTATTACACCAAAACACCCACCTGATGACATCATTTCAAGAGCAAAAGCAGCAATTTGCAGAATTCAGCTTCTTTGGGGAACTGAGCAATTGCTGCGCTGACACCAAGTCCTGCTGGGTCCCTGTCACCTGCAGCGTGCCCGCATCCTCACCACGGTAGCGGGCATTGTGACAAAGGTTCTATGTCAGCTGGGTGTGGCAGCCGAGCGCCCGCTAGGGGAGGGGGAGCCTGTCAGCCCCGGGCCTGTCACTGCCTGCTGTCCCCCCTGTCAGCAGCGAGGCCTCTGAAAAGTTTCCAAAACATCCCCAGACTTGGCTCCAAAGTGGCCAAAAGTCTCCAAGAGACAAGTTGGGAAGAAGGATATGGAACAGAGGGAGAAAGCCAAGGGAGCAGGCCAAAGGGAGGCAAGAGGAAAAAGTAGTGCCGGGCTGCAGGACTGAAATGGAGGAATTGAAAGACGAAAGCCAGGAAGCAGGAGAGTTTGAGAAAAGGAGAGAGGAAAGAAGAGACATGCAGCCAGACGAGGGGTTAGTGAGAGAGGCTGGGACAGAGAACAGGATGAGAAGGAAATAAGGCAAGGCAAGGCAAGGCTAGGCCAAAGGACGTTTCCTTGATTTATATTTTCTACCACATTCATCTTGAGTTGAGGAGGAAAGCCATCAGACCTTATGGATTAGGCCCAATCAAAAGCCCCGGCTACTTGAGACACTTAGACTAAGCCTAAACCACAAAGATCTCTCCATAAAGATGGTTTTTACACTGTACTTCCACAATCTGCTGGCAGTACAAGAGAACAAGCGGCAGATGTATTTAGGCTGAGTCATGGTGGTTTGGTGCAGAGACCATGCATATCGTGGGCATATTTCAGCATTTCTGCTCTGGTTTTCAGTGTATTACACCAAAACACCCACCTGATGACATCATTTCAAGAGCAAAAGCAGCAATTTGCAGAATTCAGCTTCTTTGGGGAACTGAGCAATTGCTGAGCTGACACCAAGTCCTGCTGGGTCCCTGTCACCTGCAGCGTGCCCGCATCCTCACCACGGTAGCGGACATTGTGACAAAGGTTCTATGTCAGCTGGGTGTGGCAGCCGAGCGCCCGCTAGGGGAGGGGGAGCCTGTCAGCCCCGGGCCTGTCACTGCCTGCTGTCCCCCCTGTCAGCAGCGAGGCCTCGGAAAAGTTTCCAAAACATCCCCAGACTTGGCTCCAAAGTGGCCAAAAGTCTCCAAGAGACAAGTTGGGAAGAAGGATATGGAACAGAGGGAGAAAGCCAAGGGAGCAGGCCAAAGGGAGGCAAGAGGAAAAAGTAGTGCCGGGCTGCAGGACTGAAATGGAGGAATTGAAAGACAAAAGCCAGGAAGCAGGAGAGTTTGAGAAAAGGAGAGAGGAAAGAAGAGACATGCAGCCAGACGAGGGGTTAGTGAGAGAGGCTGGGACAGAGAACAGGATGAGAAGGAAATAAGGCAAGGCAAGGCAAGGCTAGGCCAAAGGACGTTTCCTTGATTTATATTTTCTACCACATTCATCTTGAGATGAGGAGGAAAGCCATCAGACCTTATGGATTAGGCCCAAACAAAAGCCCCGGCTACTTGAGACACTTAGACTAAGCCTAAACCACAAAGATCTCTCCATAAAGATGGTTTTTACACTGTACTTCCACAATCTGCTGGCAGTACAAGAGAACAAGCGGCAGATGTATTTAGGCTGAGTCATGGTGGTTTGGTGCAGAGACCATGCATATCGTGGGCATATTTCAGCATTTCTGCTCTGGTTTTCAGTGTATTACACCAAAACACCCACCTGATGACATCATTTCAAGAGCAGAAGCAGCAATTTGCAGAATTCAGCTTCTTTGGGGAACTGAGCAATTGCTGAGCTGACACCAAGTCCTGCTGGGTCCCTGTCACCTGCAGCGTGCCCGCATCCTCACCACGGTAGCGGGCATTGTGACAAAGGTTCTATGTCAGCTGGGTGTGGCAGCCGAGCGCCCGCTAGGGGAGGGGGAGCCTGTCAGCCCCGGGCCTGTCACTGCCTGCTGTCCCCCCTGTCAGCAGCGAGGCCTCGGAAAAGTTTCCAAAACATCCCCAGACTTGGCTCCAAAGTGGCCAAAAGTCTCCAAGAGACAAGTCGGGAAGAAGGATATGGAACAGAGGGAGAAAGCCAAGGGAGCAGGCCAAAGGGAGGCAAGAGGAAAAAGTAGTGCCGGGCTGCAGAACTGAAATGGAGATATCGAAAGACAAAAGCCAGGAAGCAGGAGAGTTTGAGAAAAGGAGAGAGGAAAGAAGAGACATGCAGCCAGACGAGGGGTTAGTGAGAGAGGCTGGGACAGAGAACAGGATGAGAAGGAAATAAGGCAAGGCAAGGCAAGGCTAGGCCAAAGGACGTTTCCTTGATTTATATTTTCTACCACATTCATCTTGAGATGAGGAGGAAAGCCATCAGACCTTATGGATTAGGCCCAAACAAAAGCCCCGGCTACTTGAGACACTTAGACTAAGCCTAAACCACAAAGATCTCTCCATAAAGATGGTTTTTACACTGTACTTCCACAATCTGCTGGCAGTACAAGAGAACAAGCGGCAGATGTATTTAGGCTGAGTCATGGTGGTTTGGTGCAGAGACCATGCATATCGTGGGCATATTTCAGCATTTCTGCTCTGGTTTTCAGTGTATTACACCAAAACACCCACCTGATGACATCATTTCAAGAGCAAAAGCAGCAATTTGCAGAATTCAGCTTCTTTGGGGAACTGAGCAATTGCTGAGCTGACACCAAGTCCTGCTGGGTCCCTGTCACCTGCAGCGTGCCCGCATCCTCACCACGGTAGCGGGCATTGTGACAAAGGTTCTATGTCAGCTGGGTGTGGCAGCCGAGCGCCCGCTAGGGGAGGGGGAGCCTGTCAGCCCCGGGCCTGTCACTGCCTGCTGTCCCCCCTGTCAGCAGCGAGGCCTCTGAAAAGTTTCCAAAACATCCCCAGACTTGGGTCCAAAGTGGCCAAAAGTCTCCAAGAGACAAGTTGGGAAGAAGGATATGGAACAGAGGGAGAAAGCCAAGGGAGCAGGCCAAAGGGAGGCAAGAGGAAAAAGTAGTGCCGGGCTGCAGGACTGAAATGGAGGAATTGAAAGACGAAAGCCAGGAAGCAGGAGAGTTTGAGAAAAGGAGAGAGGAAAGAAGAGACATGCAGCCAGACGAGGGGTTAGTGAGAGAGGCTGGGACAGAGAACAGGATGAGAAGGAAATAAGGCAAGGCAAGGCAAGGCTAGGCCAAAGGACGTTTCCTTGATTTATATTTTCTACCACATTCATCTTGAGATGAGGAGGAAAGCCATCAGACCTTATGGATTAGGCCCAAACAAAAGCCCCGGCTACCTGAGACACTTAGACTAAGCCTAAACCACAAAGATCTCTCCATAAAGATGGTTTTTACACTGTACATCCACAATCTGCTGGCAGTACAAGAGAACAAGCGGCAGATGTATTTAGGCTGAGTCATGGTGGTTTGGTGCAGAGACCATGCATATCATGGGCATATTTCAGCATTTCTGCTCTGGTTTTCAGTGTATTACACCAAAACACCCACCTGATGACATCATTTCAAGAGCAAAAGCAGCAATTTGCAGAATTCAGCTTCTTTGGGGAACTGAGCAATTGCTGAGCTGACACCAAGTCCTGCTGGGTCCCTGTCACCTGCAGCGTGCCCGCATCCTCACCACGGTAGCGGGCATTGTGACAAAGATTCTATGTCAGGTGTGTGTGGCAGCCGAGCGCCTGCTAGGGGAGGGGGAGCCTGTCAGCCCCGGGCCTGTCACTGCCTGCTGTCCCCCCTGTCAGCAGCGAGGCCTCTGAAAAGTTTCCAAAACATCCCCAGACTTGGCTCCAAAGTGGCCAAAAGTCTCCAAGAGACAAGTCGGGAAGAAGGATATGGAACAGAGGGAGAAAGCCAAGGGAGCAGGCCAAAGGGAGGCAAGAGGAAAAAGTAGTGCCGGGCTGCAGGACTGAAATGGAGGAATTGAAAGACGAAAGCCAGGAAGCAGGAGAGTTTGAGAAAAGGAGAGAGGAAAGAAGAGACATGCAGCCAGACGAGGGGTTAGTGAGAGAGGCTGGGACAGAGAACAGGATGAGAAGGAAATAAGGCAAGGCAAGGCAAGGCTAGGCCAAAGGACGTTTCCTTGATTTATATTTTCTACCACAGTCATCTTGAGATGAGGAGGAAAGCCATCAGACCTTATGGATTAGGCCCAAACAAAAGCCCCGGCTACTTGAGACACTTAGACTAAGCCTAAACCACAAAGATCTCTCCATAAAGATGGTTTTTACACTGTACTTCCACAATCTGCTGGCAGTACAAGAGAACAAGCGGCAGATGTATTTAGGCTGAGTCATGGTGGTTTGGTGCAGAGACCATGCATATCGTGGGCATATTTCAGCATTTCTGCTCTGGTTTTCAGTGTATTACACCAAAACACCCACCTGATGACATCATTTCAAGAGCAAAAGCAGCAATTTGCAGAATTCAGCTTCTTTGGGGAACTGAGCAATTGCTGAGCTGACACCAAGTCCTGCTGGGTCCCTGTCACCTGCAGCGTGCCCGCATCCTCACCACGGTAGCGGGCATTGTGACAAAGGTTCTATGTCAGCTGGGTGTGGCAGCCGAGCGCCCGCTAGGGGAGGGGGAGCCTGTCAGCCCCGGGCCTGTCACTGCCTGCTGTCCCCCCTGTCAGCAGCGAGGCCTCGGAAAAGTTTCCAAAACATCCCCAGACTTGGCTCCAAAGTGGCCAAAAGTCTCCAAGAGACAAGTTGGGAAGAAGGATATGGAACAGAGGGAGAAAGCCAAGGGAGCAGGCCAAAGGGAGGCAAGAGGAAAAAGTAGTGCCGGGCTGCAGAACTGAAATGGAGAAATCGAAAGACGAAAGCCAGGAAGCAGGAGAGTTTGAGAAAAGGAGAGAGGAAAGAAGAGACATGCAGCCAGACGAGGGGTTAGTGAGAGAGGCTGGGACAGAGAACAGGATGAGAAGGAAATAAGGCAAGGCAAGGCAAGGCTAGGCCAAAGGATGTTTCCTTGATTTATATTTTCTACCACATTCATCTTGAGATGAGGAGGAAAGCCATCAGACCTTATGGATTAGGCCCAAACAAAAGCCCCGGCTACCTGAGACACTTAGACTAAGCCTAAACCACAAAGATCTCTCCATAAAGATGGTTTTTACACTGTACTTCCACAATCTGCTGGCAGTACAAGAGAACAAGCGGCAGATGTATTTAGGCTGAGTCATGGTGGTTTGGTGCAGAGACCATGCATATCGTGGGCATATTTCAGCATTTCTGCTCTGGTTTTCAGTGTATTACACCAAAACACCCACCTGATGACATCATTTCAAGAGCAAAAGCAGCAATTTGCAGAATTCAGCTTCTTTGGGGAACTGAGCAATTGCTGAGCTGACACCAAGTCCTGCTGGGTCCCTGTCACCTGCAGCGTGCCCGCATCCTCACCACGGTAGCGGGCATTGTGACAAAGGTTCTATGTCAGCTGGGTGTGGCAGCCGAGCGCCCGCTAGGGGAGGGGGAGCCTGTCAGCCCCGGGCCTGTCACTGCCTGCTGTCCCCCCTGTCAGCAGCGAGGCCTCTGAAAAGTTTCCAAAACATCCCCAGACTTGGCTCCAAAGTGGCCAAAAGTCTCCAAGAGACAAGTTGGGAAGAAGGATATGGAACAGAGGGAGAAAGCCAAGGGAGCAGGCCAAAGGGAGGCAAGAGGAAAAAGTAGTGCCGGGCTGCAGGACTGAAATGGAGGAATTGAAAGACGAAAGCCAGGAAGCAGGAGAGTTTGAGAAAAGGAGAGAGGAAAGAAGAGACATGCAGCCAGACGAGGGGTTAGTGAGAGAGGCTGGGACAGAGAACAGGATGAGAAGGAAATAAGGCAAGGCAAGGCAAGGCTAGGCCAAAGGACGTTTCCTTGATTTATATTTTCTACCACATTCATCTTGAGATGAGGAGGAAAGTCATCAGACCTTATGGATTAGGCCCAAACAAAAGCCCCGGCTACTTGAGACACTTAGACTAAGCCTAAACCACAAAGATCTCTCCATAAAGATGGTTTTTACACTGTGCTTCCACAATCTGCTGGCAGTACAAGAGAACAAGCGGCAGATGTATTTAGGCTGAGTCATGGTGGTTTGGTGCAGAGACCATGCATATCGTGGGCATATTTCAGCATTTCTGCTCTGGTTTTCAGTGTATTACACCAAAACACCCACCTGATGACATCATTTCAAGAGCAAAAGCAGCAATTTGCAGAATTCAGCTTCTTTGGGGAACTGAGCAATTGCTGAGCTGACACCAAGTCCTGCTGGGTCCCTGTCACCTGCAGCGTGCCCGCATCCTCACCACCGTAGCGGGCATTGTGACAAAGGTTCTATGTCAGCTGGGTGTGGCAGCCGAGCGCCCGCTAGGGGAGGGGGAGCCTGTCAGCCCCGGGCCTGTCACTGCCTGCTGTCCCCCCTGTCAGCAGCGAGGCCTCGGAAAAGTTTCCAAAACATCCCCAGACTTGGGTCCAAAGTGGCCAAAAGTCTACAAGAGACAAGTCGGGAAGAAGGATATGGAACAGAGGGAGAAAGCCAAGGGAGCAGGCCAAAGGGAGGCAAGAGGAAAAAGTAGTGCCGGGCTGCAGAACTGAAATGGAGAAATCGAAAGACAAAAGCCAGGAAGCAGGAGAGTTTGAGAAAAGGAGAGAGGAAAGAAGAGACATGCAGCCAGACGAGGGGTTAGTGAGAGAGGCTGGGACAGAGAACAGGATGAGAAGGAAATAAGGCAAGGCAAGGCAAGGCTAGGCCAAAGGACGTTTCCTTGATTTATATTTTCTACCACATTCATCTTGAGATGAGGAGGAAAGCCATCAGACCTTATGGATTAGGCCCAAACAAAAGCCCCGGCTACTTGAGACACTTAGACTAAGCCTAAACCACAAAGATCTCTCCATAAAGATGGTTTTTACACTGTGCTTCCACAATCTGCTGGCAGTACAAGAGAACAAGCGGCAGATGTATTTAGGCTGAGTCATGGTGGTTTGGTGCAGAGACCATGCATATCGTGGGCATATTTCAGCATTTCTGCTCTGGTTTTCAGTGTATTACACCAAAACACCCACCTGATGACATCATTTCAAGAGCAAAAGCAGCAATTTGCAGAATTCAGCTTCTTTGGGGAACTGAGCAATTGCTGAGCTGACACCAAGTCCTGCTGGGTCCCTGTCACCTGCAGCGTGCCCGCATCCTCACCACGGTAGCGGGCATTGTGACAAAGGTTCTATGTCAGCTGGGTGTGGCAGCCGAGCGCCCGCTAGGGGAGGGGGAGCCTGTCAGCCCCGGGCCTGTCACTGCCTGCTGTCCCCCCTGTCAGCAGCGAGGCCTCGGAAAAGTTTCCAAAACATCCCCAGACTTGGCTCCAAAGTGGCCAAAAGTCTACAAGAGACAAGTCGGGAAGAAGGATATGGAACAGAGGGAGAAAGCCAAGGGAGCAGGCCAAAGGGAGGCAAGAGGAAAAAGTAGTGCCGGGCTGCAGAACTGAAATGGAGAAATCGAAAGACAAAAGCCA
Organism: Patagioenas fasciata; assembly: GCF_037038585.1. Classification (NCBI taxonomy): domain Eukaryota; kingdom Metazoa; phylum Chordata; class Aves; order Columbiformes; family Columbidae; genus Patagioenas; species Patagioenas fasciata. The sequence continues at coordinate 2,986,736 of NW_027288504.1, forward strand.
GGAAGCAGGAGAGTTTGAGAAAAGGAGAGAGGAAAGAAGAGACATGCAGCCAGACGAGGGGTTAGTGAGAGAGGCTGGGACAGAGAACAGGATGAGAAGGAAATAAGGCAAGGCAAGGCAAGGCTAGGCCAAAGGACGTTTCCTTGATTTATATTTTCTACCACATTCATCTTGAGATGAGGAGGAAAGCCATCAGACCTTATGGATTAGGCCCAAACAAAAGCCCCGGCTACTTGAGACACTTAGACTAAGCCTAAACCACAAAGATCTCTCCATAAAGATGGTTTTTACACTGTACTTCCACAATCTGCTGGCAGTACAAGAGAACAAGTGGCAGATGTATTTAGGCTGAGTCATGGTGGTTTGGTGCAGAGACCATGCATATCGTGGGCATATTTCAGCATTTCTGCTCTGGTTTTCAGTGTATTACACCAAAACACCCACCTGATGACATCATTTCAAGAGCAAAAGCAGCAATTTGCAGAATTCAGCTTCTTTGGGGAACTGAGCAATTGCTGAGCTGACACCAAGTCCTGCTGGGTCCCTGTCACCTGCAGCGTGCTCGCATCCTCACCACGGTAGCGGGCATTGTGACAAAGGTTCTATGTCAGCTGGGTGTGGCAGCCGAGCGCCCGCTAGGGGAGGGGGAGCCTGTCAGCCCCAGGCCTGTCACTGCCTGCTGTCCCCCCTGTCAGCAGCGAGGCCTCGGAAAAGTTTCCAAAACATCCCCAGACTTGGGTGCAAAGTGACCAAAAGTCTCCAAGAGACAAGTCGGGAAGAAGGATATGGAACAGAGGGAGAAAGCCAAGGGAGCAGGCCAAAGGGAGGCAAGAGGAACAAGTAGTGCCGGGCTGCAGGACTGAAATGGAGGAATTGAAAGAGGAAAGCCAGGAAGCAGGAGAGTTTGAGAAAAGGAGAGAGGAAAGAAGAGACATGCAGCCAGACGAGGGGTTAGTGAGAGAGGCTGGGACAGAGAACAGGATGAGAAGGAAATAAGGCAAGGCAAGGCAAGGCTAGGCCAAAGGACGTTTCCTTGATTTATATTTTCTACCACATTCATCTTGAGATGAGGAGGAAAGCCATCAGACCTTATGGATTAGGCCCAAACAAAAGCCCCGGCTACCTGAGACACTTAGACTAAGCCTAAACCACAAAGATCTCTCCATAAAGATGGTTTTTACACTGTACATCCACAATCTGCTGGCAGTACAAGAGAACAAGCGGCAGATGTATTTAGGCTGAGTCATGGTGGTTTGGTGCAGAGACCATGCATATCATGGGCATATTTCAGCATTTCTGCTCTGGTTTTCAGTGTATTACACCAAAACACCCACCTGATGACATCATTTCAAGAGCAAAAGCAGCAATTTGCAGAATTCAGCTTCTTTGGGGAACTGAGCAATTGCTGAGCTGACACCAAGTCCTGCTGGGTCCCTGTCACCTGCAGCGTGCCCGCATCCTCACCACGGTAGCGGGCATTGTGACAAAGATTCTATGTCAGGTGTGTGTGGCAGCCGAGCGCCTGCTAGGGGAGGGGGAGCCTGTCAGCCCCGGGCCTGTCACTGCCTGCTGTCCCCCCTGTCAGCAGCGAGGCCTCTGAAAAGTTTCCAAAACATCCCCAGACTTGGCTCCAAAGTGGCCAAAAGTCTCCAAGAGACAAGTCGGGAAGAAGGATATGGAACAGAGGGAGAAAGCCAAGGGAGCAGGCCAAAGGGAGGCAAGAGGAAAAAGTAGTGCCGGGCTGCAGGACTGAAATGGAGGAATTGAAAGACGAAAGCCAGGAAGCAGGAGAGTTTGAGAAAAGGAGAGAGGAAAGAAGAGACATGCAGCCAGACGAGGGGTTAGTGAGAGAGGCTGGGACAGAGAACAGGATGAGAAGGAAATAAGGCAAGGCAAGGCAAGGCTAGGCCAAAGGACGTTTCCTTGATTTATATTTTCTACCACAGTCATCTTGAGATGAGGAGGAAAGCCATCAGACCTTATGGATTAGGCCCAAACAAAAGCCCCGGCTACTTGAGACACTTAGACTAAGCCTAAACCACAAAGATCTCTCCATAAAGATGGTTTTTACACTGTACTTCCACAATCTGCTGGCAGTACAAGAGAACAAGCGGCAGATGTATTTAGGCTGAGTCATGGTGGTTTGGTGCAGAGACCATGCATATCGTGGGCATATTTCAGCATTTCTGCTCTGGTTTTCAGTGTATTACACCAAAACACCCACCTGATGACATCATTTCAAGAGCAAAAGCAGCAATTTGCAGAATTCAGCTTCTTTGGGGAACTGAGCAATTGCTGAGCTGACACCAAGTCCTGCTGGGTCCCTGTCACCTGCAGCGTGCCCGCATCCTCACCACGGTAGCGGGCATTGTGACAAAGGTTCTATGTCAGCTGGGTGTGGCAGCCGAGCGCCCGCTAGGGGAGGGGGAGCCTGTCAGCCCCGGGCCTGTCACTGCCTGCTGTCCCCCCTGTCAGCAGCGAGGCCTCGGAAAAGTTTCCAAAACATCCCCAGACTTGGCTCCAAAGTGGCCAAAAGTCTCCAAGAGACAAGTTGGGAAGAAGGATATGGAACAGAGGGAGAAAGCCAAGGGAGCAGGCCAAAGGGAGGCAAGAGGAAAAAGTAGTGCCGGGCTGCAGAACTGAAATGGAGAAATCGAAAGACGAAAGCCAGGAAGCAGGAGAGTTTGAGAAAAGGAGAGAGGAAAGAAGAGACATGCAGCCAGACGAGGGGTTAGTGAGAGAGGCTGGGACAGAGAACAGGATGAGAAGGAAATAAGGCAAGGCAAGGCAAGGCTAGGCCAAAGGATGTTTCCTTGATTTATATTTTCTACCACATTCATCTTGAGATGAGGAGGAAAGCCATCAGACCTTATGGATTAGGCCCAAACAAAAGCCCCGGCTACCTGAGACACTTAGACTAAGCCTAAACCACAAAGATCTCTCCATAAAGATATTTTTTACACTGTACTTCCACAATCTGCTGGCAGTACAAGAGAACAAGCGGCAGATGTATTTAGGCTGAGTCATGGTGGTTTGGTGCAGAGACCATGCATATCGTGGGCATATTTCAGCATTTCTGCTCTGGTTTTCAGTGTATTACACCAAAACACCCACCTGATGACATCATTTCAAGAGCAAAAGCAGCAATTTGCAGAATTCAGCTTCTTTGGGGAACTGAGCAATTGCTGAGCTGACACCAAGTCCTGCTGGGTCCCTGTCACCTGCAGCGTGCCCGCATCCTCACCACGGTAGCGGGCATTGTGACAAAGGTTCTATGTCAGCTGGGTGTGGCAGCCGAGCGCCCGCTAGGGGAGGGGGAGCCTGTCAGCCCCGGGCCTGTCACTGCCTGCTGTCCCCCCTGTCAGCAGCGAGGCCTCGGAAAAGTTTCCAAAACATCCCCAGACTTGGCTCCAAAGTGGCCAAAAGTCTCCAAGAGACAAGTTGGGAAGAAGGATATGGAACAGAGGGAGAAAGCCAAGGGAGCAGGCCAAAGGGAGGCAAGAGGAAAAAGTAGTGCCGGGCTGCAGGACTGAAATGGAGGAATTGAAAGACGAAAGCCAGGAAGCAGGAGAGTTTGAGAAAAGGAGAGAGGAAAGAAGAGACATGCAGCCAGACGAGGGGTTAGTGAGAGAGGCTGGGACAGAGAACAGGATGAGAAGGAAATAAGGCAAGGCAAGGCAAGGCTAGGCCAAAGGACGTTTCCTTGATTTATATTTTCTACCACATTCATCTTGAGATGAGGAGGAAAGCCATCAGACCTTATGGATTAGGCCCAAACAAAAGCCCCGGCTACTTGAGACACTTAGACTAAGCCTAAACCACAAAGATCTCTCCATAAAGATGGTTTTTACACTGTGCTTCCACAATCTGCTGGCAGTACAAGAGAACAAGCGGCAGATGTATTTAGGCTGAGTCATGGTGGTTTGGTGCAGAGACCATGCATATCGTGGGCATATTTCAGCATTTCTGCTCTGGTTTTCAGTGTATTACACCAAAACACCCACCTGATGACATCATTTCAAGAGCAAAAGCAGCAATTTGCAGAATTCAGCTTCTTTGGGGAACTGAGCAATTGCTGAGCTGACACCAAGTCCTGCTGGGTCCCTGTCACCTGCAGCGTGCCCGCATCCTCACCACGGTAGCGGGCATTGTGACAAAGGTTCTATGTCAGCTGGGTGTGGCAGCCGAGCGCCCGCTAGGGGAGGGGGAGCCTGTCAGCCCCGGGCCTGTCACTGCCTGCTGTCCCCCCTGTCAGCAGCGAGGCCTCGGAAAAGTTTCCAAAACATCCCCAGACTTGGCTCCAAAGTGGCCAAAAGTCTACAAGAGACAAGTCGGGAAGAAGGATATGGAACAGAGGGAGAAAGCCAAGGGAGCAGGCCAAAGGGAGGCAAGAGGAAAAAGTAGTGCCGGGCTGCAGAACTGAAATGGAGAAATCGAAAGACAAAAGCCAGGAAGCAGGAGAGTTTGAGAAAAGGAGAGAGGAAAGAAGAGACATGCAGCCAGACGAGGGGTTAGTGAGAGAGGCTGGGACAGAGAACAGGATGAGAAGGAAATAAGGCAAGGCAAGGCAAGGCTAGGCCAAAGGACGTTTCCTTGATTTATATTTTCTACCACATTCATCTTGAGATGAGGAGGAAAGCCATCAGACCTTATGGATTAGGCCCAAACAAAAGCCCCGGCTACTTGAGACACTTAGACTAAGCCTAAACCACAAAGATCTCTCCATAAAGATGGTTTTTACACTGTGCTTCCACAATCTGCTGGCAGTACAAGAGAACAAGCGGCAGATGTATTTAGGCTGAGTCATGGTGGTTTGGTGCAGAGACCATGCATATCGTGGGCATATTTCAGCATTTCTGCTCTGGTTTTCAGTGTATTACACCAAAACACCCACCTGATGACATCATTTCAAGAGCAAAAGCAGCAATTTGCAGAATTCAGCTTCTTTGGGGAACTGAGCAATTGCTGAGCTGACACCAAGTCCTGCTGGGTCCCTGTCACCTGCAGCGTGCCCGCATCCTCACCACGGTAGCGGGCATTGTGACAAAGGTTCTATGTCAGCTGGGTGTGGCAGCCGAGCGCCCGCTAGGGGAGGGGGAGCCTGTCAGCCCCGGGCCTGTCACTGCCTGCTGTCCCCCCTGTCAGCAGCGAGGCCTCGGAAAAGTTTCCAAAACATCCCCAGACTTGGCTCCAAAGTGGCCAAAAGTCTACAAGAGACAAGTCGGGAAGAAGGATATGGAACAGAGGGAGAAAGCCAAGGGAGCAGGCCAAAGGGAGGCAAGAGGAAAAAGTAGTGCCGGGCTGCAGAACTGAAATGGAGAAATCGAAAGACAAAAGCCAGGAAGCAGGAGAGTTTGAGAAAAGGAGAGAGGAAAGAAGAGACATGCAGCCAGACGAGGGGTTAGTGAGAGAGGCTGGGACAGAGAACAGGATGAGAAGGAAATAAGGCAAGGCAAGGCAAGGCTAGGCCAAAGGACGTTTCCTTGATTTATATTTTCTACCACATTCATCTTGAGATGAGGAGGAAAGCCATCAGACCTTATGGATTAGGCCCAAACAAAAGCCCCGGCTACTTGAGACACTTAGACTAAGCCTAAACCACAAAGATCTCTCCATAAAGATGGTTTTTACACTGTACTTCCACAATCTGCTGGCAGTACAAGAGAACAAGTGGCAGATGTATTTAGGCTGAGTCATGGTGGTTTGGTGCAGAGACCATGCATATCGTGGGCATATTTCAGCATTTCTGCTCTGGTTTTCAGTGTATTACACCAAAACACCCACCTGATGACATCATTTCAAGAGCAAAAGCAGCAATTTGCAGAATTCAGCTTCTTTGGGGAACTGAGCAATTGCTGAGCTGACACCAAGTCCTGCTGGGTCCCTGTCACCTGCAGCGTGCTCGCATCCTCACCACGGTAGCGGGCATTGTGACAAAGGTTCTATGTCAGCTGGGTGTGGCAGCCGAGCGCCCGCTAGGGGAGGGGGAGCCTGTCAGCCCCAGGCCTGTCACTGCCTGCTGTCCCCCCTGTCAGCAGCGAGGCCTCGGAAAAGTTTCCAAAACATCCCCAGACTTGGGTGCAAAGTGACCAAAAGTCTCCAAGAGACAAGTCGGGAAGAAGGATATGGAACAGAGGGAGAAAGCCAAGGGAGCAGGCCAAAGGGAGGCAAGAGGAACAAGTAGTGCCGGGCTGCAGGACTGAAATGGAGGAATTGAAAGAGGAAAGCCAGGAAGCAGGAGAGTTTGAGAAAAGGAGAGAGGAAAGAAGAGACATGCAGCCAGACGAGGGCTTAGTGAGAGAGGCTGGGACAGAGAACAGGATGAGAAGGAAATAAGGCAAGGCAAGGCAAGGCTAGGCCAAAGGACGTTTCCTTGATTTATATTTTCTACCACAGTCATCTTGAGATGAGGAGGAAAGCCATCAGACCTTATGGATTAGGCCCAAACAAAAGCCCCGGCTACTTGAGACACTTAGACTAAGCCTAAACCACAAAGATCTCTCCATAAAGATGGTTTTTACACTGTACTTCCACAATCTGCTGGCAGTACAAGAGAACAAGCGGCAGATGTATTTAGGCTGAGTCATGGTGGTTTGGTGCAGAGACCATGCATATCGTGGGCATATTTCAGCATTTCTGCTCTGGTTTTCAGTGTATTACACCAAAACACCCACCTGATGATATCATTTCAAGAGCAAAAGCAGCAATTTGCAGAATTCAGCTTCTTTGGGGAACTGAGCAATTGCTGAGCTGACACCAAGTCCTGCTGGGTCCCTGTCACCTGCAGCGTGCCCGCATCCTCACCACGGTAGCGGGCATTGTGACAAAGGTTCTATGTCAGCTGGGTGTGGCAGCCGAGCGCCCGCTAGGGGAGGGGGAGCCTGTCAGCCCCGGGCCTGTCACTGCCTGCTGTCCCCCCTGTCAGCAGCGAGGCCTCGGAAAAGTTTCCAAAACATCCCCAGACTTGGCTCCAAAGTGGCCAAAAGTCTCCAAGAGACAAGTTGGGAAGAAGGATATGGAACAGAGGGAGAAAGCCAAGGGAGCAGGCCAAAGGGAGGCAAGAGGAAAAAGTAGTGCCGGGCTGCAGGACTGAAATGGAGGAATTGAAAGACAAAAGCCAGGAAGCAGGAGAGTTTGAGAAAAGGAGAGAGGAAAGAAGAGACATGCAGCCAGACGAGGGGTTAGTGAGAGAGGCTGGGACAGAGAACAGGATGAGAAGGAAATAAGGCAAGGCAAGGCAAGGCTAGGCCAAAGGACGTTTCCTTGATTTATATTTTCTACCACATTCATCTTGAGATGAGGAGGAAAGCCATCAGACCTTATGGATTAGGCCCAAACAAAAGCCCCGGCTACTTGAGACACTTAGAATAAGCCTAAACCACAAAGATCTCTCCATAAAGATGGTTTTTACACTGTACTTCCACAATCTGCTGGCAGTACAAGAGAACAAGCGGCAGATGTATTTAGGCTGAGTCATGGTGGTTTGGTGCAGAGACCATGCATATCGTGGGCATATTTCAGCATTTCTGCTCTGGTTTTCAGTGTATTACACCAAAACACCCACCTGATGACATCATTTCAAGAGCAAAAGCAGCAATTTGCAGAATTCAGCTTCTTTGGGGAACTGAGCAATTGCTGAGCTGACACCAAGTCCTGCTGGGTCCCTGTCACCTGCAGCGTGCCCGCATCCTCACCACGGTAGCGGGCATTGTGACAAAGGTTCTATGTCAGCTGGGTGTGGCAGCCGAGCGCCCGCTAGGGGAGGGGGAGACTGTCAGCCCCGGGCCTGTCACTGCCTGCTGTCCCCCCTGTCAGCAGCGAGGCCTCGGAAAAGTTTCCAAAACATCCCCAGACTTGGGTGCAAAGTGACCAAAAGTCTCCAAGAGACAAGTCGGGAAGAAGGATATGGAACAGAGGGAGAAAGCCAAGGGAGCAGGCCAAAGGGAGGCAAGAGGAACAAGTAGTGCCGGGCTGCAGGACTGAAATGGAGGAATTGAAAGAGGAAAGCCAGGAAGCAGGAGAGTTTGAGAAAAGGAGAGAGGAAAGAAGAGACATGCAGCCAGACGAGGGGTTAGTGAGAGAGGCTGGGACAGAGAACAGGATGAGAAGGAAATAAGGCAAGGCAAGGCAAGGCTAGGCCAAAGGACGTTTCCTTGATTTATATTTTCTACCACAGTCATCTTGAGATGAGGAGGAAAGCCATCAGACCTTATGGATTAGGCCCAAACAAAAGCCCCGGCTACTTGAGACACTTAGACTAAGCCTAAACCACAAAGATCTCTCCATAAAGATGGTTTTTACACTGTACTTCCACAATCTGCTGGCAGTACAAGAAAACAAGCGGCAGATGTATTTAGGCTGAGTCATGGTGGTTTGGTGCAGAGACCATGCATATCGTGGGCATATTTCAGCATTTCTGCTCTGGTTTTCAGTGTATTACACCAAAACACCCACCTGATGACATCATTTCAAGAGCAAAAGCAGCAATTTGCAGAATTCAGCTTCTTTGGGGAACTGAGCAATTGCTGAGCTGACACCAAGTCCTGCTGGGTCCCTGTCACCTGCAGCGTGCCCGCATCCTCACCACGGTAGCGGGCATTGTGACAAAGGTTCTATGTCAGCTGGGTGTGGCAGCCGAGCACCCGCTAGGGGAGGGGGAGCCTGTCAGCCCCGGGCCTGTCACTGCCTGCTGTCCCCCCTGTCAGCAGCGAGGCCTCGGAAAAGTTTCCAAAACATCTCCAGACTTGGCTCCAAAGTGGCCAAAAGTCTCCAAGAGACAAGTTGGGAAGAAGGATATGGAACAGAGGGAGAAAGCCAAGGGAGCAGGCCAAAGGGAGGCAAGAGGAACAAGTAGTGCCGGGCTGCAGGACTGAAATGGAGGAATTGAAAGACGAAAGCCAGGAAGCAGGAGAGTTTGAGAAAAGGAGAGAGGAAAGAAGAGACATGCAGCCAGACGAGGGGTTAGTGAGAGAGGCTGGCACAGAGAACAGGATGAGAAGGAAATAAGGCAAGGCAAGGCAAGGCTAGGCCAAAGGACGTTTCCTTGATTTATATTTTCTACCACATTCATCTTGAGATGAGGAGGAAAGCCATCAGACCTTATGGATTAGGCCCAAACAAAAGCCCCGGCTACTTGAGACACTTAGACTAAGCCTAAACCACAAAGATCTCTCCATAAAGATGGTTTTTACACTGTACTTCCACAATCTGCTGGCAGTACAAGAGAACAAGCGGCAGATGTATTTAGGCTGAGTCATGGTGGTTTGGTGCAGAGACCATGCATATCGTGGGCATATTTCAGCATTTCTGCTCTGGTTTTCAGTGTATTACACCAAAACACCCACCTGATGACATCATTTCAAGAGCAAAAGCAGCAATTTGCAGAATTCAGCTTCTTTGGGGAACTGAGCAATTGCTGAGCTGACACCAAGTCCTGCTGGGTCCCTGTCACCTGCAGCGTGCCCGCATCCTCACCACGGTAGCGGGCATTGTGACAAAGGTTCTATGTCAGCTGGGTGTGGCAGCCGAGCGCCCGCTAGGGGAGGGGGAGCCTGTCAGCCCCGGGCCTGTCACTGCCTGCTGTCCCCCCTGTCAGCAGCGAGGCCTCGGAAAAGTTTCCAAAACATCCCCAGACTTGGCTCCAAAGTGGCCAAAAGTCTCCAAGAGACAAGTTGGGAAGAAGGATATGGAACAGAGGGAGAAAGCCAAGGGAGCAGGCCAAAGGGAGGCAAGAGGAAAAAGTAGTGCCGGGCTGCAGGACTGAAATGGAGGAATTGAAAGACAAAAGCCAGGAAGCAGGAGAGTTTGAGAAAAGGAGAGAGGAAAGAAGAGACATGCAGCCAGACGAGGGGTTAGTGAGAGAGGCTGGGACAGAGAACAGGATGAGAAGGAAATAAGGCAAGGCAAGGCAAGGCTAGGCCAAAGGACGTTTCCTTGATTTATATTTTCTACCACATTCATCTTGAGATGAGGAGGAAAGCCATCAGACCTTATGGATTAGGCCCAAACAAAAGCCCCGGCTACTTGAGACACTTAGAATAAGCCTAAACCACAAAGATCTCTCCATAAAGATGGTTTTTACACTGTACTTCCACAATCTGCTGGCAGTACAAGAGAACAAGCGGCAGATGTATTTAGGCTGAGTCATGGTGGTTTGGTGCAGAGACCATGCATATCGTGGGCATATTTCAGCATTTCTGCTCTGGTTTTCAGTGTATTACACCAAAACACCCACCTGATGACATCATTTCAAGAGCAAAAGCAGCAATTTGCAGAATTCAGCTTCTTTGGGGAACTGAGCAATTGCTGAGCTGACACCAAGTCCTGCTGGGTCCCTGTCACCTGCAGCGTGCCCGCATCCTCACCACGGTAGCGGGCATTGTGACAAAGGTTCTATGTCAGCTGGGTGTGGCAGCCGAGCGCCCGCTAGGGGAGGGGGAGCCTGTCAGCCCCGGGCCTGTCACTGCCTGCTGTCCCCCCTGTCAGCAGCGAGGCCTCGGAAAAGTTTCCAAAACATCCCCAGACTTGGCTCCAAAGTGGCCAAAAGTCTCCAAGAGACAAGTTGGGAAGAAGGATATGGAACAGAGGGAGAAAGCCAAGGGAGCAGGCCAAAGGGAGGCAAGAGGAAAAAGTAGTGCCGGGCTGCAGGACTGAAATGGAGGAATTGAAAGACGAAAGCCAGGAAGCAGGAGAGTTTGAGAAAAGGAGAGAGGAAAGAAGAGACATGCAGCCAGACGAGGGGTTAGTGAGAGAGGCTGGGACAGAGAACAGGATGAGAAGGAAATAAGGCAAGGCAAGGCAAGGCTAGGCCAAAGGACGTTTCCTTGATTTATATTTTCTACCACATTCATCTTGAGATGAGGAGGAAAGCCATCAGACCTTATGGATTAGGCCCAAACAAAAGCCCCGGCTACTTGAGACACTTAGACTAAGCCTAAACCACAAAGATCTCTCCATAAAGATGGTTTTTACACTGTGCTTCCACAATCTGCTGGCAGTACAAGAGAACAAGCGGCAGATGTATTTAGGCTGAGTCATGGTGGTTTGGTGCAGAGACCATGCATATCGTGGGCATATTTCAGCATTTCTGCTCTGGTTTTCAGTGTATTACACCAAAACACCCACCTGATGACATCATTTCAAGAGCAAAAGCAGCAATTTGCAGAATTCAGCTTCTTTGGGGAACTGAGCAATTGCTGAGCTGACACCAAGTCCTGCTGGGTCCCTGTCACCTGCAGCGTGCCCGCATCCTCACCACGGTAGCGGGCATTGTGACAAAGGTTCTATGTCAGCTGGGTGTGGCAGCCGAGCGCCCGCTAGGGGAGGGGGAGCCTGTCAGCCCCGGGCCTGTCACTGCCTGCTGTCCCCCCTGTCAGCAGCGAGGCCTCGGAAAAGTTTCCAAAACATCCCCAGACTTGGCTCCAAAGTGGCCAAAAGTCTACAAGAGACAAGTCGGGAAGAAGGATATGGAACAGAGGGAGAAAGCCAAGGGAGCAGGCCAAAGGGAGGCAAGAGGAAAAAGTAGTGCCGGGCTGCAGAACTGAAATGGAGAAATCGAAAGACAAAAGCCAGGAAGCAGGAGAGTTTGAGAAAAGGAGAGAGGAAAGAAGAGACATGCAGCCAGACGAGGGGTTAGTGAGAGAGGCTGGGACAGAGAACAGGATGAGAAGGAAATAAGGCAAGGCAAGGCAAGGCTAGGCCAAAGGACGTTTCCTTGATTTATATTTTCTACCACATTCATCTTGAGATGAGGAGGAAAGCCATCAGACCTTATGGATTAGGCCCAAACAAAAGCCCCGGCTACTTGAGACACTTAGACTAAGCCTAAACCACAAAGATCTCTCCATAAAGATGGTTTTTACACTGTACTTCCACAATCTGCTGGCAGTACAAGAGAACAAGCGGCAGATGTATTTAGGCTGAGTCATGGTGGTTTGGTGCAGAGACCATGCATATCGTGGGCATATTTCAGCATTTCTGCTCTGGTTTTCAGTGTATTACACCAAAACACCCACCTGATGACATCATTTCAAGCGCAAAAGCAGCAATTTGCAGAATTCAGCTTCTTTGGGGAACTGAGCAATTGCTGAGCTGACACCAAGTCCTGCTGGGTCCCTGTCACCTGCAGCGTGCCCGCATCCTCACCACGGTAGCGGGCATTGTGACAAAGGTTCTATGTCAGCTGGGTGTGGCAGCCGAGCGCCCGCTAAGGGAGGGGGAGCCTGTCAGCCCCGGGCCTGTCACTGCCTGCTGTCCCCCCTGTCAGCAGCGAGGCCTCGGAAAAGTTTCCAAAACATCCCCAGACTTGGCTCCAAAGTGGCCAAAAGTCTCCAAGAGACAAGTTGGGAAGAAGGATATGGAACAGAGGGAGAAAGCCAAGGGAGCAGGCCAAAGGGAGGCAAGAGGAAAAAGTAGTGCCGGGCTGCAGGACTGAAATGGAGGAATTGAAAGACGAAAGCCAGGAAGCAGGAGAGTTTGAGAAAAGGAGAGAGGAAAGAAGAGACATGCAGCCAGACGAGGGCTTAGTGAGAGAGGCTGGGACAGAGAACAGGATGAGAAGGAAATAAGGCAAGGCAAGGCAAGGCTAGGCCAAAGGACGTTTCCTTGATTTATATTTTCTACCACATTCATCTTGAGATGAGGAGGAAAGCCATCAGACCTTATGGATTAGGCCCAAACAAAAGCCCCGGCTACTTGAGACACTTAGACTAAGCCTAAACCACAAAGATCTCTCCATAAAGATGGTTTTTACACTGTGCTTCCACAATCTGCTGGCAGTACAAGAGAACAAGCGGCAGATGTATTTAGGCTGAGTCATGGTGTTTTGGTGCAGAGACCATGCATATCGTGGGCATATTTCAGCATTTCTGCTCTGGTTTTCAGTGTATTACACCAAAACACCCACCTGATGACATCATTTCAAGAGCAAAAGCAGCAATTTGCAGAATTCAGCTTCTTTGGGGAACTGAGCAATTGCTGAGCTGACACCAAGTCCTGCTGGGTCCCTGTCACCTGCAGCGTGCCCGCATCCTCACCACGGTAGCGGGCATTGTGACAAAGGTTCTATGTCAGCTGGGTGTGGCAGCCGAGCGCCCGCTAGGGGAGGGGGAGCCTGTCAGCCCCGGGCCTGTCACTGCCTGCTGTCCCCCCTGTCAGCAGCGAGGCCTCGGAAAAGTTTCCAAAACATCCCCAGACTTGGCTCCAAAGTGGCCAAAAGTCTCCAAGAGACAAGTCGGGAAGAAGGATATGGAACAGAGGGAGAAAGCCAAGGGAGCAGGCCAAAGGGAGGCAAGAGGAACAAGTAGTGCCGGGCTGCAGGACTGAAATGGAGGAATTGAAAGACGAAAGCCAGGAAGCAGGAGAGTTTGAGAAAAGGAGAGAGGAAAGAAGAGACATGCAGCCAGACGAGGGGTTAGTGAGAGAGGCTGGGACAGAGAACAGGATGAGAAGGAAATAAGGCAAGGCAAGGCAAGGCTAGGCCAAAGGACGTTTCCTTGATTTATATTTTCTACCACATTCATCTTGAGATGAGGAGGAAAGCCATCAGACCTTATGGATTAGGCCCAAACAAAAGCCCCGGCTACTTGAGACACTTAGACTAAGCCTAAACCACAAAGATCTCTCCATAAAGATGGTTTTTACACTGTACTTCCACAATCTGCTGGCAGTACAAGAGAACAAGCGGCAGATGTATTTAGGCTGAGTCATGGTGGTTTGGTGCAGAGACCATGCATATCGTGGGCATATTTCAGCATTTCTGCTCTGGTTTTCAGTGTATTACACCAAAACACCCACCTGATGACATCATTTCAAGAGCAAAAGCAGCAATTTGCAGAATTCAGCTTCTTTGGGGAACTGAGCAATTGCTGAGCTGACACCAAGTCCTGCTGGGTCCCTGTCACCTGCAGCGTGCTCGCAACCTCACCACGGTAGCGGGCATTGTGACAAAGGTTCTATGTCAGCTGGGTGTGGCAGCCGAGCGCCCGCTAGGGGAGGGGGAGCCTGTCAGCCCCGGGCCTGTCACTGCCTGCTGTCCCCCCTGTCAGCAGCGAGGCCTCGGAAAAGTTTCCAAAACATCCCCAGACTTGGCTCCAAAGTGGCCAAAAGTCTCCAAGAGACAAGTTGGGAAGAAGGATATGGAACAGAGGGAGAAAGCCAAGGGAGCAGGCCAAAGGGAGGCAAGAGGAACAAGTAGTGCCGGGCTGCAGGACTGAAATGGAGGAATTGAAAGACGAAAGCCAGGAAGCAGGAGAGTTTGAGAAAAGGAGAGAGGAAAGAAGAGACATGCAGCCAGACGAGGGGTTAGTGAGAGAGGCTGGGACAGAGAACAGGATGAGAAGGAAATAAGGCAAGGCAAGGCAAGGCTAGGCCAAAGGACGTTTCCTTGATTTATATTTTCTACCACATTCATCTTGAGATGAGGAGGAAAGCCATCAGACCTTATGGATTAGGCCCAAACAAAAGCCCCGGCTACTTGAGACACTTAGACTAAGCCTAAACCACAAAGATCTCTCCGTAAAGATGGTTTTTACACTGTACTTCCACAATCTGCTGGCAGTACAAGAGAACAAGCGGCAGATGTATTTAGGCTGAGTCATGGTGGTTTGGTGCAGAGACCATGCATATCGTGGGCATATTTCAGCATTTCTGCTCTGGTTTTCAGTGTATTACACCAAAACACCCACCTGATGACATCATTTCAAGAGCAAAAGCAGCAATTTGCAGAATTCAGCTTCTTTGGGGAACTGAGCAATTGCTGAGCTGACACCAAGTCCTGCTGGGTCCCTGTCACCTGCAGCGTGCCCGCATCCTCACCACGGTAGCGGGCATTGTGACAAAGGTTCTATGTCATCTGGGTGTGGCAGCCGAGCGCCCGCTAGGGGAGGGGGAGCCTGTCAGCCCCGGGCCTGTCACTGCCTGCTGTCCCCCCTGTCAGCAGCGAGGCCTCGGAAAAGTTTCCAAAACATCCCCAGACTTGGCTCCAAAGTGGCCAAAAGTCTCCAAGAGACAAGTCGGGAAGAAGGATATGGAACAGAGGGAGAAAGGCAAGGGAGCAGGCCAAAGGGAGGCAAGAGGAAAAAGTAGTGCCGGGCTGCAGGACTGAAATGGAGGAATTGAAAGACGAAAGCCAGGAAGCAGGAGAGTTTGAGAAAAGGAGAGAGGAAAGAAGAGACATGCAGCCAGACGAGGGGTTAGTGAGAGAGGCTGGGACAGAGAACAGGATGAGAAGGAAATAAGGCAAGGCAAGGCAAGGCTAGGCCAAAGGACGTTTCCTTGATTTATATTTTCTACCACATTCATCTTGAGATGAGGAGGAAAGCCATCAGACCTTATGGATTAGGCCCAAACAAAAGCCCCGGCTACTTGAGACACTTAGACTAAGCCTAAACCACAAAGATCTCTCCATAAAGATGGTTTTTACACTGTACTTCCACAATCTGCTGGCAGTACAAGAGAACAAGCGGCAGATGTATTTAGGCTGAGTCATGGTGGTTTGGTGCAGAGACCATGCATATCGTGGGCATATTTCAGCATTTCTGCTCTGGTTTTCAGTGTATTACACCAAAACACCCACCTGATGACATCATTTCAAGAGCAAAAGCAGCAATTTGCAGAATTCAGCTTCTTTGGGGAACTGAGCAATTGCTGAGCTGACACCAAGTCCTGCTGGGTCCCTGTCACCTGCAGCGTGCCCGCATCCTCACCACGGTAGCGGGCATTGTGACAAAGGTTCTATGTCAGCTGGGTGTGGCAGCCGAGCGCCCGCTAGGGGAGGGGGAGCCTGTCAGCCCCGGGCCTGTCACTGCCTGCTGTCCCCCCTGTCAGCAGCGAGGCCTCGGAAAAGTTTCCAAAACATCCCCAGACTTGGCTCCAAAGTGGCCAAAAGTCTCCAAGAGACAAGTTGGGAAGAAGGATATGGAACAGAGGGAGAAAGCCAAGGGAGCAGGCCAAAGGGAGGCAAGAGGAAAAAGTAGTGCCGGGCTGCAGGACTGAAATGGAGGAATTGAAAGACGAAAGCCAGGAAGCAGGAGAGTTTGAGAAAAGGAGAGAGGAAAGAAGAGACATGCAGCCAGACGAGGGGTTAGTGAGAGAGGCTGGGACAGAGAACAGGATGAGAAGGAAATAAGGCAAGGCAAGGCAAGGCTAGGCCAAAGGACGTTTCCTTGATTTATATTTTCTACCACATTCATCTTGAGATGAGGAGGAAAGCCATCAGACCTTATGGATTAGGCCCAAACAAAAGCCCCGGCTACTTGAGACACTTAGACTAAGCCTAAACCACAAAGATCTCTCCATAAAGATGGTTTTTACACTGTACTTCCACAATCTGCTGGCAGTACAAGAGAACAAGCGGCAGATGTATTTAGGCTGAGTCATGGTGGTTTGGTGCAGAGACCATGCATATCGTGGGCATATTTCAGCATTTCTGCTCTGGTTTTCAGTGTATTACACCAAAACACCCACCTGATGACATCATTTCAAGAGCAAAAGCAGCAATTTGCAGAATTCAGCCTCTTTGGGGAACTGAGCAATTGCTGAGCTGACACCAAGTCCTGCTGGGTCCCTGTCACCTGCAGCGTGCCCGCATCCTCACCACGGTAGCGGGCATTGTGACAAAGGTTCTATGTCAGCTGGGTGTGGCAGCCGAGCGCCCGCTAGGGGAGGGGGAGCCTGTCAGCCCCGGGCCTGTCACTGCCTGCTGTCCCCCCTGTCAGCAGCGAGGCCTCGGAAAAGTTTCCAAAACATCCCCAGACTTGGCTCCAAAGTGGCCAAAAGTCTCCAAGAGACAAGTTGGGAAGAAGGATATGGAACAGAGGGAGAAAGCCAAGGGAGCAGGCCAAAGGGAGGCAAGAGGAAAAAGTAGTGCCGGGCTGCAGGACTGAAATGGAGGAATTGAAAGACGAAAGCCAGGAAGCAGGAGAGTTTGAGAAAAGGAGAGAGGAAAGAAGAGACATGCAGCCAGACGAGGGGTTAGTGAGAGAGGCTGGGACAGAGAACAGGATGAGAAGGAAATAAGGCAAGGCAAGGCAAGGCTAGGCCAAAGGACGTTTCCTTGATTTATATTTTCTACCACATTCATCTTGAGATGAGGAGGAAAGCCATCAGACCTTATGGATTAGGCCCAAACAAAAGCCCCGGCTACTTGAGACACTTAGACTAAGCCTAAACCACAAAGATCTCTCCATAAAGATGGTTTTTACACTGTACTTCCACAATCTGCTGGCAGTACAAGAGAACAAGCGGCAGATGTATTTAGGCTGAGTCATGGTGGTTTGGTGCAGAGACCATGCATATCGTGGGCATATTTCAGCATTTCTGCTCTGGTTTTCAGTGTATTACACCAAAACACCCACCTGATGACATCATTTCAAGAGCAAAAGCAGCAATTTGCAGAATTCAGCTTCTTTGGGGAACTGAGCAATTGCTGAGCTGACACCAAGTCCTGCTGGGTCCCTGTCACCTGCAGCGTGCCCGCATCCTCACCACGGTAGCGGGCATTGTGACAAAGGTTCTATGTCAGCTGGGTGTGGCAGCCGAGCGCCCGCTAGGGGAGGGGGAGCCTGTCAGCCCCGGGCCTGTCACTGCCTGCTGTCCCCCCTGTCAGCAGCGAGGCCTCGGAAAAGTTTCCAAAACATCCCCAGACTTGGCTCCAAAGTGGCCAAAAGTCTCCAAGAGACAAGTCGGGAAGAAGGATATGGAACAGAGGGAGAAAGCCAAGGGAGCAGGCCAAAGGGAGGCAAGAGGAAAAAGTAGTGCCGGGCTGCAGGACTGAAATGGAGGAATTGAAAGACGAAAGCCAGGAAGCAGGAGAGTTTGAGAAAAGGAGAGAGGAAAGAAGAGACATGCAGCCAGACGAGGGGTTAGTGAGAGAGGCTGGGACAGAGAACAGGATGAGAAGGAAATAAGGCAAGGCAAGGCAAGGCTAGGCCAAAGGACGTTTCCTTGATTTATATTTTCTACCACATTCATCTTGAGATGAGGAGGAAAGCCATCAGACCTTATGGATTAGGCCCAAACAAAAGCCCCGGCTACTTGAGACACTTAGACTAAGCCTAAACCACAAAGATCTCTCCATAAAGATGGTTTTTACACTGTACTTCCACAATCTGCTGGCAGTACAAGAGAACAAGCGGCAGATGTATTTAGGCTGAGTCATGGTGGTTTGGTGCAGAGACCATGCATATCGTGGGCATATTTCAGCATTTCTGCTCTGGTTTTCAGTGTATTACACCAAAACACCCACCTGATGACATCATTTCAAGAGCAAAAGCAGCAATTTGCAGAATTCAGCTTCTTTGGGGAACTGAGCAATTGCTGAGCTGACACCAAGTCCTGCTGGGTCCCTGTCACCTGCAGCGTGCCCGCATCCTCACCACGGTAGCGGGCATTGTGACAAAGGTTCTATGTCAGCTGGGTGTGGCAGCCGAGCGCCCGCTAGGGGAGGGGGAGCCTGTCAGCCCCGGGCCTGTCACTGCCTGCTGTCCCCCCTGTCAGCAGCGAGGCCTCGGAAAAGTTTCCAAAACATCCCCAGACTTGGCTCCAAAGTGGCCAAAAGTCTCCAAGAGACAAGTTGGGAAGAAGGATATGGAACAGAGGGAGAAAGCCAAGGGAGCAGGCCAAAGGGAGGCAAGAGGAAAAAGTAGTGCCGGGCTGCAGGACTGAAATGGAGGAATTGAAAGACGAAAGCCAGGAAGCAGGAGAGTTTGAGAAAAGGAGAGAGGAAAGAAGAGACATGCAGCCAGACGAGGGGTTAGTGAGAGAGGCTGGGACAGAGAACAGGATGAGAAGGAAATAAGGCAAGGCAAGGCAAGGCTAGGCCAAAGGACGTTTCCTTGATTTATATTTTCTAACACATTCATCTTGAGATGAGGAGGAAAGCCATCAGACCTTATGGATTAGGCCCAAACAAAAGCCCCGGCTACTTGAGACACTTAGACTAAGCCTAAACCACAAAGATCTCTCCGTAAAGATGGTTTTTACACTGTACTTCCACAATCTGCTGGCAGTACAAGAGAACAAGCGGCAGATGTATTTAGGCTGAGTCATGGTGGTTTGGTGCAGAGACCATGCATATCGTGGGCATATTTCAGCATTTCTGCTCTGGTTTTCAGTGTATTACACCAAAACACCCACCTGATGACATCATTTCAAGAGCAAAAGCAGCAATTTGCAGAAATCAGCTTCTTTGGGGAACTGAGCAATTGCTGAGCTGACACCAAGTCCTGCTGGGTCCCTGTCACCTGCAGCGTGCCCGCATCCTCACCACGGTAGCGGGCATTGTGACAAAGGTTCTATGTCAGCTGGATGTGGCAGCCGAGCGCCCGCTAGGGGAGGGGGAGCCTGTCAGCCCTGGGCCTGTCACTGCCTGCTGTCCCCCCTGTCAGCAGCGAGGCCTCGGAAAAGTTTCCAAAACATCCCCAGACTTGGCTCCAAAGTGGCCAAAAGTCTCCAAGAGACAAGTTGGGAAGAAGGATATGGAACAGAGGGAGAAAGCCAAGGGAGCAGGCCAAAGGGAGGCAAGAGGAAAAAGTAGTGCCGGGCTGCAGGACTGAAATGGAGGAATCGAAAGACGAAAGCCAGGAAGCAGGAGAGTTTGAGAAAAGGAGAGAGGAAAGAAGAGACATGCAGCCAGACGAGGGGTTAGTGAGAGAGGCTGGGACAGAGAACAGGATGAGAAGGAAATAAGGCAAGGCAAGGCAAGGCTAGGCCAAAGGACGTTTCCTTGATTTATATTTTCTACCACATTCATCTTGAGATGAGGAGGAAAGCCATCAGACCTTATGGATTAGGCCCAAACAAAAGCCCCGGCTACTTGAGACACTTAGACTAAGCCTAAACCACAAAGATCTCTCCCTAAAGATGGTTTTTACACTGTACTTCCACAATCTGCTGGCAGTACAAGAGAACAAGCGGCAGATGTACTTAGGCTGAGTCATGGTGGTTTGGAGCAGAGACCATGCATATCGTGGGCATATTTCAGCATTTCTGCTCTGGTTTTCAGTGTATTACACCAAAACACCCACCTGATGACATCATTTCAAGAGCAAAAGCAGCAATTTGCAGAATTCAGCCTCTTTGGGGAACTGAGCAATTGCTGAGCTGACACCAAGTCCTGCTGGGTCCCTGTCACCTGCAGCGTGCCCGCATCCTCACCACGGTAGCGGGCATTGTGACAAAGGTTCTATGTCAGCTGGGTGTGGCAGCCGAGCGCCCGCTAGGGGAGGGGGAGCCTGTCAGCCCCGGGCCTGTCACTGCCTGCTGTCCCCCCTGTCAGCAGCGAGGCCTCTGAAAAGTTTCCAAAACATCCCCAGACTTGGCTCCAAAGTGGCCAAAAGTCTCCAAGAGACAAGTTGGGAAGAAGGATATGGAACAGAGGGAGAAAGCCAAGGGAGCAGGCCAAAGGGAGGCAAGAGGAAAAAGTAGTGCCGGGCTGCAGGACTGAAATGGAGGAATTGAAAGACGAAAGCCAGGAAGCAGGAGAGTTTGAGAAAAGGAGAGAGGAAAGAAGAGACATGCAGCCAGACGAGGGGTTAGTGAGAGAGGCTGGGACAGAGAACAGGATGAGAAGGAAATAAGGCAAGGCAAGGCAAGGCTAGGCCAAAGGACGTTTCCTTGATTTATATTTTCTACCACATTCATCTTGAGATGAGGAGGAAAGCCATCAGACCTTATGGATTAGGCCCAAACAAAAGCCCCGGCTACTTGAGACACTTAGACTAAGCCTAAACCACAAAGATCTCTCCATAAAGATGGTTTTTACACTGTACTTCCACAATCTGCTGGCAGTACAAGAGAACAAGCGGCAGATGTATTTAGGCTGAGTCATGGTGGTTTGGTGCAGAGACCATGCATATCGTGGGCATATTTCAGCATTTCTGCTCTGGTTTTCAGTGTATTACACCAAAACACCCACCTGATGACATGATTTCAAGAGCAAAAGCAGCAATTTGCAGAATTCAGCTTCTTTGGGGAACTGAGCAATTGCTGAGCTGACACCAAGTCCTGCTGGGTCCCTGTCACCTGCAGCGTGCCCGCATCCTCACCACGGTAGCGGGCATTGTGACAAAGGTTCTATGTCAGCTGGGTGTGGCAGCCGAGCGCCCGCTAGGGGAGGGGGAGCCTGTCAGCCCCGGGCCTGTCACTGCCTGCTGTCCCCCCTGTCAGCAGCGAGGCCTCGGAAAAGTTTCCAAAACATCCCCAGACTTGGCTCCAAAGTGGCCAAAAGTCTCCAAGAGACAAGTTGGGAAGAAGGATATGGAACAGAGGGAGAAAGCCAAGGGAGCAGGCCAAAGGGAGGCAAGAGGAAAAAGTAGTGCCGGGCTGCAGGACTGAAATGGAGGAATCGAAAGACGAAAGCCAGGAAGCAGGAGAGTTTGAGAAAAGGAGAGAGGAAAGAAGAGACATGCAGCCAGACGAGGGGTTAGTGAGAGAGGCTGGGACAGAGAACAGGATGAGAAGGAAATAAGGCAAGGCAAGGCAAGGCTAGGCCAAAGGACGTTTCCTTGATTTATATTTTCTACCACATTCATCTTGAGATGAGGAGGAAAGCCATCAGACCTTATGGATTAGGCCCAAACAAAAGCCCCGGCTACTTGAGACACTTAGACTAAGCCTAAACCACAAAGATCTCTCCATAAAGATGGTTTTTACACTGTACTTCCACAATCTGCTGGCAGTACAAGAGAACAAGCGGCAGATGTACTTAGGCTGAGTCATGGTGGTTTGGAGCAGAGACCATGCATATCGTGGGCATATTTCAGCATTTCTGCTCTGGTTTTCAGTGTATTACACCAAAACACCCACCTGATGACATCATTTCAAGAGCAAAAGCAGCAATTTGCAGAAATCAGCTTCTTTGGGGAACTGAGCAATTGCTGAGCTGACACCAAGTCCTGCTGGGTCCCTGTCACCTGCAGCGTGCCCGCATCCTCACCACGGTAGCGGGCATTGTGACAAAGGTTCTATGTCAGCTGGATGTGGCAGCCGAGCGCCCGCTAGGGGAGGGGGAGCCTGTCAGCCCTGGGCCTGTCACTGCCTGCTGTCCCCCCTGTCAGCAGCGAGGCCTCGGAAAAGTTTCCAAAACATCCCCAGACTTGGCTCCAAAGTGGCCAAAAGTCTCCAAGAGACAAGTTGGGAAGAAGGATATGGAACAGAGGGAGAAAGCCAAGGGAGCAGGCCAAAGGGAGGCAAGAGGAAAAAGTAGTGCCGGGCTGCAGGACTGAAATGGAGGAATCGAAAGACGAAAGCCAGGAAGCAGGAGAGTTTGAGAAAAGGAGAGAGGAAAGAAGAGACATGCAGCCAGACGAGGGGTTAGTGAGAGAGGCTGGGACAGAGAACAGGATGAGAAGGAAATAAGGCAAGGCAAGGCAAGGCTAGGCCAAAGGACGTTTCCTTGATTTATATTTTCTACCACATTCATCTTGAGATGAGGAGGAAAGCCATCAGACCTTATGGATTAGGCCCAAACAAAAGCCCCGGCTACTTGAGACACTTAGACTAAGCCTAAACCACAAAGATCTCTCCCTAAAGATGGTTTTTACACTGTACTTCCACAATCTGCTGGCAGTACAAGAGAACAAGCGGCAGATGTACTTAGGCTGAGTCATGGTGGTTTGGAGCAGAGACCATGCATATCGTGGGCATATTTCAGCATTTCTGCTCTGGTTTTCAGTGTATTACACCAAAACACCCACCTGATGACATCATTTCAAGAGCAAAAGCAGCAATTTGCAGAATTCAGCCTCTTTGGGGAACTGAGCAATTGCTGAGCTGACACCAAGTCCTGCTGGGTCCCTGTCACCTGCAGCGTGCCCGCATCCTCACCACGGTAGCGGGCATTGTGACAAAGGTTCTATGTCAGCTGGGTGTGGCAGCCGAGCGCCCGCTAGGGGAGGGGGAGCCTGTCAGCCCCGGGCCTGTCACTGCCTGCTGTCCCCCCTGTCAGCAGCGAGGCCTCTGAAAAGTTTCCAAAACATCCCCAGACTTGGCTCCAAAGTGGCCAAAAGTCTCCAAGAGACAAGTTGGGAAGAAGGATATGGAACAGAGGGAGAAAGCCAAGGGAGCAGGCCAAAGGGAGGCAAGAGGAAAAAGTAGTGCCGGGCTGCAGGACTGAAATGGAGGAATTGAAAGACGAAAGCCAGGAAGCAGGAGAGTTTGAGAAAAGGAGAGAGGAAAGAAGAGACATGCAGCCAGACGAGGGGTTAGTGAGAGAGGCTGGGACAGAGAACAGGATGAGAAGGAAATAAGGCAAGGCAAGGCAAGGCTAGGCCAAAGGACGTTTCCTTGATTTATATTTTCTACCACATTCATCTTGAGATGAGGAGGAAAGCCATCAGACCTTATGGATTAGGCCCAAACAAAAGCCCCGGCTACTTGAGACACTTAGACTAAGCCTAAACCACAAAGATCTCTCCATAAAGATGGTTTTTACACTGTACTTCCACAATCTGCTGGCAGTACAAGAGAACAAGCGGCAGATGTATTTAGGCTGAGTCATGGTGGTTTGGTGCAGAGACCATGCATATCGTGGGCATATTTCAGCATTTCTGCTCTGGTTTTCAGTGTATTACACCAAAACACCCACCTGATGACATGATTTCAAGAGCAAAAGCAGCAATTTGCAGAATTCAGCTTCTTTGGGGAACTGAGCAATTGCTGAGCTGACACCAAGTCCTGCTGGGTCCCTGTCACCTGCAGCGTGCCCGCATCCTCACCACGGTAGCGGGCATTGTGACAAAGGTTCTATGTCAGCTGGGTGTGGCAGCCGAGCGCCCGCTAGGGGAGGGGGAGCCTGTCAGCCCCGGGCCTGTCACTGCCTGCTGTCCCCCCTGTCAGCAGCGAGGCCTCGGAAAAGTTTCCAAAACATCCCCAGACTTGGCTCCAAAGTGGCCAAAAGTCTCCAAGAGACAAGTTGGGAAGAAGGATATGGAACAGAGGGAGAAAGCCAAGGGAGCAGGCCAAAGGGAGGCAAGAGGAAAAAGTAGTGCCGGGCTGCAGGACTGAAATGGAGGAATCGAAAGACGAAAGCCAGGAAGCAGGAGAGTTTGAGAAAAGGAGAGAGGAAAGAAGAGACATGCAGCCAGACGAGGGGTTAGTGAGAGAGGCTGGGACAGAGAACAGGATGAGAAGGAAATAAGGCAAGGCAAGGCAAGGCTAGGCCAAAGGACGTTTCCTTGATTTATATTTTCTACCACATTCATCTTGAGATGAGGAGGAAAGCCATCAGACCTTATGGATTAGGCCCAAACAAAAGCCCCGGCTACTTGAGACACTTAGACTAAGCCTAAACCACAAAGATCTCTCCATAAAGATGGTTTTTACACTGTACTTCCACAATCTGCTGGCAGTACAAGAGAACAAGCGGCAGATGTACTTAGGCTGAGTCATGGTGGTTTGGAGCAGAGACCATGCATATCGTGGGCATATTTCAGCATTTCTGCTCTGGTTTTCAGTGTATTACACCAAAACACCCACCTGATGACATCATTTCAAGAGCAAAAGCAGCAATTTGCAGAATTCAGCCTCTTTGGGGAACTGAGCAATTGCTGAGCTGACACCAAGTCCTGCTGGGTCCCTGTCACCTGCAGCGTGCCCGCATCCTCACCACGGTAGCGGGCATTGTGACAAAGGTTCTATGTCAGGTGGGTGTGGCAGCCGAGCGCCCGCTAGGGGAGGGGGAGCCTGTCAGCCCCGGGCCTGTCACTGCCTGCTGTCCCCCCTGTCAGCAGCGAGGCCTCGGAAAAGTTTCCAAAACATCCCCAGACTTGGCTCCAAAGTGGCCAAAAGTCTCCAAGAGACAAGTTGGGAAGAAGGATATGGAACAGAGGGAGAAAGCCAAGGGAGCAGGCCAAAGGGAGGCAAGAGGAAAAAGTAGTGCCGGGCTGCAGGACTGAAATGGAGGAATTGAAAGACGAAAGCCAGGAAGCAGGAGAGTTTGAGAAAAGGAGAGAGGAAAGAAGAGACATGCAGCCAGACGAGGGGTTAGTGAGAGAGGCTGGGACAGAGAACAGGATGAGAAGGAAATAAGGCAAGGCAAGGCAAGGCTAGGCCAAAGGACGTTTCCTTGATTTATATTTTCTACCACATTCATCTTGAGATGAGGAGGAAAGCCATCAGACCTTATGGATTAGGCCCAAACAAAAGCCCCGGCTACTTGAGACACTTAGACTAAGCCTAAACCACAAAGATCTCTCCATAAAGATGGTTTTTACACTGTACTTCCACAATCTGCTGGCAGTACAAGAGAACAAGCGGCAGATGTATTTAGGCTGAGTCATGGTGGTTTGGTGCAGAGACCATGCATATCGTGGGCATATTTCAGCATTTCTGCTCTGGTTTTCAGTGTATTACACCAAAACACCCACCTGATGACATCATTTCAAGAGCAAAAGCAGCAATTTGCAGAATTCAGCTTCTTTGGGGAACTGAGCAATTGCTGAGCTGACACCAAGTCCTGCTGGGTCCCTGTCACCTGCAGCGTGCCCGCATCCTCACCACGGTAGCGGGCATTGTGACAAAGGTTCTATGTCAGCTGGGTGTGGCAGCCGAGCGCCCGCTAGGGGAGGGGGAGCCTGTCAGCCCCGGGCCTGTCACTGCCTGCTGTCCCCCCTGTCAGCAGCGAGGCCTCGGAAAAGTTTCCAAAACATCCCCAGACTTGGCTCCAAAGTGGCCAAAAGTCTCCAAGAGACAAGTCGGGAAGAAGGATATGGAACAGAGGGAGAAAGCCAAGGGAGCAGGCCAAAGGGAGGCAAGAGGAAAAAGTAGTGCCGGGCTGCAGGACTGAAATGGAGAAATCGAAAGACGAAAGCCAGGAAGCAGGAGAGTTTGAGAAAAGGAGAGAGGAAAGAAGAGACATGCAGCCAGACGAGGGGTTAGTGAGAGAGGCTGGGACAGAGAACAGGATGAGAAGGAAATAAGGCAAGGCAAGGCAAGGCTAGGCCAAAGGACGTTTCCTTGATTTATATTTTCTACCACATTCATCTTGAGATGAGGAGGAAAGCCATCAGACCTTATGGATTAGGCCCAAACAAAAGCCCCGGCTACTTGAGACACTTAGACTAAGCCTAAACCACAAAGATCTCTCCATAAAGATGGTTTTTACACTGTACTTCCACAATCTGCTGGCAGTACAAGAGAACAAGCGGCAGATGTATTTAGGCTGAGTCATGGTGGTTTGGTGCAGAGACCATGCATATCGTGGGCATATTTCAGCATTTCTGCTCTGGTTTTCAGTGTATTACACCAAAACACCCACCTGATGACATCATTTCAAGAGCAAAAGCAGCAATTTGCAGAATTCAGCTTCTTTGGGGAACTGAGCAATTGCTGAGCTGACACCAAGTCCTGCTGGGTCCCTGTCACCTGCAGCGTGCCCGCATCCTCACCACGGTAGCGGGCATTGTGACAAAGGTTCTATGTCAGCTGGGTGTGGCAGCCGAGCGCCCGCTAGGGGAGGGGGAGCCTGTCAGCCCCGGGCCTGTCACTGCCTGCTGTCCCCCCTGTCAGCAGCGAGGCCTCTGAAAAGTTTCCAAAACATCCCCAGACTTGGCTCCAAAGTGGCCAAAAGTCTCCAAGAGACAAGTCGGGAAGAAGGATATGGAACAGAGGGAGAAAGCCAAGGGAGCAGGCCAAAGGGAGGCAAGAGGAAAAAGTAGTGACGGGCTGCAGGACTGAAATGG
The DNA here is from genome assembly GCF_037038585.1 of Patagioenas fasciata. Lineage (NCBI taxonomy): Eukaryota > Metazoa > Chordata > Aves > Columbiformes > Columbidae > Patagioenas > Patagioenas fasciata. Next base: position 3,013,414 of record NW_027288504.1, read on the forward strand.
AGGAATCGAAAGACGAAAGCCAGGAAGCAGGAGAGTTTGAGAAAAGGAGAGAGGAAAGAAGAGACATGCAGCCAGACGAGGGGTTAGTGAGAGAGGCTGGGACAGAGAACAGGATGAGAAGGAAATAAGGCAAGGCAAGGCAAGGCTAGGCCAAAGGACGTTTCCTTGATTTATATTTTCTACCACATTCATCTTGAGATGAGGAGGAAAGCCATCAGACCTTATGGATTAGGCCCAAACAAAAGCCCCGGCTACTTGAGACACTTAGACTAAGCCTAAACCACAAAGATCTCTCCGTAAAGATGGTTTTTACACTGTACTTCCACAATCTGCTGGCAGTACAAGAGAACAAGCGGCAGATGTATTTAGGCTGAGTCATGGTGGTTTGGTGCAGAGACCATGCATATCGTGGGCATATTTCAGCATTTCTGCTCTGGTTTTCAGTGTATTACACCAAAACACCCACCTGATGACATCATTTCAAGAGCAAAAGCAGCAATTTGCAGAATTCAGCTTCTTTGGGGAACTGAGCAATTGCTGAGCTGACACCAAGTCCTGCTGGGTCCCTGTCACCTGCAGCGTGCCCGCATCCTCACCACGGTAGCGGACATTGTGACAAAGGTTCTATGTCAGCTGGGTGTGGCAGCCGAGCGCCCGCTAGGGGAGGGGGAGCCTGTCAGCCCCGGGCCTGTCACTGCCTGCTGTCCCCCCTGTCAGCAACGAGGCCTCGGAAAAGTTTCCAAAACATCCCCAGACTTGGCTCCAAAGTGGCCAAAAGTCTCCAAGAGACAAGTTGGGAAGAAGGATATGGAACAGAGGGAGAAAGCCAAGGGAGCAGGCCAAAGGGAGGCAAGAGGAAAAAGTAGTGCCGGGCTGCAGGACTGAAATGGAGGAATTGAAAGACAAAAGCCAGGAAGCAGGAGAGTTTGAGAAAAGGAGAGAGGAAAGAAGAGACATGCAGCCAGACGAGGGCTTAGTGAGAGAGGCTGGGACAGAGAACAGGATGAGAAGGAAATAAGGCAAGGCAAGGCAAGGCTAGGCCAAAGGACGTTTCCTTGATTTATATTTTCTACCACATTCATCTTGAGATGAGGAGGAAAGCCATCAGACCTTATGGATTAGGCCCAAACAAAAGCCCCGGCTACTTGAGACACTTAGACTAAGCCTAAACCACAAAGATCTCTCCGTAAAGATGGTTTTTACACTGTACTTCCACAATCTGTTGGCAGTACAAGAGAACAAGCGGCAGATGTATTTAGGCTGAGTCATGGTGGTTTGGTGCAGAGACCATGCATATCGTGGGCATATTTCAGCATTTCTGCTCTGGTTTTCAGTGTATTACACCAAAACACCCACCTGATGACATCATTTCAAGAGCAAAAGCAGCAATTTGCAGAATTCAGCTTCTTTGGGGAACTGAGCAATTGCTGAGCTGACAGCAAGTCCTGCTGGGTCCCTGTCACCTGCAGAGTGCCCGCATCCTCACCACGGTAGCGGGCATTGTGACAAAGGTTCTATGTCAGGTGGGTGTGGCAGCCGAGCGCCCGCTAGGGGAGGGGGAGCCTGTCAGCCCCGGGCCTGTCACTGCCTGCTGTCCCCCCTGTCAGCAGCGAGGCCTCTGAAAAGTTTCCAAAACATCCCCAGACTTGGCTCCAAAGTGGCCAAAAGTCTCCAAGAGACAAGTCGGGAAGAAGGATATGGAACAGAGGGAGAAAGCCAAGGGAGCAGGCCAAAGGGAGGCAAGAGGAAAAAGTAGTGCCGGGCTGCAGAACTGAAATGGAGAAATCGAAAGACGAAAGCCAGGAAGCAGGAGAGTTTGAGAAAAGGAGAGAGGAAAGAAGAGACATGCAGCCAGACGAGGGGTTAGTGAGAGAGGCTGGGACAGAGAACAGGATGAGAAGGAAATAAGGCAAGGCAAGGCAAGGCTAGGCCAAAGGACGTTTCCTTGATTTATATTTTCTACCACATTCATCTTGAGATGAGGAGGAAAGCCATCAGACCTTATGGATTAGGCCCAAACAAAAGCCCCGGCTACTTGAGACACTTAGACTAAGCCTAAACCACAAAGATCTCTCCATAAAGATGGTTTTTACACTGTACTTCCACAATCTGCTGGCAGTACAAGAGAACAAGCGGCAGATGTATTTAGGCTGAGTCATGGTGGTTTGGTGCAGAGACCATGCATATCGTGGGCATATTTCAGCATTTCTGCTCTGGTTTTCAGTGTATTACACCAAAACACCCACCTGATGACATCATTTCAAGAGCAAAAGCAGCAATTTGCAGAATTCAGCTTCTTTGGGGAACTGAGCAATTGCTGAGCTGACACCAAGTCCGGCTGGGTCCCTGTCACCTGCAGCGTGCCCGCATCCTCACCACGGTAGCGGGCATTGTGACAAAGGTTCTATGTCAGGTGGGTGTGGCAGCCGAGCGCCCGCTAGGGGAGGGGGAGCCTGTCAGCCCCGGGCCTGTCACTGCCTGCTGTCCCCCCTGTCAGCAGCGAGGCCTCGGAAAAGTTTCCAAAACATCCCCAGACTTGGCTCCAAAGTGGCCAAAAGTCTCCAAGAGACAAGTTGGGAAGAAGGATATGGAACAGAGGGAGAAAGCCAAGGGAGCAGGCCAAAGGGAGGCAAGAGGAAAAAGTAGTGCCGGGCTGCAGGACTGAAATGGAGGAATTGAAAGACGAAAGCCAGGAAGCAGGAGAGTTTGAGAAAAGGAGAGAGGAAAGAAGAGACATGCAGCCAGACGAGGGGTTAGTGAGAGAGGCTGGGACAGAGAACAGGATGAGAAGGAAATAAGGCAAGGCAAGGCAAGGCTAGGCCAAAGGACGTTTCCTTGATTTATATTTTCTACCACATTCATCTTGAGATGAGGAGGAAAGCCATCAGACCTTATGGATTAGGCCCAAACAAAAGCCCCGGCTACTTGAGACACTTAGACTAAGCCTAAACCACAAAGATCTCTCCATAAAGATGGTTTTTACACTGTACTTCCACAATCTGCTGGCAGTACAAGAGAACAAGCGGCAGATGTATTTAGGCTGAGTCATGGTGGTTTGGTGCAGAGACCATGCATATCGTGGGCATATTTCAGCATTTCTGCTCTGGTTTTCAGTGTATTACACCAAAACACCCACCTGATGACATCATTTCAAGAGCAAAAGCAGCAATTTGCAGAATTCAGCTTCTTTGGGGAACTGAGCAATTGCTGAGCTGACACCAAGTCCTGCTGGGTCCCTGTCACCTGCAGAGTGCCCGCATCCTCACCACGGTAGCGGGCATTGTGACAAAGGTTCTATGTCAGGTGGGTGTGGCAGCCGAGCGCCCGCTAGGGGAGGGGGAGCCTGTCAGCCCCGGGCCTGTCACTGCCTGCTGTCCCCCCTGTCAGCAGCGAGGCCTCGGAAAAGTTTCCAAAACATCCCCAGACTTGGCTCCAAAGTGGCCAAAAGTCTCCAAGAGACAAGTTGGGAAGAAGGATATGGAACAGAGGGAGAAAGCCAAGGGAGCAGGCCAAAGGGAGGCAAGAGGAAAAAGTAGTGCCGGGCTGCAGGACTGAAATGGAGGAATTGAAAGACGAAAGCCAGGAAGCAGGAGAGTTTGAGAAAAGGAGAGAGGAAAGAAGAGACATGCAGCCAGACGAGGGGTTAGTGAGAGAGGCTGGGACAGAGAACAGGATGAGAAGGAAATAAGGCAAGGCAAGGCAAGGCTAGGCCAAAGGACGTTTCCTTGATTTATATTTTCTACCACATTCATCTTGAGATGAGGAGGAAAGCCATCAGACCTTATGGATTAGGCCCAAACAAAAGCCCCGGCTACTTGAGACACTTAGACTAAGCCTAAACCACAAAGATCTCTCCGTAAAGATGGTTTTTACACTGTACTTCCACAATCTGTTGGCAGTACAAGAGAACAAGCGGCAGATGTATTTAGGCTGAGTCATGGTGGTTTGGTGCAGAGACCATGCATATCGTGGGCATATTTCAGCATTTCTGCTCTGGTTTTCAGTGTATTACACCAAAACACCCACCTGATGACATCATTTCAAGAGCAAAAGCAGCAATTTGCAGAATTCAGCTTCTTTGGGGAACTGAGCAATTGCTGAGCTGACAGCAAGTCCTGCTGGGTCCCTGTCACCTGCAGAGTGCCCGCATCCTCACCACGGTAGCGGGCATTGTGACAAAGGTTCTATGTCAGCTGGGTGTGGCAGCCGAGCGCCCGCTAGGGGAGGGGGAGCCTGTCAGCCCCGGGCCTGTCACTGCCTGCTGTCCCCCCTGTCAGCAGCGAGGCCTCTGAAAAGTTTCCAAAACATCCCCAGACTTGGCTCCAAAGTGGCCAAAAGTCTCCAAGAGACAAGTCGGGAAGAAGGATATGGAACAGAGGGAGAAAGCCAAGGGAGCAGGCCAAAGGGAGGCAAGAGGAAAAAGTAGTGCCGGGCTGCAGAACTGAAATGGAGAAATCGAAAGACGAAAGCCAGGAAGCAGGAGAGTTTGAGAAAAGGAGAGAGGAAAGAAGAGACATGCAGCCAGACGAGGGGTTAGTGAGAGAGGCTGGGACAGAGAACAGGATGAGAAGGAAATAAGGCAAGGCAAGGCAAGGCTAGGCCAAAGGACGTTTCCTTGATTTATATTTTCTACCACATTCATCTTGAGATGAGGAGGAAAGCCATCAGACCTTATGGATTAGGCCCAAACAAAAGCCCCGGCTACTTGAGACACTTAGACTAAGCCTAAACCACAAAGATCTCTCCATAAAGATGGTTTTTACACTGTACTTCCACAATCTGCTGGCAGTACAAGAGAACAAGCGGCAGATGTATTTAGGCTGAGTCATGGTGGTTTGGTGCAGAGACCATGCATATCGTGGGCATATTTCAGCATTTCTGCTCTGGTTTTCAGTGTATTACACCAAAACACCCACCTGATGACATCATTTCAAGAGCAAAAGCAGCAATTTGCAGAATTCAGCTTCTTTGGGGAACTGAGCAATTGCTGAGCTGACACCAAGTCCTGCTGGGTCCCTGTCACCTGCAGCGTGCCCGCATCCTCACCACGGTAGCGGACATTGTGACAAAGGTTCTATGTCAGCTGGGTGTGGCAGCCGAGCGCCCGCTAGGGGAGGGGGAGCCTGTCAGCCCCGGGCCTGTCACTGCCTGCTGTCCCCCCTGTCAGCAGCGAGGCCTCGGAAAAGTTTCCAAAACATCCCCAGACTTGGCTCCAAAGTGGCCAAAAGTCTCCAAGAGACAAGTTGGGAAGAAGGATATGGAACAGAGGGAGAAAGCCAAGGGAGCAGGCCAAAGGGAGGCAAGAGGAAAAAGTAGTGCCGGGCTGCAGGACTGAAATGGAGGGATTGAAAGACGAAAGCCAGGAAGCAGGAGAGTTTGAGAAAAGGAGAGAGGAAAGAAGAGACATGCAGCCAGACGAGGGGTTAGTGAGAGAGGCTGGGACAGAGAACAGGATGAGAAGGAAATAAGGCAAGGCAAGGCAAGGCTAGGCCAAAGGACGTTTCCTTGATTTATATTTTCTACCACATTCATCTTGAGATGAGGAGGAAAGCCATCAGACCTTATGGATTAGGCCCAAACAAAAGCCCCGGCTACTTGAGACACTTAGACTAAGCCTAAACCACAAAGATCTCTCCATAAAGATGGTTTTTACACTGTACTTCCACAATCTGCTGGCAGTACAAGAGAACAAGCGGCAGATGTATTTAGGCTGAGTCATGGTGGTTTGGTGCAGAGACCATGCATATCGTGGGCATATTTCAGCATTTCTGCTCTGGTTTTCAGTGTATTACACCAAAACACCCACCTGATGACATCATTTCAAGAGCAAAAGCAGCAATTTGCAGAATTCAGCTTCTTTGGGGAACTGAGCAATTGCTGAGCTGACACCAAGTCCTGCTGGGTCCCTGTCACCTGCAGCGTGCCCGCATCCTCACCACGGTAGCGGGCATTGTGACAAAGGTTCTGTGTCAGCTGGGTGTGGCAGCCGAGCGCCCGCTAGGGGAGGGGGAGCCTGTCAGCCCCGGGCCTGTCACTGCCTGCTGTCCCCCCTGTCAGCAGCGAGGCCTCGGAAAAGTTTCCAAAACATCCCCAGACTTGGCTCCAAAGTGGCCAAAAGTCTCCAAGAGACAAGTTGGGAAGAAGGAGATGGAACAGAGGGAGAAAGCCAAGGGAGCAGGCCAAAGGGAGGCAAGAGGAAAAAGTAGTGCCGGGCTGCAGAACTGAAATGGAGGAATCGAAAGACAAAAGCCAGGAAGCAGGAGAGTTTGAGAAAAGGAGAGAGGAAAGAAGAGACATGCAGCCAGACGAGGGGTTAGTGAGAGAGGCTGGGACAGAGAACAGGATGAGAAGGAAATAAGGCAAGGCAAGGCAAGGCTAGGCCAAAGGACGTTTCCTTGATTTATATTTTCTACCACATTCATCTTGAGATGAGGAGGAAAGCCATCAGACCTTATGGATTAGGCCCAAACAAAAGCCCCGGCTACTTGAGACACTTAGACTAAGCCTAAACCACAAAGATCTCTCCGTAAAGATGGTTTTTACACTGTACTTCCACAATCTGTTGGCAGTACAAGAGAACAAGCGGCAGATGTATTTAGGCTGAGTCATGGTGGTTTGGTGCAGAGACCATGCATATCGTGGGCATATTTCAGCATTTCTGCTCTGGTTTTCAGTGTATTACACCAAAACACCCACCTGATGACATCATTTCAAGAGCAAAAGCAGCAATTTGCAGAATTCAGCTTCTTTGGGGAACTGAGCAATTGCTGAGCTGACACCAAGTCCTGCTGGGTCCCTGTCACCTGCAGAGTGCCCGCATCCTCACCACGGTAGCGGGCATTGTGACAAAGGTTCTATGTCAGGTGGGTGTGGCAGCCGAGCGCCCGCTAGGGGAGGGGGAGCCTGTCAGCCCCGGGCCTGTCACTGCCTGCTGTCCCCCCTGTCAGCAGCGAGGCCTCGGAAAAGTTTCCAAAACATCCCCAGACTTGGCTCCAAAGTGGCCAAAAGTCTCCAAGAGACAAGTTGGGAAGAAGGATATGGAACAGAGGGAGAAAGCCAAGGGAGCAGGCCAAAGGGAGGCAAGAGGAAAAAGTAGTGCCGGGCTGCAGGACTGAAATGGAGAAATCGAAAGACGAAAGCCAGGAAGCAGGAGAGTTTGAGAAAAGGAGAGAGGAAAGAAGAGACATGCAGCCAGACGAGGGGTTAGTGAGAGAGGCTGGGACAGAGAACAGGATGAGAAGGAAATAAGGCAAGGCAAGGCAAGGCTAGGCCAAAGGACGTTTCCTTGATTTATATTTTCTACCACATTCATCTTGAGATGAGGAGGAAAGCCATCAGACCTTATGGATTAGGCCCAAACAAAAGCCCCGGCTACTTGAGACACTTAGACTAAGCCTAAACCACAAAGATCTCTCCATAAAGATGGTTTTTACACTGTACTTCCACAATCTGCTGGCAGTACAAGAGAACAAGCGGCAGATGTATTTAGGCTGAGTCATGGTGGTTTGGTGCAGAGACCATGCATATCGTGGGCATATTTCAGCATTTCTGCTCTGGTTTTCAGTGTATTACACCAAAACACCCACCTGATGACATCATTTCAAGAGCAAAAGCAGCAATTTGCAGAATTCAGCTTCTTTGGGGAACTGAGCAATTGCTGAGCTGATACCAAGTCCTGCTGGGTCCCTGTCACCTGCAGCGTGCCCGCATCCTCACCACGGTAGCGGGCATTGTGACAAAGGTTCTATGTCAGCTGGGTGTGGCAGCCGAGCGCCCGCTAGGGGAGGGGGAGCCTGTCAGCCCCGGGCCTGTCACTGCCTGCTGTCCCCCCTGTCAGCAGCGAGGCCTCTGAAAAGTTTCCAAAACATCCCCAGACTTGGCTCCAAAGTGGCCAAAAGTCTCCAAGAGACAAGTTGGGAAGAAGGAGATGGAACAGAGGGAGAAAGCCAAGGGAGCAGGCCAAAGGGAGGCAAGAGGAAAAAGTAGTGCCGGGCTGCAGAACTGAAATGGAGGAATCGAAAGACAAAAGCCAGGAAGCAGGAGAGTTTGAGAAAAGGAGAGAGGAAAGAAGAGACATGCAGCCAGACGAGGGGTTAGTGAGAGAGGCTGGGACAGAGAACAGGATGAGAAGGAAATAAGGCAAGGCAAGGCAAGGCTAGGCCAAAGGACGTTTCCTTGATTTATATTTTCTACCACATTCATCTTGAGATGAGGAGGAAAGCCATCAGACCTTATGGATTAGGCCCAAACAAAAGCCCCGGCTACTTGAGACACTTAGACTAAGCCTAAACCACAAAGATCTCTCCATAAAGATGGTTTTTACACTGTACTTCCACAATCTGCTGGCAGTACAAGAGAACAAGCGGCAGATGTACTTAGGCTGAGTCATGGTGGTTTGGTGCAGAGACCATGCATATCGTGGGCATATTTCAGCATTTCTGCTCTGGTTTTCAGTGTATTACACCAAAACACCCACCTGATGACATCATTTCAAGAGCAAAAGCAGCAATTTGCAGAATTCAGCTTCTTTGGGGAACTGAGCAATTGCTGAGCTGACACCAAGTCCTGCTGGGTCCCTGACACCTGCAGCGTGCCCGCATCCTCACCACGGTAGCGGGCATTGTGACAAAGGTTCTATGTCAGGTGGGTGTGGCAGCCGAGCGCCCGCTAGGGGAGGGGGAGCCTGTCAGCCCCGGGCCTGTCACTGCCTGCTGTCCCCCCTGTCAGCAGCGAGGCCTCGGAAAAGTTTCCAAAACATCCCCAGACTTGGCTCCAAAGTGGCCAAAAGTCTCCAAGAGACAAGTTGGGAAGAAGGATATGGAACAGAGGGAGAAAGGCAAGTGAGCAGGCCAAAGGGAGGCAAGAGGAAAAAGTAGTGCCGGGCTGCAGAACTGAAATGGAGGAATCGAAAGACAAAAGCCAGGAAGCAGGAGAGTTTGAGAAAAGGAGAGAGGAAAGAAGAGACATGCAGCCAGACGAGGGGTTAGTGAGAGAGGCTGGGACAGAGAACAGGATGAGAAGGAAATAAGGCAAGGCAAGGCAAGGCTAGGCCAAAGGACGTTTCCTTGATTTATATTTTCTACCACATTCATCTTGAGATGAGGAGGAAAGCCATCAGACCTTATGGATTAGGCCCAAACAAAAGCCCCGGCTACTTGAGACACTTAGACTAAGCCTAAACCACAAAGATCTCTCCATAAAGATGGTTTTTACACTGTACTTCCACAATCTGCTGGCAGTACAAGAGAACAAGCGGCAGATGTATTTAGGCTGAGTCATGGTGGTTTGGTGCAGAGACCATGCATATCGTGGGCATATTTCAGCATTTCTGCTCTGGTTTTCAGTGTATTACACCAAAACACCCACCTGATGACATCATTTCAAGAGCAAAAGCAGCAATTTGCAGAATTCAGCTTCTTTGGGGAACTGAGCAATTGCTGAGCTGACACCAAGTCCTGCTGGGTCCCTGTCACCTGCAGCGTGCCCGCATCCTCACCACGGTAGCGGGCATTGTGACAAAGGTTCTGTGTCAGCTGGGTGTGGCAGCCGAGCGCCCGCTAGGGGAGGGGGAGCCTGTCAGCCCCGGGCCTGTCACTGCCTGCTGTCCCCCCTGTCAGCAGCGAGGCCTCGGAAAAGTTTCCAAAACATCCCCAGACTTGGCTCCAAAGTGGCCAAAAGTCTCCAAGAGACAAGTTGGGAAGAAGGAGATGGAACAGAGGGAGAAAGCCAAGGGAGCAGGCCAAAGGGAGGCAAGAGGAAAAAGTAGTGCCGGGCTGCAGAACTGAAATGGAGGAATCGAAAGACAAAAGCCAGGAAGCAGGAGAGTTTGAGAAAAGGAGAGAGGAAAGAAGAGACATGCAGCCAGACGAGGGGTTAGTGAGAGAGGCTGGGACAGAGAACAGGATGAGAAGGAAATAAGGCAAGGCAAGGCAAGGCTAGGCCAAAGGACGTTTCCTTGATTTATATTTTCTACCACATTCATCTTGAGATGAGGAGGAAAGCCATCAGACCTTATGGATTAGGCCCAAACAAAAGCCCCGGCTACTTGAGACACTTAGACTAAGCCTAAACCACAAAGATCTCTCCGTAAAGATGGTTTTTACACTGTACTTCCACAATCTGCTGGCAGTACAAGAGAACAAGCGGCAGATGTACTTAGGCTGAGTCATGGTGGTTTGGTGCAGAGACCATGCATATCGTGGGCATATTTCAGCATTTCTGCTCTGGTTTTCAGTGTATTACACCAAAACACCCACCTGATGACATCATTTCAAGAGCAAAAGCAGCAATTTGCAGAATTCAGCTTCTTTGGGGAACTGAGCAATTGCTGAGCTGACACCAAGTCCTGCTGGGTCCCTGTCACCTGCAGCGTGCCCGCATCCTCACCACGGTAGCGGGCATTGTGACAAAGGTTCTGTGTCAGCTGGGTGTGGCAGCCGATCGCCCGCTAGGGGAGGGGGAGCCTGTCAGCCCCGGGCCTGTCACTGCCTGCTGTCCCCCCTGTCAGCAGCGAGGCCTCGGAAAAGTTTCCAAAACATCCCCAGACTTGGCTCCAAAGTGGCCAAAAGTCTCCAAGAGACAAGTTGGGAAGAAGGAGATGGAACAGAGGGAGAAAGCCAAGGGAGCAGGCCAAAGGGAGGCAAGAGGAAAAAGTAGTGCCGGGCTGCAGAACTGAAATGGAGGAATCGAAAGACAAAAGCCAGGAAGCAGGAGAGTTTGAGAAAAGGAGAGAGGAAAGAAGAGACATGCAGCCAGACGAGGGGTTAGTGAGAGAGGCTGGGACAGAGAACAGGATGAGAAGGAAATAAGGCAAGGCAAGGCAAGGCTAGGCCAAAGGACGTTTCCTTGATTTATATTTTCTACCACATTCATCTTGAGATGAGGAGGAAAGCCATCAGACCTTATGGATTAGGCCCAAACAAAAGCCCCGGCTACTTGAGACACTTAGACTAAGCCTAAACCACAAAGATCTCTCCATAAAGATGGTTTTTACACTGTACTTCCACAATCTGCTGGCAGTACAAGAGAACAAGCGGCAGATGTATTTAGGCTGAGTCATGGTGGTTTGGTGCAGAGACCATGCATATCGTGGGCATATTTCAGCATTTCTGCTCTGGTTTTCAGTGTATTACACCAAAACACCCACCTGATGACATCATTTCAAGAGCAAAAGCAGCAATTTGCAGAATTCAGCTTCTTTGGGGAACTGAGCAATTGCTGAGCTGACACCAAGTCCTGCTGGGTCCCTGTCACCTGCAGCGTGCCCGCATCCTCACCACGGTAGCGGGCATTGTGACAAAGGTTCTGTGTCAGCTGGGTGTGGCAGCCGAGCGCCCGCTAGGGGAGGGGGAGCCTGTCAGCCCCGGGCCTGTCACTGCCTGCTGTCCCCCCTGTCAGCAGCGAGGCCTCGGAAAAGTTTCCAAAACATCCCCAGACTTGGCTCCAAAGTGGCCAAAAGTCTCCAAGAGACAAGTTGGGAAGAAGGATATGGAACAGAGGGAGAAAGCCAAGGGAGCAGGCCAAAGGGAGGCAAGAGGAAAAAGTAGTGCCGGGCTGCAGAACTGAAATGGAGGAATCGAAAGACAAAAGCCAGGAAGCAGGAGAGTTTGAGAAAAGGAGAGAGGAAAGAAGAGACATGCAGCCAGACGAGGGGTTAGTGAGAGAGGCTGGGACAGAGAACAGGATGAGAAGGAAATAAGGCAAGGCAAGGCAAGGCTAGGCCAAAGGACGTTTCCTTGATTTATATTTTCTACCACATTCATCTTGAGATGAGGAGGAAAGCCATCAGACCTTATGGATTAGGCCCAAACAAAAGCCCCGGCTACTTGAGACACTTAGACTAAGCCTAAACCACAAAGATCTCTCCATAAAGATGGTTTTTACACTGTACTTCCACAATCTGCTGGCAGTACAAGAGAACAAGCGGCAGATGTATTTAGGCTGAGTCATGGTGGTTTGGTGCAGAGACCATGCATATCGTGGGCATATTTCAGCATTTCTGCTCTGGTTTTCAGTGTATTACACCAAAACACCCACCTGATGACATCATTTCAAGAGCAAAAGCAGCAATTTGCAGAATTCAGCTTCTTTGGGGAACTGAGCAATTGCTGAGCTGACACCAAGTCCTGCTGGGTCCCTGTCACCTGCAGAGTGCCCGCATCCTCACCACGGTAGCGGGCATTGTGACAAAGGTTCTATGTCAGCTGGGTGTGGCAGCCGAGCGCCCGCTAGGGGAGGGGGAGCCTGTCAGCCCCGGGCCTGTCACTGCCTGCTGTCCCCCCTGTCAGCAGCGAGGCCTCTGAAAAGTTTCCAAAACATCCCCAGACTTGGCTCCAAAGTGGCCAAAAGTCTCCAAGAGACAAGTCGGGAAGAAGGATATGGAACAGAGGGAGAAAGCCAAGGGAGCAGGCCAAAGGGAGGCAAGAGGAAAAAGTAGTGCCGGGCTGCAGGACTGAAATGGAGGAATTGAAAGACGAAAGCCAGGAAGCAGGAGAGTTTGAGAAAAGGAGAGAGGAAAGAAGAGACATGCAGCCAGACGAGGGGTTAGTGAGAGAGGCTGGGACAGAGAACAGGATGAGAAGGAAATAAGGCAAGGCAAGGCAAGGCTAGGCCAAAGGACGTTTCCTTGATTTATATTTTCTACCACATTCATCTTGAGATGAGGAGGAAAGCCATCAGACCTTATGGATTAGGCCCAAACAAAAGCCCCGGCTACCTCAGACACTTAGACTAAGCCTAAACCACAAAGATCTCTCCATAAAGATGTTTTTTACACTGTACTTCCACAATCTGCTGGCAGTACAAGAGAACAAGCGGCAGATGTATTTAGGCTGAGTCATGGTGGTTTGGTGCAGAGACCATGCATATCGTGGGCATATTTCAGCATTTCTGCTCTGGTTTTCAGTGTATTACACCAAAACACCCACCTGATGACATCATTTCAAGAGCAAAAGCAGCAATTTGCAGAATTCAGCTTCTTTGGGGAACTGAGCAATTGCTGAGCTGACACCAAGTCCTGCTGGGTCCCTGTCACCTGCAGCGTGCCCGCATCCTCACCACGGTAGCGGGCATTGTGACAAAGGTTCTGTGTCAGCTGGGTGTGGCAGCCGAGCGCCCGCTAGGGGAGGGGGAGCCTGTCAGCCCCGGGCCTGTCACTGCCTGCTGTCCCCCCTGTCAGCAGCGAGGCCTCGGAAAAGTTTCCAAAACATCCCCAGACTTGGCTCCAAAGTGGCCAAAAGTCTCCAAGAGACAAGTTGGGAAGAAGGAGATGGAACAGAGGGAGAAAGCCAAGGGAGCAGGCCAAAGGGAGGCAAGAGGAAAAAGTAGTGCCGGGCTGCAGAACTGAAATGGAGGAATCGAAAGACAAAAGCCAGGAAGCAGGAGAGTTTGAGAAAAGGAGAGAGGAAAGAAGAGACATGCAGCCAGACGAGGGGTTAGTGAGAGAGGCTGGGACAGAGAACAGGATGAGAAGGAAATAAGGCAAGGCAAGGCAAGGCTAGGCCAAAGGACGTTTCCTTGATTTATATTTTCTACCACATTCATCTTGAGATGAGGAGGAAAGCCATCAGACCTTATGGATTAGGCCCAAACAAAAGCCCCGGCTACTTGAGACACTTAGACTAAGCCTAAACCACAAAGATCTCTCCGTAAAGATGGTTTTTACACTGTACTTCCACAATCTGCTGGCAGTACAAGAGAACAAGCGGCAGATGTACTTAGGCTGAGTCATGGTGGTTTGGTGCAGAGACCATGCATATCGTGGGCATATTTCAGCATTTCTGCTCTGGTTTTCAGTGTATTACACCAAAACACCCACCTGATGACATCATTTCAAGAGCAAAAGCAGCAATTTGCAGAATTCAGCTTCTTTGGGGAACTGAGCAATTGCTGAGCTGACACCAAGTCCTGCTGGGTCCCTGTCACCTGCAGCGTGCCCGCATCCTCACCACGGTAGCGGGCATTGTGACAAAGGTTCTGTGTCAGCTGGGTGTGGCAGCCGAGCGCCCGCTAGGGGAGGGGGAGCCTGTCAGCCCCGGGCCTGTCACTGCCTGCTGTCCCCCCTGTCAGCAGCGAGGCCTCGGAAAAGTTTCCAAAACATCCCCAGACTTGGCTCCAAAGTGGCCAAAAGTCTCCAAGAGACAAGTTGGGAAGAAGGAGATGGAACAGAGGGAGAAAGCCAAGGGAGCAGGCCAAAGGGAGGCAAGAGGAAAAAGTAGTGCCGGGCTGCAGAACTGAAATGGAGGAATCGAAAGACAAAAGCCAGGAAGCAGGAGAGTTTGAGAAAAGGAGAGAGGAAAGAAGAGACATGCAGCCAGACGAGGGGTTAGTGAGAGAGGCTGGGACAGAGAACAGGATGAGAAGGAAATAAGGCAAGGCAAGGCAAGGCTAGGCCAAAGGACGTTTCCTTGATTTATATTTTCTACCACATTCATCTTGAGATGAGGAGGAAAGCCATCAGACCTTATGGATTAGGCCCAAACAAAAGCCCCGGCTACTTGAGACACTTAGACTAAGCCTAAACCACAAAGATCTCTCCATAAAGATGGTTTTTACACTGTACTTCCACAATCTGCTGGCAGTACAAGAGAACAAGCGGCAGATGTATTTAGACTGAGTCATGGTGGTTTGGTGCAGAGACCATGCATATCGTGGGCATATTTCAGCATTTCTGCTCTGGTTTTCAGTGTATTACACCAAAACACCCACCTGATGACATGATTTCAAGAGCAAAAGCAGCAATTTGCAGAATTCAGCTTCTTTGGGGAACTGAGCAATTGCTGAGCTGACACCAAGTCCTGCTGGGTCCCTGTCACCTGCAGCGTGCCCGCATCCTCACCACGGTAGCGGGCATTGTGACAAAGGTTCTGTGTCAGCTGGGTGTGGCAGCCGAGCGCCCGCTAGGGGAGGGGGAGCCTGTCAGCCCCGGGCCTGTCACTGCCTGCTGTCCCCCCTGTCAGCAGCGAGGCCTCGGAAAAGTTTCCAAAACATCCCCAGACTTGGCTCCAAAGTGGCCAAAAGTCTCCAAGAGACAAGTTGGGAAGAAGGATATGGAACAGAGGGAGAAAGCCAAGGGAGCAGGCCAAAGGGAGGCAAGAGGAAAAAGTAGTGCCGGGCTGCAGAACTGAAATGGAGGAATCGAAAGACAAAAGCCAGGAAGCAGGAGAGTTTGAGAAAAGGAGAGAGGAAAGAAGAGACATGCAGCCAGACGAGGGGTTAGTGAGAGAGGCTGGGACAGAGAACAGGATGAGAAGGAAATAAGGCAAGGCAAGGCAAGGCTAGGCCAAAGGACGTTTCCTTGATTTATATTTTCTACCACATTCATCTTGAGATGAGGAGGAAAGCCATCAGACCTTATGGATTAGGCCCAAACAAAAGCCCCGGCTACTTGAGACACTTAGACTAAGCCTAAACCACAAAGATCTCTCCATAAAGATGGTTTTTACACTGTACTTCCACAATCTGCTGGCAGTACAAGAGAACAAGCGGCAGATGTATTTAGGCTGAGTCATGGTGGTTTGGTGCAGAGACCATGCATATCGTGGGCATATTTCAGCATTTCTGCTCTGGTTTTCAGTGTATTACACCAAAACACCCACCTGATGACATCATTTCAAGAGCAAAAGCAGCAATTTGCCGAATTCAGCTTCTTTGGGGAACTGAGCAATTGCTGAGCTGACACCAAGTCCTGCTGGGTCCCTGTCACCTGCAGAGTGCCCGCATCCTCACCACGGTAGCGGGCATTGTGACAAAGGTTCTATGTCAGGTGGGTGTGGCAGCCGAGCGCCCGCTAGGGGAGGGGGAGCCTGTCAGCCCCGGGCCTGTCACTGCCTGCTGTCCCCCCTGTCAGCAGCGAGGCCTCGGAAAAGTTTCCAAAACATCCCCAGACTTGGCTCCAAAGTGGCCAAAAGTCTCCAAGAGACAAGTTGGGAAGAAGGATATGGAACAGAGGGAGAAAGCCAAGGGAGCAGGCCAAAGGGAGGCAAGAGGAAAAAGTAGTGCCGGGCTGCAGGACTGAAATGGAGGAATTGAAAGACGAAAGCCAGGAAGCAGGAGAGTTTGAGAAAAGGAGAGAGGAAAGAAGAGACATGCAGCCAGACGAGGGGTTAGTGAGAGAGGCTGGGACAGAGAACAGGATGAGAAGGAAATAAGGCAAGGCAAGGCAAGGCTAGGCCAAAGGACGTTTCCTTGATTTATATTTTCTACCACATTCATCTTGAGATGAGGAGGAAAGCCATCAGACCTTATGGATTAGGCCCAAACAAAAGCCCCGGCTACTTGAGACACTTAGACTAAGCCTAAACCACAAAGATCTCTCCGTAAAGATGGTTTTTACACTGTACTTCCACAATCTGCTGGCAGTACAAGAGAACAAGCGGCAGATGTATTTAGGCTGAGTCATGGTGGTTTGGTGCAGAGACCATGCATATCGTGGGCATATTTCAGCATTTCTGCTCTGGTTTTCAGTGTATTACACCAAAACACACACCTGATGACATCATTTCAAGAGCAAAAGCAGCAATTTGCAGAATTCAGCTTCTTTGGGGAACTGAGCAATTGCTGAGCTGACACCAAGTCCTGCTGGGTCCCTGTCACCTGCAGCGTGCCCGCATCCTCACCACGGTAGCGGGCATTGTGACAAAGGTTCTATGTCAGCTGGGTGTGGAAGCCGAGCGCCCGCTAGGGGAGGGGGAGCCTGTCAGCCCCGGGCCTGTCACTGCCTGCTGTCCCCCCTGTCAGCAGCGAGGCCTCGGAAAAGTTTCCAAAACATCCCCAGACTTGGCTCCAAAGTGGCCAAAAGTCTCCAAGAGACAAGTTGGGAAGAAGGATATGGAACAGAGGGAGAAAGCCAAGGGAGCAGGCTAAAGGGAGGCAAGAGGAAAAAGTAGTGCCGGGCTTCAGGACTGAAATGGAGGAATTGAAAGACGAAAGCCAGGAAGCAGGAGAGTTTGAGAAAAGGAGAGAGGAAAGAAGAGACATGCAGCCAGACGAGGGGCTAGTGAGAGAGGCTGGGACAGAGAACAGGATGAGAAGGAAATAAGGCAAGGCAAGGCAAGGCTAGGCCAAAGGACGTTTCCTTGATTTATATTTTCTACCACATTCATCTTGAGATGAGGAGGAAAGCCATAAGACCTTATGGATTAGGCCCAAACAAAAGCCCCGGCTACTTGAGACACTTAGACTAAGCCTAAACCACAAAGATCTCTCCATAAAGATGGTTTTTACACTGTACTTCCACAATCTGCTGGCAGTACAAGAGAACAAGCGGCAGATGTATTTAGGCTGAGTCATGGTGGTTTGGTGCAGAGACCATGCATATCGTGGGCATATTTCAGCATTTCTGCTCTGGTTTTCAGTGTATTACACCAAAACACCCACCTGATGACATCATTTCAAGAGCAAAAGCAGCAATTTGCAGAATTCAGCTTCTTTGGGGAACTGAGCAATTGCTGAGCTGACACCAAGTCCTGCTGGGTCCCTGTCACCTGCAGCGTGCCCGCATCCTCACCACGGTAGCGGGCATTGTGACAAAGGTTCTATGTCAGCTGGGTGTGGCAGCCGAGCGCCCGCTAGGGGAGGGGGAGCCTGTCAGCCCCGGGCCTGTCACTGCCTGCTGTCCCCCCTGTCAGCAGCGAGGCCTCGGAAAAGTTTCCAAAACATCCCCAGACTTGGCTCCAAAGTGGCCAAAAGTCTCCAAGAGACAAGTTGGGAAGAAGGATATGGAACAGAGGGAGAAAGCCAAGGGAGCAGGCCAAAGGGAGGCAAGAGGAAAAAGTAGTGCCGGGCTGCAGGACTGAAATGGAGGAATTGAAAGACGAAAGCCAGGACTCAGGAGAGTTTGAGAAAAGGAGAGAGGAAAGAAGAGACATGCAGCCAGACGAGGGGTTAGTGAGAGAGGCTGGGACAGAGAACAGGATGAGAAGGAAATAAGGCAAGGCAAGGCAAGGCTAGGCCAAAGGATGTTTCCTTGATTTATATTTTCTACCACATTCATCTTGAGATGAGGAGGAAAGCCATCAGACCTTATGGATTAGGCCCAAACAAAAGCCCCGGCTACCTGAGACACTTAGACTAAGCCTAAACCACAAAGATCTCTCCATAAAGATGGTTTTTACACTGTACTTCCACAATCTGCTGGCAGTACAAGAGAACAAGCGGCAGATGTATTTAGGCTGAGTCATGGTGGTTTGGTGCAGAGACCATGCATATCGTGGGCATATTTCAGCATTTCTGCTCTGGTTTTCAGTGTATTACACCAAAACACCCACCTGATGACATCATTTCAAGAGCAAAAGCAGCAATTTGCAGAATTCAGCTTCTTTGGGGAACTGAGCAATTGCTGAGCTGACACCAAGTCCTGCTGGGTCCCTGTCACCTGCAGCGTGCCCGCATCCTCACCACGGTAGCGGGCATTGTGACAAAGGTTCTATGTCAGCTGGGTGTGGCAGCCGAGCGCCCGCTAGGGGAGGGGGAGCCTGTCAGCCCCGGGCCTGTCACTGCCTGCTGTCCCCCCTGTCAGCAGCGAGGCCTCTGAAAAGTTTCCAAAACATCCCCAGACTTGGCTCCAAAGTGGCCAAAAGCCTCCAAGAGACAAGTTGGGAAGAAGGATATAGAACAGAGGGAGAAAGCCAAGGGAGCAGGCCAAAGGGAGGCAAGAGGAAAAAGTAGTGCCGGGCTGCAGGACGGAAATGGAGGAATTGAAAGACGAAAGCCAGGAAGCAGGAGAGTTTGAGAAAAGGAGAGAGGAAAGAAGAGACATGCAGCCAGACGAGGGGTTAGTGAGAGAGGCTGGGACAGAGAACAGGATGAGAAGGAAATAAGGCAAGGCAAGGCAAGGCTAGGCCAAAGGACGTTTCCTTGATTTATATTTTCTACCACATTCATCTTGAGATGAGGAGGAAAGCCATCAGACCTTATGGATTAGGCCCAAACAAAAGCCCCGGCTACTTGAGACACTTAGACTAAGCCTAAACCACAAAGATCTCTCCATAAAGATGGTTTTTATACTGTACTTCCACAATCTGCTGGCAGTACAAGAGAACAAGCGGCAGATGTATTTAGGCTGAGTCATGGTGGTTTGGTGCAGAGACCATGCATATCGTGGGCATATTTCAGCATTTCTGCTCCGGTTTTCAGTGTATTACACCAAAACACCCACCTGATGACATCATTTCAAGAGCAAAAGCAGCAATTTGCAGAATTCAGCTTCTTTGGGGAACTGAGCAATTGCTGAGCTGACACCAAGTCCTGCTGGGTCCCTGTCACCTGCAGAGTGCCCGCATCCTCACCACGGTAGCGGGCATTGTGACAAAGGTTCTATGTCAGCTGGTTGTGGCAGCCGAGCGCCCGCTAGGGGAGGGGGAGCCTGTCAGCCCCGGGCCTGTCACTGCCTGCTGTCCCCCCTGTCAGCAGCGAGGCCTCTGAAAAGTTTCCAAAACATCCCCAGACTTGGCTCCAAAGTGGCCAAAAGTCTCCAAGAGACAAGTTGGGAAGAAGGATATGGAACACAGGGAGAAAGCCAAGGGAGCAGGCCAAAGGGAGGCAAGAGGAAAAAGTAGTGCCGGGCTGCAGGACGGAAATGGAGGAATTGAAAGACAAAAGCCAGGAAGCAGGAGAGTTTGAGAAAAGGAGAGAGGAAAGAAGAGACATGCAGCCAGACGAGGGGTTAGTGAGAGAGGCTGGGACAGAGAACAGGATGAGAAGGAAATAAGGCAAGGCAAGGCAAGGCTAGGCCAAAGGACGTTTCCTTGATTTATATTTTCTACCACATTCATCTTGAGATGAGGAGGAAAGCCATCAGACCTTATGGATTAGGCCCAAACAAAAGCCACGGCTACTTGAGACACTTAGACTAAGCCTAAACCACAAAGATCTCTCCATAAAGATGGTTTTTACACTGTACTTCCACAATCTGCTGGCAGTACAAGAGAATAAGCGGCAGATGTATTTAGGCTGAGTCATGGTGGTTTGGTGCAGAGACCATGCATATCGTAGGAATATTTCAGCATTTCTGCTCTGGTTTTCAGTGTATTACACCAAAACACCCACCTGATGACATCATTTCAAGAGCAAAAGCAGCAATTTGCAGAATTCAGCTTCTTTGGGGAACTGAGCAATTGCTGAGCTGACACCAAGTCCTGCTGGGTCCCTGTCACCTGCAGAGTGCCCGCATCCTCACCACGGTAGCGGGCATTTTGACAAAGGTTCTATGTCAGCTGGGTGTGGCAGCCGAGCGCCCGCTAGGGGAGGGGGAGCCTGTCAGCCCCGGGCCTGTCACTGCCTGCTGTCCCCCCTGTCACCAGCGAGGCCTCTGAAAAGTTTCCAAAACATCCCCAGACTTGGCTCCAAAGTGGCCAAAAGTCTCCAAGAGACAAGTTGGGAAGAAGGATATGGAACAGAGGGAGAAAGCCAAGGGAGCAGGCTAAAGGGAGGCAAGAGAAAAAAGTAGTGCCGGGCTGCAGGACGGAAATGGAGGAATTGAAAGACGAAAGCCAGGAAGCAGGAGAGTTTGAGAAAAGGAGAGAGGAAAGAAGAGACATGCAGCCAGACGAGGGGTTAGTGAGAGAGGCTGGGACAGAGAACAGGATGAGAAGGAAATAAGGCAAGGCAAGGCAAGGCTAGGCCAAAGGACGTTTCCTTGATTTATATTTTCTACCACATTCATCTTGAGATGAGGAGGAAAGCCATCAGACCTTATGGATTAGGCCCAAACAAAAGCCCCGGCTACTTGAGACACTTAGACTAAGCCTAAACCACAAAGATCTCTCCATAAAGATGGTTTTTACACTGTACTTCCACAATCTGCTGGCAGTACAAGAGAACAAGCGGCAGATGTATTTAGGCTGAGTCATGGTGGTTTGGTGCAGAGACCATGCATATCGTGGGCATATTTCAGCATTTCTGCTCTGGTTTTCAGTGTATTACACCAAAACACCCACCTGATGACATCATTTCAAGAGCAAAAGCAGCAATTTGCAGAATTCAGCTTCTTTGGGGAACTGAGCAATTGCTGAGCTGACACCAAGTCCTGCTGGGTCCCTGTCACCTGCAGCGTGCCCGCATCCTCACCACGGTAGCGGGCATTGTGACAAAGGTTCTATGTCAGCTGGGTGTGGCAGCCGAGCGCCCGCTAGGGGAGGGGGAGCCTGTCAGCCCCGGGCCTGTCACTGCCTGCTGTCCCCCCTGTCAGCAGCGAGGCCTCTGAAAAGTTTCCAAAACATCCCCAGACTTGGGTCCAAAGTGGCCAAAAGTCTCTAAGAGAGAAGTCGGGAAGAAGGATATGGAACAGAGGGAGAAAGCCAAGGGAGCAGGCTAAAGGGAGGCAAGAGGAAAAAGTAGTGCCGGGCTGCATGACGGAAATGGAGGAATTGAAAGACGAAAGCCAGGAAGGAGGAGAGTTTGAGAAAAGGAGAGAGGAAAGAAGAGACATGCAGCCAGACGAGGGGTTAGTGAGAGAGGCTGGGACAGAGAACAGGATGAGAAGGAAATAAGGCAAGGCAAGGCAAGGCTAGGCCAAAGGACGTTTCCTTGATTTATATTTTCTACCACATTCATCTTGAGATGAGGAGGAAAGCCATCAGACCTTATGGATTAGGCCCAAACAAAAGCCCCGGCTACTTGAGACACTTAGACTAAGCCTAAACCACAAAGATCTCTCCATAAAGATGGTTTTTACACTGTACTTCCACAATCTGCTGGCAGTACAAGAGAACAAGCGGCAGATGTATTTAGGCTGAGTCATGGTGGTTTGGTGCAGAGACCATGCATATCGTGGGCATATTTCAGCATTTCTGCTCTGGTTTTCAGTGTATTACACCAAAACACCCACCTGATGACATCATTTCAAGAGCAAAAGCAGCAATTTGCAGAATTCAGCTTCTTTGGGGAACTGAGCAATTGCTGAGCTGACACCAAGTCCTGCTGGGTCCCTGTCACCTGCAGAGTGCCCGCATCCTCACCACGGTAGCGGGCATTGTGACAAAGGTTCTATGTCAGCTGGTTGTGGCAGCCGAGCGCCCGCTAGGGGAGGGGGAGCCTGTCAGCCCCGGGCCTGTCACTGCCTGCTGTCCCCCCTGTCACCAGCGAGGCCTCTGAAAAGTTTCCAAAACATCCCCAGACTTGGGTCCAAAGTGGCCAAAAGTCTCCAAGAGACAAGTCGGGAAGAAGGATATGGAACAGAGGGAGAAAGCCAAGGGAGCAGGCTAAAGGGAGGCAAGAGGAAAAAGTAGTGCCGGGCTGCAGGACTGAAATGGAGGAATTGAAAGACAAAAGCCAGGAAGCAGGAGAGTTTGAGAAAAGGAGAGAGGAAAGAAGAGACATGCAGCCAGACGAGGGGTTAGTGAGAGAGGCTGGGACAGAGAACAGGATGAGAAGGAAATAAGGCAAGGCAAGGCAAGGCTAGGCCAAAGGACGTTTCCTTGATTTATATTTTCTACCACATTCATCTTGAGATGAGGAGGAAAGCCATCAGACCTTATGGATTAGGCCCAAACAAAAGCCCCGGCTACTTGAGACACTTAGACTAAGCCTAAACCACAAAGATCTCTCCATAAAGATGGTTTTTACACTGTACTTCCACAATCTGCTGGCAGTACAAGAGAATAAGCGGCAGATGTATTTAGGCTGAGTCATGGTGGTTTGGTGCAGAGACCATGCATATCGTAGGAATATTTCAGCATTTCTGCTCTGGTTTTCAGTGTATTACACCAAAACACCCACCTGATGACATCATTTCAAGAGCAAAAGCAGCAATTTGCAGAATTCAGCTTCTTTGGGGAACTGAGCAATTGCTGAGCTGACACCAAGTCCTGCTGGGTCCCTGTCACCTGCAGCGTGCCCGCATCCTCACCACGGTAGCGGGCATTGTGACAAAGGTTCTATGTCAGCTGGGTGTGGCAGCCGAGCGCCCGCTAGGGGAGAGGGAGCCTGTCAGCCCCGGGCCTGTCACTGCCTGCTGTCCCCCCTGTCAGCAGCGAGGCCTCTGAAAAGTTTCCAAAACATCCCCAGACTTGGCTCCAAAGTGGCCAAAAGTCTCCAAGAGACAAGTTGGGAAGAAGGATATGGAACAGAGGGAGAAAGCCAAGGGAGCAGGCTAAAGGGAGGCAAGAGGAAAAAGTAGTGCCGGGCTGCAGGACGGAAATGGAGGAATTGAAAGACGAAAGCCAGGAAGCAGGAGAGTTTGAGAAAAGGAGAGAGGAAAGAAGAGACATGCAGCCAGACGAGGGGTTAGTGAGAGAGGCTGGGACAGAGAACAGGATGAGAAGGAAATAAGGCAAGGCAAGGCAAGGCTAGGCCAAAGGACGTTTCCTTGATTTATATTTTCTACCACATTCATCTTGAGATGAGGAGGAAAGCCATCAGACCTTATGGATTAGGCCCAAACAAAAGCCCCGGCTACCTGAGACACTTAGACTAAGCCTAAACCACAAAGATCTCTCCATAAAGATGGTTTTTACACTGTACATCCACAATCTGCTGGCAGTACAAGAGAACAAGCGGCAGATGTATTTAGGCTGAGTCATGGTGGTTTGGTGCAGAGACCATGCATATCGTGGGCATATTTCAGCATTTCTGCTCTGGTTTTCAGTGTATTACACCAAAACACCCACCTGATGACATCATTTCAAGAGCAAAAGCAGCAATTTGCAGAATTCAGCTTCTTTGGGGAACTGAGCAATTGCTGAGCTGACACCAAGTCCTGCTGGGTCCCTGTCACCTGCAGAGTGCCCGCATCCTCACCACGGTAGCGGGCATTGTGACAAAGGTTCTATGTCAGCTGGTTGTGGCAGCCGAGCGCCCGCTAGGGGAGGGGGAGCCTGTCAGCCCCGGGCCTGTCACTGCCTGCTGTCCCCCCTGTCACCAGCGAGGCCTCTGAAAAGTTTCCAAAACATCCCCAGACTTGGGTCCAAAGTGGCCAAAAGTCTCTAAGAGACAAGTCGGGAAGAAGGATATGGAACAGAGGGAGAAAGCCAAGGGAGCAGGCCAAAGGGAGGCAAGAGGAAAAAGTAGTGCCGGGCTGCAGGACTGAAATGGAGGAATTGAAAGACAAAAGCCAGGAAGCAGGAGAGTTTGAGAAAAGGAGAGAGGAAAGAAGAGACATGCAGCCAGACGAGGGGTTAGTGAGAGAGGCTGGGACAGAGAACAGGATGAGAAGGAAATAAGGCAAGGCAAGGCAAGGCTAGGCCAAAGGACGTTTCCTTGATTTATATTTTCTACCACATTCATCTTGAGATGAGGAGGAAAGCCATCAGACCTTATGGATTAGGCCCAAACAAAAGCCCTGGCTACTTGAGACACTTAGACTAAGCCTAAACCACAAAGATCTCTCCATAAAGATGGTTTTTACACTGTACTTCCACAATCTGCTGGCAGTACAAGAGAATAAGCGGCAGATGTATTTAGGCTGAGTCATGGTGGTTTGGTGCAGAGACCATGCATATCGTAGGAATATTTCAGCATTTCTGCTCTGGTTTTCAGTGTATTACACCAAAACACCCACCTGATGACATCATTTCAAGAGCAAAAGCAGCAATTTGCAGAATTCAGCTTCTTTGGGGAACTGAGCAATTGCTGAGCTGACACCAAGTCCTGCTGGGTCCCTGTCACCTGCAGAGTGCCCGCATCCTCACCATGGTAGCGGGCATTGTGACAAAGGTTCTATGTCAGCTGGGTGTGGCAGCCGAGCGCCCGCTAGGGGAGGGGGAGCCTGTCAGCCCCGGGCCTGTCACTGCCTGCTGTCCCCCCTGTCAGCAGCGAGGCCTCTGAAAAGTTTCCAAAACATCCCCAGACTTGGCTCCAAAGTGGCCAAAAGTCTCCAAGAGACAAGTTGGGAAGAAGGATATGGAACAGAGGGAGAAAGCCAAGGGAGCAGGCCAAAGGGAGGCAAGAGGGAAAAGTAGTGCCGGACTGCAGGACTGAAATGGAGGAATTGAAAGACGAAAGCCAGGAAGCAGGAGAGTTTGAGAAAAAAAGAGAGGAAAGAAGAGACATGCAGCCAGACGAGGGGTTAGTGAGAGAGGCTGGGACAGAGAACAGGATGAGAAGGAAATAAGGCAAGGCAAGGCAAGGCTAGGCCAAAGGACGTTTCCTTGATTTATATTTTCTACCACATTCATCTTGAGATGAGGAGGAAAGCCATCAGACCTTATGGATTAGGCCCAAACAAAAGCCCCGGCTACTTGAGACACTTAGACTAAGCCTAAACCACAAAGATCTCTCCGTAAAGATGGTTTTTACACTGTACTTCCACAATCTGCTGGCAGTACAAGAGAACAAGCGGCAGATGTATTTAGGCTGAGTCATGGTGGTTTGGTGCAGAGACCATGCATATCGTGGGCATATTTCAGCATTTCTGCTCTGGTTTTCAGTGTATTACACCAAAACACCCACCTGATGACATCATTTCAAGAGCAAAAGCAGCAATTTGCAGAATTGAGCTTCTTTGGGGAACTGAGCAATTGCTGAGCTGACACCAAGTCCTGCTGGGTCCCTGTCACCTGCAGCGTGCCCGCATCCTCACCACGGTAGCGGGCATTGTGACAAAGGTTCTATGTCAGCTGGGTGTGGCAGCCGAGCGCCCGCTAGGGGAGGGGGAGCCTGTCAGCCCCGGGCCTGTCACTGCCTGCTGTCCCCCCTGTCAGCAGCGAGGCCTCTGAAAAGTTTCCAAAACATCCCCAGACTTGGCTCCAAAGTGGCCAAAAGTCTCCAAGAGACAAGTTGGGAAGAAGGATATGGAACAGAGGGAGAAAGCCAAGGGAGCAGGCCAAAGGGAGGCAAGAGGAAAAAGTAGTGCCGGGCTACAGGACTGAAATGGAGGAATTGAAAGACAAAAGCCAGGAAGCAGGAGAGTTTGAGAAAAGGAAAGAGGAAAGAAGAGACATGCAGCCAGACGAGGGGTTAGTGAGAGAGGCTGGGACAGAGAACAGGATGAGAAGGAAATAAGGCAAGGCAAGGCAAGGCTAGGCCAAAGGACGTTTCCTTGATTTATATTTTCTACCACAGTCATCTTGAGATGAGGAGGAAAGCCATCAGACCTTATGGATTAGGCCCAAACAAAAGCCCCGGCTACTTGAGACACTTAGACTAAGCCTAAACCACAAAGATCTCTCCGTAAAGATGGTTTTTACACTGTACTTCCACAATCTGCTGGCAGTACAAGAGAACAAGCGGCAGATGTATTTAGGCTGAGTCATGGTGGTTTGGTGCAGAGACCATGCATATCGTGGGCATATTTCAGCATTTCTGCTCTGGTTTTCAGTGTATTACACCAAAACACCCACCTGATGACATCATTTCAAGAGCAAAAGCAGCAATTTGCAGAATTCAGCTTCTTTGGGGAACTGAGCAATTGCTGAGCTGACACCAAGTCCTGCTGGGTCCCTGTCACCTGCAGCGTGCCCGCATCCTCACCACGGTAGCGGGCATTGTGACAAAGGTTCTATGTCAGCTGGGTGTGGCAGCCGAGCGCCCGCTAGGGGAGGGGGAGCCTGTCAGCCCCGGGCCTGTCACTGCCTGCTGTCCCCCCTGTCAGCAGCGAGGCCTCTGAAAAGTTTCCAAAACATCCCCAGACTTGGCTCCAAAGTGGCCAAAAGTCTCCAAGAGACAAGTTGGGAAGAAGGATATGGAACAGAGGGAGAAAGCCAAGGGAGCAGGCCAAAGGGAGGCAAGAGGAAAAAGTAGTGCCGGGCTACAGGACTGAAATGGAGGAATTGAAAGACAAAAGCCAGGAAGCAGGAGAGTTTGAGAAAAGGAAAGAGGAAAGAAGAGACATGCAGCCAGACGAGGGGTTAGTGAGAGAGGCTGGGACAGAGAACAGGATGAGAAGGAAATAAGGCAAGGCAAGGCAAGGCTAGGCCAAAGGACGTTTCCTTGATTTATATTTTCTACCACATTCATCTTGAGATGAGGAGGAAAGCCATCAGACCTTATGGATTAGGCCCAAACAAAAGCCCCGGCTACTTGAGACACTTAGACTAAGCCTAAACCACAAAGATCTCTCCATAAAGATGGTTTTTACACTGTACTTCCACAATCTGCTGGCAGTACAAGAGAATAAGCGGCAGATGTATTTAGGCTGAGTCATGGTGGTTTGGTGCAGAGACCATGCATATCGTAGGAATATTTCAGCATTTCTGCTCTGGTTTTCAGTGTATTACACCAAACCACCCACCTGATGACATCATTTCAAGAGCAAAAGCAGCAATTTGCAGAATTCAGCTTCTTTGGGGAACTGAGCAATTGCTGAGCTGACACCAAGTCCTGCTGGGTCCCTGTCACCTGCAGAGTGCCCGCATCCTCACCACGGTAGCGGGCATTCTGACAAAGGTTCTATGTCAGCTGGGTGTGGCAGCCGAGCGCCCGCTAGGGGAGGGGGAGCCTGTCAGCTCCGGGCCTGTCACTGCCTGCTGTCCCCCCTGTCAGCAGCGAGGCCTCTGAAAAGTTTCCAAAACATCCCCAGACTTGGCTCCAAAGTGGCCAAAAGTCTCCAAGAGACAAGTTGGGAAGAAGGATATGGAACAGAGGGAGAAAGCCAAGGGAGCAGGCCAAAGGGAGGCAAGAGGAAAAAGTAGTGCCGGGCTGCAGGACTGAAATGGAGGAATTGAAAGACAAAAGCCAGGAAGCAGGAGAGTTTGAGAAAAGGAGAGAGGAAAGAAGAGACATGCAGCCAGACGAGGGGTTAGTGAGAGAGGCTGGGACAGAGAACAGGATGAGAAGGAAATAAGGCAAGGCAAGGCAAGGCTAGGCCAAAGGACGTTTCCTTGATTTATATTTTCTACCACATTCATCTTGAGATGAGGAGGAAAGCCATCAGACCTTATGGATTAGGCCCAAACAAAAGCCCCGGCTACTTGAGACACTTAGACTAAGCCTAAACCACAAAGATCTCTCCATAAAGATGGTTTTTACACTGTACTTCCACAATCTGCTGGCAGTACAAGAGAATAAGCGGCAGATGTATTTAGGCTGAGTCATGGTGGTTTGGAGCAGAGACCATGCATATCGTAGGAATATTTCAGCATTTCTGCTCTGATTTTCAGTGTATTACACCAAAACACCCACCTGATGACATCATTTCAAGAGCAAAAGCAGCAATTTGCAGAATTCAGCTTCTTTGGGGAACTGAGCAATTGCTGAGCTGACACCAAGTCCTGCTGGGTCCCTGTCACCTGCAGAGTGCCCGCATCCTCACCATGGTAGCGGGCATTGTGACAAAGGTTCTATGTCAGCTGGGTGTGGCAGCCGAGCGCCCGCTAGGGGAGGGGGAGCCTGTCAGCCCCGGGCCTGTCACTGCCTGCTGTCCCCCCTGTCAGCAGCGAGGCCTCTGAAAAGTTTCCAAAACATCCCCAGACTTGGCTCCAAAGTGGCCAAAAGTCTCCAAGAGACAAGTTGGGAAGAAGGATATGGAACAGAGGGAGAAAGCCAAGGGAGCAGGCCAAAGGGAGGCAAGAGGGAAAAGTAGTGCCGGACTGCAGGACTGAAATGGAGGAATTGAAAGACGAAAGCCAGGAAGCAGGAGAGTTTGAGAAAAGGAGAGAGGAAAGAAGAGACATGCAGCCAGACGAGGGGTTAGTGAGAGAGGCTGGGACAGAGAACAGGATGAGAAGGAAATAAGGCAAGGCAAGGCAAGGCTAGGCCAAAGGACGTTTCCTTGATTTATATTTTCTACCACATTCATCTTGAGATGAGGAGGAAAGCCATCAGACCTTATGGATTAGGCCCAAACAAAAGCCCCGGCTACTTGAGACACTTAGACTAAGCCTAAACCACAAAGATCTCTCCGTAAAGATGGTTTTTACACTGTACTTCCACAATCTGCTGGCAGTACAAGAGAACAAGCGGCAGATGTATTTAGGCTGAGTCATGGTGGTTTGGTGCAGAGACCATGCATATCGTGGGCATATTTCAGCATTTCTGCTCTGGTTTTCAGTGTATTACACCAAAACACCCACCTGATGACATCATTTCCAGAGCAAAAGCAGCAATTTGCAGAATTCAGCTTCTTTGGGGAACTGAGCAATTGCTGAGCTGACACCAAGTCCTGCTGGGTCCCTGTCACCTGCAGCGTGCCCGCATCCTCACCACGGTAGCGGGCATTGTGACAAAGGTTCTATGTCAGCTGGGTGTGGCAGCCGAGCGCCCGCTAGGGGAGGGGGAGCCTGTCAGCCCCGGGCCTGTCACTGCCTGCTGTCCCCCCTGTCAGCAGCGAGGCCTCTGAAAAGTTTCCAAAACATCCCCAGACTTGGCTCCAAAGTGGCCAAAAGTCTCCAAGAGACAAGTTGGGAAGAAGGATATGGAACAGAGGGAGAAAGCCAAGGGAGCAGGCCAAAGGGAGGCAAGAGGAAAAAGTAGTGCCGGGCTGCAGGACGGAAATGGAGGAATTGAAAGACGAAAGCCAGGAAGCAGGAGAGTTTGAGAAAAGGAGAGAGAAAAGAAGAGACATGCAGCCAGACGAGGGGTTAGTGAGAGAGGCTGGGACAGAGAACAGGATGAGAAGGAAATAAGGCAAGGCAAGGCAAGGCTAGGCCAAAGGACGTTTCCTTGATTTATATTTTCTACCACATTCATCTTGAGATGAGGAGGAAAGCCATCAGACCTTATGGATTAGGCCCAAACAAAAGCCCCGGCTACTTGAGACACTTAGACTAAGCCTAAACCACAAAGATCTCTCCATAAAGATGGTTTTTACACTGTACTTGCACAATCTGCTGGCAGTACAAGAGGACAAGCGGCAGATGTATTTAGGCTGAGTCATGGTGGTTTGGTGCAGAGACCATGCATATCGTGGGCATATTTCAGCATTTCTGCTCTGGTTTTCAGTGTATTACACCAAAACACCCACCTGATGACATCATTTCAAGAGCAAAAGCAGCAATTTGCAGAATTCAGCTTCTTTGGGGAACTGAGCAATTGCTGAGCTGACACCAAGTCCTGCTGGGTCCCTGTCACCTGCAGCGTGCCCGCATCCTCACCACGGTAGCGGGCATTGTGACAAAGGTTCTATGTCAGCTGGGTGTGGCAGCCGAGCGCCCGCTAGGGGAGGGTGAGCCTGTCAGCCCCGGGCCTGTCACTGCCTGCTGTCCCCCCTGTCAGCAGCGAGGCCTCTGAAAAGTTTCCAAAACATCCCCAGACTTGGCTCCAAAGTGGCCAAAAGTCTCCAAGAGACAAGTTGGGAAGAAGGATATGGAACAGAGGGAGAAAGCCAAGGGAGCAGGCCAAAGGGAGGCAAGAGGGAAAAGTAGTGCCGGGCTGCAGGACTTAAATGGAGGAATTGAAAGACGAAAGCCAGGAAGCAGGAGAGTTTGAGAAAAGGAGAGAGGAAAGAAGAGACATGCAGCCAGACGAGGGGTTAGTGAGAGAGGCTGGGACAGAGAACAGGATGAGAAGGAAATAAGGCAAGGCAAGGCAAGGCTAGGCCAAAGGACGTTTCCTTGATTTATATTTTCTACCACATTCATCTTGAGATGAGGAGGAAAGCCATCAGACCTTATGGATTAGGCCCAAACAAAAGCCCCGGCTACTTGAGACACTTAGACTAAGCCTAAACCACAAAGATCTCTCCATAAAGATGGTTTTTACACTGTACTTGCACAATCTGCTGGCAGTACAAGAGGACAAGCGGCAGATGTATTTAGGCTGAGTCATGGTGGTTTGGTGCAGAGACCATGCATATCGTGGGCATATTTCAGCATTTCTGCTCTGGTTTTCAGTGTATTACACCAAAACACCCACCTGATGACATCATTTCAAGAGCAAAAGCAGCAATTTGCAGAATTGAGCTTCTTTGGGGAACTGAGCAATTGCTGAGCTGACACCAAGTCCTGCTGGGTCCCTGTCACCTGCAGAGTGCCCGCATCCTCACCACGGTAGCGGGCATTGTGACAAAGGTTCTATGTCAGCTGGGTGTGGCAGCCGAGCGCCCGCTAGGGGAGGGGGAGCCTGTCAGCCCCGGGCCTGTCACTGCCTGCTGTCCCCCCTGTCAGCAGCGAGGCCTCTGAAAAGTTTCCAAAACATCCCCAGACTTGGCTCCAAAGTGGCCAAAAGTCTCCAAGAGACAAGTTGGGAAGAAGGATATGGAACAGAGGGAGAAAGCCAAGGGAGCAGGCCAAAGGGAGGCAAGAGGGAAAAGTAGTGCCGGGCTGCAGGACTTAAATGGAGGAATTGAAAGACGAAAGCCAGGAAGCAGGAGAGTTTGAGAAAAGGAGAGAGGAAAGAAGAGACATGCAGCCAGACGAGGGGTTAGTGAGAGAGGCTGGGACAGAGAACAGGATGAGAAGGAAATAAGGCAAGGCAAGGCAAGGCTAGGCCAAAGGACGTTTCCTTGATTTATATTTTCTACCACATTCATCTTGAGATGAGGAGGAAAGCCATCAGACCTTATGGATTAGGCCCAAACAAAAGCCCCGGCTACTTGAGACACTTAGACTAAGCCTAAACCACAAAGATCTCTCCATAAAGATGGTTTTTACACTGTACTTCCACAATCTGCTGGCAGTACAAGAGAACAAGCGGCAGATGTATTTAGGCTGAGTCATGGTGGTTTGGTGCAGAGACCATGCATATCGTGGGCATATTTCAGCATTTCTGCTCTGGTTTTCAGTGTATTACACCAAAACACCCACCTGATGACATCATTTCAAGAGCAAAAGCAGCAATTTGCAGAATTCAGCTTCTTTGGGGAACTGAGCAATTGCTGAGCTGACACCAAGTCCTGCTGGGTCCCTGTCACCTGCAGCGTGCCCGCATCCTCACCACGGTAGCGGGCATTGTGACAAAGGTTCTATGTCAGCTGGGTGTGGCAGCCGAGCGCCCGCTAGGGGAGGGGGAGCCTGTCAGCCCCGGGCCTGTCACTGCCTGCTGTCCCCCCTGTCAGCAGCGAGGCCTCTGAAAAGTTTCCAAAACATCCCCAGACTTGGGTCCAAAGTGGCCAAAAGTCTCCAAGAGACAAGTCGGGAAGAAGGATATGGAACAGAGGGAGAAAGCCAAGGGAGCAGGCCAAAGGGAGGCAAGAGGAAAAAGTAGTGCCGGGCTGCAGGACTGAAATGGAGGAATTGAAAGACAAAAGCCAGGCATCAGGAGAGTTTGAGAAAAGGAGAGAGGAAAGAAGAGACATGCAGCCAGACGAGGGGTTAGTGAGAGAGGCTGGGACAGAGAACAGGATGAGAAGGAAATAAGGCAAGGCAAGGCAAGGCTAGGCCAAAGGACGTTTCCTTGATTTATATTTTCTACCACATTCATCTTGAGATGAGGAGGAAAGCCATCAGACCTTATGGATTAGGCCCAAACAAAAGCCCCGGCTACTTGAGACACTTAGACTAAGCCTAAACCACAAAGATCTCTCCATAAAGATGGTTTTTACACTGTACTTCCACAATCTGCTGGCAGTACAAGAGAACAAGCGGCAGATGTATTTAGGCTGAGTCATGGTGGTTTGGTGCAGAGACCATGCATATCGTGGGCATATTTCAGCATTTCTGCTCTGGTTTTCAGTGTATTACACCAAAACACCCACCTGATGACATCATTTCAAGAGCAGAAGCAGCAATTTGCAGAATTCAGCTTCTTTGGGGAACTGAGCAATTGCTGAGCTGACACCAAGTCCTGCTGGGTCCCTGTCACCTGCAGAGTGCCCGCATCCTCACCACGGTCGCGGGCATTGTGACAAAGGTTCTATGTCAGCTGGGTGTGGCAGTCAAGCGACAGCTAGGAGAGGGGGAGCCTGTGAGTCCCGGGCCTGTCACTGCATTCTGCAACCCCTATCACCAGCGAGGCCTCTGAAAAGTTTCCAAAACATCCCCAGACTTGGCTCCAAAGTGGCCAAAAGTCTCCAAGAGACAAGTCGGGAAGAAGGATATGGAACAGAGGGAGAAAGGCAAGGGAGCAGGCCAAAGGGAGGCAAGAGGAAAAAGTAGTGCCGGGCTGCAGGACTGAAATTGAGGAATTGAAAGAGGAAAGCCAGGAAGCAGGAGAGTTTTAGAAAAGGAGAGAGGAAAGAAGAGGCATGCAGCCAGACGAGGGGTTAGTCAGAGAGGCTGGGACAGAGAACAGGATGAGAAGGAAATAAGGCAAGGCAAGGCAAGGCTACGCCAAAGGACGTTTCTTTGATTTATATTTTCTACTACATTCATCTGGAGATGAGGAGGAAAGCCATCAGACCTTATGGATTAGGCCCAAACAAAAGCCCCGGCTACTTGAAACATTTAGACTAAGCCTAAACCACAAAGATCTCTCCATAAAGATGGTTTTTATACTGTACTTCCACAATCAGCTGGCAGTACAAAAGAACAAGCGGCAGATGTACTTAGGCTGAGTCATGGTGGTTTGGTGCAGAGACCATGCATGTCATGGGAATATTCCAGCATTTCTGCTCAGATTTTCAGTGTATTACACCAAAACACCCACCTGATGACATCATTTCAAGAGCAGAAGCAGCAATTTGCAGAATTCAGCTTCTTTGGGGAACTGAGCAATTGCTGAGCTGACAGCAAGTCCTGCTGGGTCCCTGTCACCTGCAGAGTGCCCGCATCCTCACCACGGTCGCGGGCATTGTGACAAAGGTTCTATGTCAGCTGGGTGTGGCAGTCAAGCGACAGCTAGGAGAGGGGGAGCCTGTGAGCCCCGGGCCTGTCACTGCATTCTGCAACCCCTATCACCAGCGAGGCCTCTGAAAAGTTTCCAAAACATCCCCAGACTTGGCTCCAAAGTGGCCAAAAGTCTCCAAGAGACAAGTCGGGAAGAAGGATATGGAACAGAGGGAGAAAGGCAAGGGAGCAGGCCAAAGGGAGGCAAGAGGAAAAAGTAGTGCCGGGCTGCAGGACTGAAGTGGAGGAATTGAAAGACGAAAGTCAGGAAGCAGGAGAGTTTGAGAAAAGGAGAGAGGAAAGAAGAGGCATGCAGCCAGACGAGGGCTTAGTGAGAGAGGCTGGGACAGAGAACAGGATGAGAAGGAAATAAGGCAAGGCAATGCAAGGCTAGGCCAAAGGACGTTTCTTTGATTTATATTTTCTACCACATTCATCTGGAGATGAGGAGGAAAGCCATCAGACCTTATGGATTAGGCCCAAACAAAAGCCCCGGCTACTTGAGACACTTAGACTAAGCCTAAACCACAAAGATCTCTCCATAAAGATGGTTTTTATACTGTACTTCCACAATCAGCTGGCAGTACAAAAGAACAAGCGGCAGATGTACTTAGGCTGAGTCATGGTACTTTGGTGCAGAGACCATGCATATCATGGGAATATTTCAGCATTTCTGCTCTGGTTTTCAGTGTATTACACCAAAACACCCACCTGATGACATCATTTCAAGAGCAGAAGCAGCAATTTGCAGAATTCAGCTTCTTTGGGGAACTGAGCAATTGCTGAGCTGACACCAAGTCCTGCTGGGTCCCTGTCACCTGCAGAGTGCCCGCATCCTCACCACGGTCGCGGGCATTGTGACAAAGGTTCTATGTCAGCTGGGTGTGGCAGTCAAGCGACAGCTAGGAGAGGGGGAGCCTGTGAGCCCCGGGCCTGTCACTGCATTCTGCAACGCCTATCACCAGCGAGGCCTCTGAAAAGTTTCCAAAACATCCCCAGACTTGGCTCCAAAGTGGCCAAAAGTCTCCAAGAGACAAGTCGGGAAGAAGGATATGGAACAGAGGGAGAAAGGCAAGGGAGCAGGCCAAAGGGAGGCAAGAGGAAAAAGTAGTGCCGGGCTGCAGGACTGAAATGGAGGAATTGAAAGAGGAAAGCCAGGAAGCAGGAGAGTTTGAGAAAAGGAGAGAGGAAAGAAGAGGCATGCAGCCAGACGAGGGGTTAGTCAGAGAGGCTGGGACAGAGAACAGGATGAGAAGGAAATAAGGCAAGGCAAGGCAAGGCTAGGCCAAAGGACATTTCCTTGATTTATATTTTCTACCACATTCATCTTGAGATGAGGAGGAAAGCCATCAGACCTTATATATTAGGCCCAAACAAAAGCCCCGGCTACTTGAAACATTTAGACTAAGCCTAAACCACAAAGATCTCTCCATAAAGATGGTTTTTATACTGTACTTCCACAATCAGCTGGCAGTACAAAAGAACAAGCGGCAGATGTACTTAGGCCGAGTCATGGTGGTTTGGTGCAGAGACCATGCATGTCATGGGAATATTTCAGCATTTCTGCTCTGATTTTCAGTGTATTACACCAAAACACCCACCTGATGACATCATTTCAAGAGCAGAAGCAGCAATTTGCAGAATTCAGCTTCTTTGGGGAACTGAGCAATTGCTGAGCTGACACCAAGTCCTGCTGGGTCCCTGTCACCTGCAGAGTGCCCGCATCCTCACCACGGTCGCGGGCATTGTGACAAAGGTTCTATGTCAGCTGGGTGTGGCAGTCAAGCGACAGCTAGGAGAGGGGGAGCCTGTGAGCCCCGGGCCTGTCACTGCATTCTGCAACGCCTATCACCAGCGAGGCCTCTGAAAAGTTTCCAAAACATCCCCAGACTTGGCTCCAAAGTGGCCAAAAGTCTCCAAGAGACAAGTCGGGAAGAAGGATATGGAACAGAGGGAGAAAGGCAAGGGAGCAGGCCAAAGGGAGGCAAGAGGAAAAAGTAGTGCCGGGCTGCAGGACTGAAGTGGAAGAATTGAAAGACGAAAGTCAGGAAGCAGGAGAGTTTGAGAAAAGGAGAGAGGAAAGAAGAGGCATGCAGCCAGACGAGGGCTTAGTGAGAGAGGCTGGGACAGAGAACAGGATGAGAAGGAAATAAGGCAAGGCAAGGCAAGGCTAGGCCAAAGGACGTTTCTTTGATTTATATTTTCTACTACATTCATCTGGAGATGAGGAGGAAAGCCATCAGACCTTATGGATTAGGCCCAAACAAAAGCCCCGGCTACTTGAGACACTTAGACTAAGCCTAAACCACAAAGATCTCTCCATAAAGATGGTTTTTATACTGTACTTCCACAATCAGCTGGCAGTACAAAACAACAAGCGGCAGATGTACTTAGGCTGAGTCATGGTGGTTTGGTGCAGAGACCATGCATATCATGGGAATATTTCAGCATTTCTGCTCTGGTTTTCAGTGTATTACACCAAAACACCCACCTGATGACATCATTTCAAGAGCAGAAGCAGCAATTTGCAGAATTCAGCTTCTTTGGGGAACTGAGCAATTGCTGAGCTGACACCAAGTCCTGCTGGGTCCCTGTCACCTGCAGAGTGCCCGCATCCTCACCACGGTCGCGGGCATTGTGACAAAGGTTCTATGTCAGCTGGGTGTGGCAGTCAAGCGACAGCTAGGAGAGGGGGAGCCTGTGAGCCCCGGGCCTGTCACTGCATTCTGCAACGCCTATAACCAGCGAGGCCTCTGAAAAGTTTCCAAAACATCCCCAGACTTGGCTCCAAAGTGGCCAAAAGTCTCCAAGAGACAAGTCGGGAAGAAGGATATGGAACAGAGGGAGAAAGGCAAGGGAGCAGGCCAAAGGGAGGCAAGAGGAAAAAGTAGTGCCGGGCTGCAGGACTGAAATGGAGGAATTGAAAGAGGAAAGCCAGGAAGCAGGAGAGTTTGAGAAAAGGAGAGAGGAAAGAAGAGGCATGCAGCCAGACGAGGGGTTAGTCAGAGAGGCTGGGACAGAGAACAGGATGAGAAGGAAATAAGGCAAGGCAAGGCAAGGCTAGGCCAAAGGACGTTTCTTTGATTTATATTTTCTACCACATTCATCTGGAGATGAGGAGGAAAGCAATCAGACCTTATGGATTAGGCCCAAACAAAAGCCCCGGCTACTTGAGACACTTAGACTAAGCCTAAACCACAAAGATCTCTCCATAAAGATGGTTTTTATACTGTACTTCCACAATCAGCTGGCAGTACAAAAGAACAAGCGGCAGGTGTACTTAGGCTGAGTCATGGTAGTTTGGTGCAGAGACCATGCATATCATGGGAATATTTCAGCATTTCTGCTCTGATTTTCAGTGTATTACACCAAAACACCCACCTGATGACATCATTTCAAGAGCAAAACAGCAATTTGCAGAATTCAGCTTCTTTGGGGAACTGAGCAATTGGTGAGCTGACACCAAGTCCTGCTGGGTCCCTGTCACCTGCAGAGTGCCTGCATCCCCACCACGGTCGCGGGCATTGTGACAAAGGTTCTATGTCAGCTGGGTGTGGCAGTCAAGCGACAGCTAGGAGAGGGGGAGCCTGTGAGCCCCGGGCCTGTCACTGCATTCTGTAACCCCTATCACCAGCGAGGCCTCTGAAAAGTTTCCAAAACATCCCCAGACTTGGCTCCAAAGTGGCCAAAAGTCTCCAAGAGACAAGTCGGGAAGAAGGATATGGAACAGAGGGAGAAAGCCAAGGGAGCAGGCCAAAGGGAGGCAAGAGGAAAAAGTAGTGCCGGGCTGCAGGACTGAAATGGAGGAATTGAAAGAGGAAAGCCAGGAAGCAGGAGAGTTTGAGAAAAGGAGAGAGGAAAGAAGAGGCATGCAGCCAGACGAGGGGTTAGTCAGAGAGGCTGGGACAGAGAACAGGATGAGAAGGAAATAAGGCAAGGCAAGGCAAGGCTAGGCCAAAGGACATTTCCTTGATTTATATTTTCTACCACATTCATCTTGAGATGAGGAGGAAAGCCATCAGTCCTTATGGATTAGGCCCAAACAAAAACCCCGGCTACTTGAGACACTTAGACTAAGCCTAAACCACAAAGATCTCTCCATAAAGATGGTTTTTATACTGTACTTCCACAATCAGCTGGCAGTACAAAAGAACAAGCGGCAGATGTACTTAGGCTGCGTCATGGTGGTTTGGTGCAGAGACCATGCATATCATGGGAATATTTCAGCATTTCTGCTCTGGTTTTCAGTGTATTACACCAAAACACCCACCTGATGACATCATTTCAAGAGCAGAAGCAGCAATTTGCAGAATTCAGCTTCTTTGGGGAACTGAGCAATTGCTGAGCTGACACCAAGTCCTGCTGGGTCCCTGTCACCTGCAGAGTGCCCGCATCCTCACCACGGTCGCGGGCATTGTGACAAAGGTTCTATGTCAGCTGGGTGTGGCAGTCAAGCGACAGCTAGGAGAGGGGGAGCCTGTGAGCCCCGGGCCTGTCACTGCATTCTGCAACCCCTATCACCAGCGAGGCCTCTGAAAAGTTTCCAAAACATCCCCAGACTTGGCTCCAAAGTGGCCAAAAGTCTCCAAGAGACAAGTCGGGAAGAAGGATATGGAACAGAGGGAGAAAGGAAAGGGAGCAGGCCAAAGGGAGGCAAGAGGAAAAAGTAGTGCCGGGTTGCAGGACTGAAGTGGAGGAATTGAAAGACGAAAGTCAGGAAGCAGGAGAGTTTGAGAAAAGGAGAGAGGAAAGAAGAGACATGCAGCCAGACGAGGGCTTAGTGAGAGAGGCTGGGACAGAGAACAGGATGAGAAGGAAATAAGGCAAGGCAAGGCAAGGCTATGCCAAAGGACGTTTCTTTGATTTATATTTTCTACCACATTCATCTGGAGATGAGGAGGAAAGCCATCAGACCTTATGGATTAGGCCCAAACAAAAGCCCCGGCTACTTGAGACACTTAGACTAAGCCTAAACCACAAAGATCTCTCCATAAAGATGGTTTTTATACTGTACTTCCACAATCAGCTGGCAGTACAAAACAACAAGCGGCAGATGTACTTAGGCTGAGTCATGGTGGTTTGGTGCAGAGACCATGCATATCATGGAATAGTTCAGCATTTCTGCTCTGATTTTCAGTGTATTACACCAAAACACCCACCTGATGACATCATTTCAAGAGCAAAAGCAGCAATTTGCAGAATTCAGCTTCTTTGGGGAACTGAGCAATTGCTGAGCTGACAGCAAGTCCTGCTGGGTCCCTGTCACCTGCAGAGTGCCCGCATCCTCACCACGGTCGCGGGCATTGTGACAAAGGTTCTATGTCAGCTGGGTGTGGCAGTCAAGCGACAGCTAGGAGAGGGGGAGCCTGTGAGCCCCGGGCCTGTCACTGCATTCTGCAACGCCTATCACCAGCGAGGCCTCTGAAAAGTTTCCAAAACATCCCCAGACTTGGCTCCAAAGTGGCCGAATATCTCCAAGAGACAAGTCGGGAAGAAGGATATGGAACAGAGGGAGAAAGGCAAGGGAGCAGGCCAAAGGGAGGCAAGAGGAAAAAGTAGTGCCGGGCTGCAGGACTGAAATGGAGGAATTGAAAGAGGAAAGCCAGGAAGCAGGAGAGTTTGAGAAAAGGAGAGAGGAAAGAAGAGGCATGCAGCCAGACGAGGGCTTAGTGAGAGAGGCTGGGACAGAGAACAGGATGAGAAGGAAATAAGGCAAGGCAATGCAAGGCTAGGCCAAAGGACGTTTCTTTGATTTATATTTTCTACCACATTCATCTGGAGATGAGGAGGAAAGCCATCAGACCTTATGGATTAGGCCCAAACAAAAGCCCCGGCTACTTGAGACACTTAGACTAAGCCTAAACCACAAAGATCTCTCCATAAAGATGGTTTTTATACTGTACTTCCACAATCAGCTGGCAGTACAAAAGAACAAGCGGCAGATGTACTTAGGCTGAGTCATGGTACTTTGGTGCAGAGACCATGCATATCATGGGAATATTTCAGCATTTCTGCTCTGATTTTCAGTGTATTACACCAAAACACCCACCTGATGACATCATTTCAAG
The DNA here is from genome assembly GCF_037038585.1 of Patagioenas fasciata. NCBI lineage: Eukaryota > Metazoa > Chordata > Aves > Columbiformes > Columbidae > Patagioenas > Patagioenas fasciata. The sequence goes on from NW_027288504.1 coordinate 3,053,057, forward strand.
AGCAGAAGCAGCAATTTGCAGAATTCAGCTTCTTTGGGGAACTGAGCAATTGCTGAGCTGACAGCAAGTCCTGCTGGGTCCCTGTCACCTGCAGAGTGCCCGCATCCTCACCACGGTCGCGGGCATTGTGACAAAGGTTCTATGTCAGCTGGGTGTGGCAGTCAAGCGACAGCTAGGAGAGGGGGAGCCTGTCAGCCCCGGGCCTGTCACTGCATTCTGCAACCCCTATCACCAGCGAGGCCTCTGAAAAGTTTCGAAAACATCCCCAGACTTGGCTCCAAAGTGGCCAAAAGTCTCCAAGAGACAAGTCAGGAAGAAGGATATGGAACAGAGGGAGAAAGGAAAGGGAGCAGGCCAAAGGGAGGCAAGAGGAAAAAGTAGTGCCGGGCTGCAGGACTGAAGTGGAGGAATTGAAAGACGAAAGTCAGGAAGCAGGAGAGTTTGAGAAAAGGAGAGAGGAAAGAAGAGACATGCAGCCAGACGAGGGCTTAGTGAGAGAGGCTGGGACAGAGAACAGGATGAGAAGGAAATAAGGCAAGGCAAGGCAAGGCTAGGCCAAAGGACGTTTCTTTGATTTATATTTTCTACCACATTCATCTGGAGATGAGGAGGAAAGCCATCAGACCTTATGGATTAGGCCCAAACAAAAGCCCCGGCTACTTGAGACACTTAGACTAAGCCTAAACCACAAAGATCTCTCCATAAAGATGGTTTTTATACTGTACTTCCACAATCAGCTGGCAGTACAAAACAACAAGCGGCAGATGTACTTAGGCTGAGTCATGGTGGTTTGGTGCAGAGACCATGCATATCATGGAATAGTTCAGCATTTCTGCTCTGATTTTCAGTGTATTACACCAAAACACCCACCTGATGACATCATTTCAAGAGCAAAAGCAGCAATTTGCAGAATTCAGCTTCTTTGGGGAACTGAGCAATTGCTGAGCTGACAGCAAGTCCTGCTGGGTCCCTGTCACCTGCAGAGTGCCCGCATCCTCACCACGGTCGCGGGCATTGTGACAAAGGTTCTATGTCAGCTGGGTGTGGCAGTCAAGCGACAGCTAGGAGAGGGGGAGCCTGTGAGCCCCGGGCCTGTCACTGCATTCTGCAACCCCTATCACCAGCGAGGCCTCTGAAAAGTTTCGAAAACATCCCCAGACTTGGCTCCAAAGTGGCCGAATGTCTCCAAGAGACAAGTCGGGAAGAAGGATATGGAACAGAGGGAGAAAGGCAAGGGAGCAGGCCAAAGGGAGGCAAGAGGAAAAAGTAGTGCCGGGCTGCAGGACTGAAATGGAGGAATTGAAAGAGGAAAGCCAGGAAGCAGGAGAGTTTGAGAAAAGGAGAGAGGAAAGAAGAGGCATGCAGCCAGACGAGGAGTTAGTCAGAGAGGCTGGGACAGAGAACAGGATGAGAAGGAAATAAGGCAAGGCAAGGCAAGGCTAGGCCAAAGGACGTTTCTTTGATTTATATTTTCTACCACATTCATCTGGAGATGAGGAGGAAAGCCATCAGACCTTATGGATTAGGCCCAAACAAAAGCCCCGGCTACTTGAGACACTTAGACTAAGCCTAAACCACAAAGATCTCTCCATAAAGATGGTTTTTATACTGTACTTCCACAATCAGCTGGCAGTACAAAAGAACAAGCGGCAGATGTACTTAGGCTGAGTCATGGTACTTTGGTGCAGAGACCATGCATATCATGGGAATATTTCAGCATTTCTGCTCTGGTTTTCAGTGTATTACACCAAAACACCCACCTGATGACATCATTTCAAGAGCAGAAGCAGCAATTTGCAGAATTCAGCTTCTTTGGGGAACTGAGCAATTGCTGAGCTGACACCAAGTCCTGCTGGGTCCCTGTCACCTGCAGAGTGCCCGCATCCTCACCACGGTCGCGGGCATTGTGACAAAGGTTCTATGTCAGCTGGGTGTGGCAGTCAAGCGACATCTAGGAGAGGGGGAGCCTGTGAGCCCCGGACCTGTCACTGCATTCTGCAACCCCTATCACCAGCGAGGCCTCTGAAAAGTTTCCAAAACATCCCCGGACTTGGCTCCAAAGTGGCCAAAAGTCTCCAAGAGACAAGTCGGGAAGAAGGATATGGAACAGAGGGAGAAAGGCAAGGGAGCAGGCCAAAGGGAGGCAAGAGGAAAAAGTAGTGCCGGGCTGCAGGACTGAAGTGGAGGAATTGAAAGACGAAAGTCAGGAAGCAGGAGAGTTTGAGAAAAGGAGAGAGGAAAGAAGAGACATGCAGCCAGACGAGGGCTTAGTGAGAGAGGCTGGGACAGAGAACAGGATGAGAAGGAAATAAGGCAAGGCAAGGCAAGGCTAGGCCAAAGGACGTTTCTTTGATTTATATTTTCTACCACATTCATCTGGAGATGAGGAGGAAAGCCATCAGACCTTATGGATTAGGCCCAAACAAAAGCCCCGGCTACTTGAGACACTTAGACTAAGCCTAAACCACAAAGATCTCTCCATAAAGATGGTTTTTATACTGTACTTCCACAATCAGCTGGCAGTACAAAAGAAAAAGCGGCAGATGTACTTAGGCTGAGTCATGGTGGTTTGGTGCAGAGACCATGCATATCATGGGAATATTTCAGCATTTCTGCTCTGGTTTTCAGTGTATTACACCAAAACACCCACCTGATGACATCATTTCAAGAGCAGAAGCAGCAATTTGCAGAATTCAGCTTCTTTGGGGAACTGAGCAATTGCTGAGCTGACACCAAGTCCTGCTGGGTCCCTGTCACCTGCAGAGTGCCCGCATCCTCACCACGGTCGCGAGCATTGTGACAAAGGTTCTATGTCAGCTGGGTGTGGCAGTCAAGCGACAGCTAGGAGAGGGGGAGCCTGTGAGTCCCGGGCCTGTCACTGCATTCTGCAACCCCTATCACCAGCGAGGCCTCTGAAAAGTTTCCAAAACATCCCCAGACTTGGCTCCAAAGTGGCCAAAAGTCTCCAAGAGACAAGTCGGGAAGAAGGATATGGAACAGAGGGAGAAAGGCAAGGGAGCAGGCCAAAGGGAGGCAAGAGGAAAAAGTAGTGCCGGGCTGCAGGACTGAAATTGAGGAATTGAAAGAGGAAAGCCAGGAAGCAGGAGAGTTTTAGAAAAGGAGAGAGGAAAGAAGAGGCATGCAGCCAGACGAGGGGTTAGTCAGAGAGGCTGGGACAGAGAACATGATGAGAAGGAAATAAGGCAAGGCAAGGCAAGGCTAGGCCAAAGGACGTTTCTTTGATTTATATTTTCTACCACATTCATCTGGAGATGAGGAGGAAAGCCATCAGACCTTATATATTAGGCCCAAACAAAAGCCCCGGCTACTTGAAACATTTAGACTAAGCCTAAACCACAAAGATCTCTCCATAAAGATGGTTTTTATACTGTACTTCCACAATCAGCTGGCAGTACAAAAGAACAAGCGGCAGATGTACTTAGGCTGAGTCATGGTGGTTTGGTGCAGAGACCATGCATGTCATGGGAATATTTCAGCATTTCTGCTCTGATTTTCAGTGTATTACACCAAAACACCCACCTGATGACATCATTTCAAGAGCAGAAGCAGCAATTTGCAGAATTCAGCTTCTTTGGGGAACTGAGCAATTGCTGAGCTGACACCAAGTCCTGCTGGGTCCCTGTCACCTGCAGAGTGCCCGCATCCTCACCACGGTCGCGGGCATTGTGACAAAGGTTCTATGTCAGCTGGGTGTGGCAGTCAAGCGACAGCTAGGAGAGGGGGAGCCTGTGAGCCCCGGGCCTGTCACTGCATTCTGCAACCCCTATCACCAGCGAGGCCTCTGAAAAGTTTCCAAAACATCCCCAGACTTGGCTCCAAAGTGGCCAAAAGTCTCCAAGAGACAAGTCGGGAAGAAGGATATGGAACAGAGGGAGAAAGGCAAGGGAGCAGGCCAAAGGGAGGCAAGAGGAAAAAGTAGTGCCGGGCTGCAGGACTGAAGTGGAGGAATTGAAAGACGAAAGTCAGGAAGCAGGAGAGTTTGAGAAAAGGAGAGAGGAAAGAAGAGGCATGCAGCCAGACGAGGGCTTAGTGAGAGAGGCTGGGACAGAGAACAGGATGAGAAGGAAATAAGGCAAGGCAAGGCAAGGCTAGGCCAAAGGACGTTTCTTTGATTTATATTTTCTACCACATTCATCTGGAGATGAGGAGGAAAGCCATCAGACCTTATGGATTAGGCCCAAACAAAAGCCCCGGCTACTTGAGACACTTAGACTAAGCCTAAACCACAAAGATCTCTCCATAAAGATGGTTTTTATACTGTACTTCCACAATCAGCTGGCAGTACAAAACAACAAGCGGCAGATGTACTTAGGCTGAGTCATGGTGGTTTGGTGCAGAGACCATGCATATCATGGGAATATTTCAGCATTTCTGCTCTGATTTTCAGTGTATTACACCAAAACACCCACCTGATGACATCATTTCAAGAGCAAAAGCAGCAATTTGCAGAATTCAGCTTCTTTGGGGAACTGAGCAATTGCTGAGCTGACAGCAAGTCCTGCTGGGTCCCTGTCACCTGCAGAGTGCCCGCATCCTCACCACGGTCGCGGGCATTGTGACAAAGGTTCTATGTCAGCTGGGTGTGGCAGTCAAGCGACAGCTAGGAGAGGGGGAGCCTGTGAGCCCCGGGCCTGTCACTGCATTCTGCAACCCCTATCACCAGCGAGGCCTCTGAAAAGTTTCGAAAACATCCCCAGACTTGGCTCCAAAGTGGCCGAATGTCTCCAAGAGACAAGTCGGGAAGAAGGATATGGAACAGAGGGAGAAAGGCAAGGGAGCAGGCCAAAGGGAGGCAAGAGGAAAAAGTAGTGCCGGGCTGCAGGACTGAAATGGAGGAATTGAAAGAGGAAAGCCAGGAAGCAGGAGAGTTTGAGAAAAGGAGAGAGGAAAGAAGAGGCATGCAGCCAGACGAGGAGTTAGTCAGAGAGGCTGGGACAGAGAACAGGATGAGAAGGAAATAAGGCAAGGCAAGGCAAGGCTAGGCCAAAGGACGTTTCTTTGATTTATATTTTCTACCACATTCATCTGGAGATGAGGAGGAAAGCCATCAGACCTTATGGATTAGGCCCAAACAAAAGCCCCGGCTACTTGAGACACTTAGACTAAGCCTAAACCACAAAGATCTCTCCATAAAGATGGTTTTTATACTGTACTTCCACAATCAGCTGGCAGTACAAAAGAACAAGCGGCAGATGTACTTAGGCTGAGTCATGGTACTTTGGTGCAGAGACCATGCATATCATGGGAATATTTCAGCATTTCTGCTCTGGTTTTCAGTGTATTACACCAAAACACCCACCTGATGACATCATTTCAAGAGCAGAAGCAGCAATTTGCAGAATTCAGCTTCTTTGGGGAACTGAGCAATTGCTGAGCTGACACCAAGTCCTGCTGGGTCCCTGTCACCTGCAGAGTGCCCGCATCCTCACCACGGTCGCGGGCATTGTGACAAAGGTTCTATGTCAGCTGGGTGTGGCAGTCAAGCGACATCTAGGAGAGGGGGAGCCTGTGAGCCCCGGACCTGTCACTGCATTCTGCAACCCCTATCACCAGCGAGGCCTCTGAAAAGTTTCCAAAACATCCCCGGACTTGGCTCCAAAGTGGCCAAAAGTCTCCAAGAGACAAGTCGGGAAGAAGGATATGGAACAGAGGGAGAAAGGCAAGGGAGCAGGCCAAAGGGAGGCAAGAGGAAAAAGTAGTGCCGGGCTGCAGGACTGAAGTGGAGGAATTGAAAGACGAAAGTCAGGAAGCAGGAGAGTTTGAGAAAAGGAGAGAGGAAAGAAGAGACATGCAGCCAGACGAGGGCTTAGTGAGAGAGGCTGGGACAGAGAACAGGATGAGAAGGAAATAAGGCAAGGCAAGGCAAGGCTAGGCCAAAGGACGTTTCTTTGATTTATATTTTCTACCACATTCATCTGGAGATGAGGAGGAAAGCCATCAGACCTTATGGATTAGGCCCAAACAAAAGCCCCGGCTACTTGAGACACTTAGACTAAGCCTAAACCACAAAGATCTCTCCATAAAGATGGTTTTTATACTGTACTTCCACAATCAGCTGGCAGTACAAAAGAAAAAGCGGCAGATGTACTTAGGCTGAGTCATGGTGGTTTGGTGCAGAGACCATGCATATCATGGGAATATTTCAGCATTTCTGCTCTGGTTTTCAGTGTATTACACCAAAACACCCACCTGATGACATCATTTCAAGAGCAGAAGCAGCAATTTGCAGAATTCAGCTTCTTTGGGGAACTGAGCAATTGCTGAGCTGACACCAAGTCCTGCTGGGTCCCTGTCACCTGCAGAGTGCCCGCATCCTCACCACGGTCGCGAGCATTGTGACAAAGGTTCTATGTCAGCTGGGTGTGGCAGTCAAGCGACAGCTAGGAGAGGGGGAGCCTGTGAGTCCCGGGCCTGTCACTGCATTCTGCAACCCCTATCACCAGCGAGGCCTCTGAAAAGTTTCCAAAACATCCCCAGACTTGGCTCCAAAGTGGCCAAAAGTCTCCAAGAGACAAGTCGGGAAGAAGGATATGGAACAGAGGGAGAAAGGCAAGGGAGCAGGCCAAAGGGAGGCAAGAGGAAAAAGTAGTGCCGGGCTGCAGGACTGAAATTGAGGAATTGAAAGAGGAAAGCCAGGAAGCAGGAGAGTTTTAGAAAAGGAGAGAGGAAAGAAGAGGCATGCAGCCAGACGAGGGGTTAGTCAGAGAGGCTGGGACAGAGAACATGATGAGAAGGAAATAAGGCAAGGCAAGGCAAGGCTAGGCCAAAGGACGTTTCTTTGATTTATATTTTCTACCACATTCATCTGGAGATGAGGAGGAAAGCCATCAGACCTTATATATTAGGCCCAAACAAAAGCCCCGGCTACTTGAAACATTTAGACTAAGCCTAAACCACAAAGATCTCTCCATAAAGATGGTTTTTATACTGTACTTCCACAATCAGCTGGCAGTACAAAAGAACAAGCGGCAGATGTACTTAGGCTGAGTCATGGTGGTTTGGTGCAGAGACCATGCATGTCATGGGAATATTTCAGCATTTCTGCTCTGATTTTCAGTGTATTACACCAAAACACCCACCTGATGACATCATTTCAAGAGCAGAAGCAGCAATTTGCAGAATTCAGCTTCTTTGGGGAACTGAGCAATTGCTGAGCTGACACCAAGTCCTGCTGGGTCCCTGTCACCTGCAGAGTGCCCGCATCCTCACCACGGTCGCGGGCATTGTGACAAAGGTTCTATGTCAGCTGGGTGTGGCAGTCAAGCGACAGCTAGGAGAGGGGGAGCCTGTGAGCCCCGGGCCTGTCACTGCATTCTGCAACCCCTATCACCAGCGAGGCCTCTGAAAAGTTTCCAAAACATCCCCAGACTTGGCTCCAAAGTGGCCAAAAGTCTCCAAGAGACAAGTCGGGAAGAAGGATATGGAACAGAGGGAGAAAGGCAAGGGAGCAGGCCAAAGGGAGGCAAGAGGAAAAAGTAGTGCCGGGCTGCAGGACTGAAGTGGAGGAATTGAAAGACGAAAGTCAGGAAGCAGGAGAGTTTGAGAAAAGGAGAGAGGAAAGAAGAGGCATGCAGCCAGACGAGGGCTTAGTGAGAGAGGCTGGGACAGAGAACAGGATGAGAAGGAAATAAGGCAAGGCAAGGCAAGGCTAGGCCAAAGGACGTTTCTTTGATTTATATTTTCTACCACATTCATCTGGAGATGAGGAGGAAAGCCATCAGACCTTATGGATTAGGCCCAAACAAAAGCCCCGGCTACTTGAGACACTTAGACTAAGCCTAAACCACAAAGATCTCTCCATAAAGATGGTTTTTATACTGTACTTCCACAATCAGCTGGCAGTACAAAACAACAAGCGGCAGATGTACTTAGGCTGAGTCATGGTGGTTTGGTGCAGAGACCATGCATATCATGGGAATATTTCAGCATTTCTGCTCTGATTTTCAGTGTATTACACCAAAACACCCACCTGATGACATCATTTCAAGAGCAAAAGCAGCAATTTGCAGAATTCAGCTTCTTTGGGGAACTGAGCAATTGCTGAGCTGACAGCAAGTCCTGCTGGGTCCCTGTCACCTGCAGAGTGCCCGCATCCTCACCACGGTCGCGGGCATTGTGACAAAGGTTCTATGTCAGCTGGGTGTGGCAGTCAAGCGACAGCTAGGAGAGGGGGAGCCTGTGAGCCCCGGGCCTGTCACTGCATTCTGCAACCCCTATCACCAGCGAGGCCTCTGAAAAGTTTCCAAAACATCCCCAGACTTGGCTCCAAAGTGGCCGAATATCTCCAAGAGACAAGTCGGGAAGAAGGATATGGAACAGAGGGAGAAAGGCAAGGGAGCAGGCCAAAGGGAGACAAGAGGAAAAAGTAGTGCCGGGCTGCAGGACTGAAATGGAGGAATTGAAAGACGAAAGCCAGGAAGCAGGAGAGTTTGAGAAAAGGAGAGAGGAAAGAAGAGACATGCAGCCAGACGAGGGCTTAGTGAGAGAGGCTGGGACAGAGAACAGGATGAGAAGGAAATAAGGCAAGGCAAGGCAAGGCTAGGCCAAAGGACGTTTCTTTGATTTATATTTTCTACCACATTCATCTGGAGATGAGGAGGAAAGCCATCAGACCTTATATATTAGGCCCAAACAAAAGCCCCGGCTACTTGAGACACTTAGACTAAGCCTAAACCACAAAGATCTCTCCATAAAGATGGTTTTTATACTGTACTTCCACAATCAGCTGGCAGTACAAAAGAACAAGCGGCAGATGTACTTAGGCTGAGTCATGGTACTTTGGTGCAGAGACCATGCATATCATGGGAATATTTCAGCATTTCTGCTCTGATTTTCAGTGTATTACACCAAAACACCCACCTGATGACATCATTTCAAGAGCAGAAGCAGCAATTTGCAGAATTCAGCTTCTTTGGGGAACTGAGCAATTGGTGAGCTGACACCAAGTCCTGCTGGGTCCCTGTCACCTGCAGAGTGCCCGCATCCTCACCATGGTCACGGGCATTGTGACAAAGGTTCTATGTCAGCTGGGTGTGGCAGTCAAGCGACAGCTAGGAGAGGGGGAGCCTGTGAGCCCCGGGCCTGTCACTGCATTCTGCAACCCCTATCACCAGCGAGGCCTCTGAAAAGTTTCCAAAACATCCCCGGACTTGGCTCCAAAGTGGCCAAAAGTCTCCAAGAGACAAGTCGGGAAGAAGGATATGGAACAGAGGGAGAAAGGAAAGGGAGCAGGCCAAATGGAGGCAAGAGGAAAAAGTAGTGCCGGGCTGCAGGACTGAAGTGGAGGAATTGAAAGACGAAAGTCAGGAAGCAGGAGAGTTTGAGGAAAGGAGAGAGGAAAGAAGAGACATGCAGCCAGACGAAGGGTTAGTCAGAGAGGCTGGGACAGAGAACAGGATGAGAAGGAAATAAGGCAAGGCAAGGCAAGGCTAGGCCAAAGGACGTTTCTTTGATTTATATTTTCTACCACATTCATCTGGAGATGAGGAGGAAAGCCATCAGACCTTATGGATTAGGCCCAAACAAAAGCCCCGGCTACTTGAGACACTTAGACTAAGCCTAAACCACAAAGATCTCTCCATAAAGATGGTTTTTATACTGTACTTCCACAATCAGCTGGCAGTACAAAAGAACAAGCGGCAGATGTACTTAGGCTGAGTCATGGTACTTTGGTGCAGAGACCATGCATATCATGGGAATATTTCAGCATTTCTGCTCTGATTTTCAGTGTATTACACCAAAACACCCACCTGATGACATCATTTCAAGAGCAGAAGCAGCAATTTGCAGAATTCAGCTTCTTTGGGGAACTGAGCAATTGCTGAGCTGACACCAAGTCCTGCTGGGTCCCTGTCACCTGCAGAGTGCCCGCATCCTCACCACGGTCGCGGGCATTGTGACAAAGGTTCTATGTCAGCTGGGTGTGGCAGTCAAGCGACAGCTAGGAGAGGGGGAGCCTGTGAGTCCCGGGCCTGTCACTGCATTCTGCAACCCCTATCACCAGCGAGGCCTCTGAAAAGTTTCCAAAACATCCCCAGACTTGGCTCCAAAGTGGCCAAAAGTCTCCAAGAGACAAGTCGGGAAGAAGGATATGGAACAGAGGGAGAAAGGCAAGGGAGCAGGCCAAAGGGAGGCAAGAGGAAAAAGTAGTGCCGGGCTGCAGGACTGAAATTGAGGAATTGAAAGAGGAAAGCCAGGAAGCAGGAGAGTTTTAGAAAAGGAGAGAGGAAAGAAGAGGCATGCAGCCAGACGAGGGGTTAGTCAGAGAGGCTGGGACAGAGAACAGGATGAGAAGGAAATAAGGCAAGGCAAGGCAAGGCTAGGCCAAAGGACGTTTCTTTGATTTATATTTTCTACCACATTCATCTGGAGATGAGGAGGAAAGCCATCAGACCTTATATATTAGGCCCAAACAAAAGCCCCGGCTACTTGAAACATTTAGACTAAGCCTAAACCACAAAGATCTCTCCATAAAGATGGTTTTTATACTGTACTTCCACAATCAGCTGGCAGTACAAAAGAACAAGCGGCAGATGTACTTAGGCTGAGTCATGGTGGTTTGGTGCAGAGACCATGCATGTCATGGGAATATTTCAGCATTTCTGCTCTGATTTTCAGTGTATTACACCAAAACACCCACCTGATGACATCATTTCAAGAGCAGAAGCAGCAATTTGCAGAATTCAGCTTCTTTGGGGAACTGAGCAATTGCTGAGCTGACACCAAGTCCTGCTGGGTCCCTGTCACCTGCAGAGTGCCCGCATCCTCACCACGGTCGCGGGCATTGTGACAAAGGTTCTATGTCAGCTGGGTGTGGCAGTCAAGCGACAGCTAGGAGAGGGGGAGCCTGTCAGCCCCGGGCCTGTCACTGCATTCTGCAACCCCTATCACCAGCGAGGCCTCTGAAAAGTTTCCAAAACATCCCCGGACTTGGCTCCAAAGTGGCCAAAAGTCTCCAAGAGACAAGTCGGGAAGAAGGATATGGAACAGAGGGAGAAAGGCAAGGGAGCAGGCCAAAGGGAGGCAAGAGGAAAAAGTAGTGCCGGGCTGCAGGACTGAAGTGGAGGAATTGAAAGACGAAAGTCAGGAAGCAGGAGAGTTTGAGAAAAGGAGAGAGGAAAGAAGAGACATGCAGCCAGACGAGGGCTTAGTGAGAGAGGCTGGGACAGAGAACAGGATGAGAAGGAAATAAGGCAAGGCAAGGCAAGGCTAGGCCAAAGGACGTTTCTTTGATTTATATTTTCTACCACATTCATCTGGAGATGAGGAGGAAAGCCATCAGACCTTATGGATTAGGCCCAAACAAAAGCCCCGGCTACTTGAGACACTTAGACTAAGCCTAAACCACAAAGATCTCTCCATAAAGATGGTTTTTATACTGTACTTCCACAATCAGCTGGCAGTACAAAAGAAAAAGCGGCAGATGTACTTAGGCTGAGTCATGGTGGTTTGGTGCAGAGACCATGCATATCATGGGAATATTTCAGCATTTCTGCTCTGGTTTTCAGTGTATTACACCAAAACACCCACCTGATGACATCATTTCAAGAGCAGAAGCAGCAATTTGCAGAATTCAGCTTCTTTGGGGAACTGAGCAATTGCTGAGCTGACACCAAGTCCTGCTGGGTCCCTGTCACCTGCAGAGTGCCCGCATCCTCACCACGGTCGCGGGCATTGTGACAAAGGTTCTATGTCAGCTGGGTGTGGCAGTCAAGCGACAGCTAGGAGAGGGGGAGCCTGTGAGCCCCGGGCCTGTCACTGCATTCTGCAACCCCTATCACCAGCGAGGCCTCTGAAAAGTTTCCAAAACATCCCCAGACTTGGCTCCAAAGTGGCCAAAAGTCTCCAAGAGACAAGTCGGGAAGAAGGATATGGAACAGAGGGAGAAAGGCAAGGGAGCAGGCCAAAGGGAGGCAAGAGGAAAAAGTAGTGCCGGGCTGCAGGACTGAAATGGAGGAATTGAAAGAGGAAAGCCAGGAAGCAGGAGAGTTTGAGAAAAGGAGAGAGGAAAGAAGAGGCATGCAGCCAGACGAGGGCTTAGTGAGAGAGGCTGGGACAGAGAACAGGATTGGAAGGAAATAAGGCAAGGCAAGGCAAGGCTAGGCCAAAGGACGTTTCTTTGATTTATATTTTCTACCACATTCATCTGGAGATGAGGAGGAAAGCCATCAGACCTTATGGATTACGCCCAAACAAAAGCCCCGGCTACTTGAGACACTTAGACTAAGCCTAAACCACAAAGATCTCTCCATAAAGATGGTTTTTATACTGTACTTCCACAATCAGCTGGCAGTACAAAACAACAAGCGGCAGATGTACTTAGGCTGAGTCATGGTGGTTTGGTGCAGAGACCATGCATATCATGGGAATATTTCAGCATTTCTGCTCTGATTTTCAGTGTATTACACCAAAACACCCACCTGATGACATCATTTCAAGAGCAAAAGCAGCAATTTGCAGAATTCAGCTTCTTTGGGGAACTGAGCAATTGCTGAGCTGACAGCAAGTCCTGCTGGGTCCCTGTCACCTGCAGAGTGCCCGCATCCTCACCACGGTCGCGGGCATTGTGACAAAGGTTCTATGTCAGCTGGGTGTGGCAGTCAAGCGACAGCTAGGAGAGGGGGAGCCTGTGAGCCCCGGGCCTGTCACTGCATTCTGCAACCCCTATCACCAGCGAGGCCTCTGAAAAGTTTCCAAAACATCCCCAGACTTGGCTCCAAAGTGGCCGAATGTCTCCAAGAGACAAGTCGGGAAGAAGGATATGGAACAGAGGGAGAAAGGCAAGGGAGCAGGCCAAAGGGAGACAAGAGGAAAAAGTAGTGCCGGGCTGCAGGACTGAAATGGAGGAATTGAAAGACGAAAGCCAGGAAGCAGGAGAGTTTGAGAAAAGGAGAGAGGAAAGAAGAGACATGCAGCCAGACGAGGGCTTAGTGAGAGAGGCTGGGACAGAGAACAGGATGAGAAGGAAATAAGGCAAGGCAAGGCAAGGCTAGGCCAAAGGACGTTTCTTTGATTTATATTTTCTACCACATTCATCTGGAGATGAGGAGGAAAGCCATCAGACCTTATATATTAGGCCCAAACAAAAGCCCCGGCTACTTGAGACACTTAGACTAAGCCTAAACCACAAAGATCTCTCCATAAAGATGGTTTTTATACTGTACTTCCACAATCAGCTGGCAGTACAAAAGAACAAGCGGCAGATGTACTTAGGCTGAGTCATGGTACTTTGGTGCAGAGACCATGCATATCATGGGAATATTTCAGCATTTCTGCTCTGATTTTCAGTGTATTACACCAAAACACCCACCTGATGACATCATTTCAAGAGCAGAAGCAGCAATTTGCAGAATTCAGCTTCTTTGGGGAACTGAGCAATTGGTGAGCTGACAGCAAGTCCTGCTGGGTCCCTGTCACCTGCAGAGTGCCCGCATCCTCACCATGGTCACGGGCATTGTGACAAAGGTTCTATGTCAGCTGGGTGTGGCAGTCAAGCGACAGCTAGGAGAGGGGGAGCCTGTGAGCCGCGGGCCTGTCACTGCATTCTGCAACCCCTATCACCAGCGAGGCCTCTGAAAAGTTTCCAAAACATCCCCGGACTTGGCTCCAAAGTGGCCAAAAGTCTCCAAGAGACAAGTCGGGAAGAAGGATATGGAACAGAGGGAGAAAGGAAAGGGAGCAGGCCAAATGGAGGCAAGAGGAAAAAGTAGTGCCGGGCTGCAGGACTGAAGTGGAGGAATTGAAAGACGAAAGTCAGGAAGCAGGAGAGTTTGAGAAAAGGAGAGAGGAAAGAAGAGACATGCAGCCAGACGAGGGCTTAGTGAGAGAGGCTGGGACAGAGAACAGGATGAGAAGGAAATAAGGCAAGGCAAGGCAAGGCTATGCCAAAGGACGTTTCTTTGATTTATATTTTCTACCACATTCATCTGGAGATGAGGAGGAAAGCCATCAGACCTTATGGATTAGGCCCAAACAAAAGCCCCGGCTACTTGAGACACTTAGACTAAGCCTAAACCACAAAGATCTCTCCATAAAGATGGTTTTTATACTGTACTTCCACAATCAGCTGGCAGTACAAAAGAACAAGCGGCAGATGTACTTAGGCTGAGTCATGGTACTTTGGTGCAGAGACCATGCATATCATGGGAATATTTCAGCATTTCTGCTCTGATTTTCAGTGTATTACACCAAAACACCCACCTGATGACATCATTTCAAGAGCAGAAGCAGCAATTTGCAGAATTCAGCTTCTTTGGGGAACTGAGCAATTGCTGAGCTGACACCAAGTCCTGCTGGGTCCCTGTCACCTGCAGAGTGCCCGCATCCTCACCACGGTCGCGGGCATTGTGACAAAGGTTCTATGTCAGCTGGGTGTGGCAGTCAAGCGACAGCTAAGAGAGGGGGAGCCTGTGAGTCCCGGGCCTGTCACTGCATTCTGCAACCCCTATCACCAGCGAGGCCTCTGAAAAGTTTCCAAAACATCCCCAGACTTGGCTCCAAAGTGGCCAAAAGTCTCCAAGAGACAAGTCGGGAAGAAGGATATGGAACAGAGGGAGAAAGGCAAGGGAGCAGGCCAAAGGGAGGCAAGAGGAAAAAGTAGTGCCGGGCTGCAGGACTGAAATTGAGGAATTGAAAGAGGAAAGCCAGGAAGCAGGAGAGTTTTAGAAAAGGAGAGAGGAAAGAAGAGGCATGCAGCCAGACGAGGGGTTAGTCAGAGAGGCTGGGACAGAGAACAGGATGAGAAGGAAATAAGGCAAGGCAAGGCAAGGCTAGGCCAAAGGACGTTTCTTTGATTTATATTTTCTACCACATTCATCTGGAGATGAGGAGGAAAGCCATCAGACCTTATATATTAGGCCCAAACAAAAGCCCCGGCTACTTGAAACATTTAGACTAAGCCTAAACCACAAAGATCTCTCCATAAAGATGGTTTTTATACTGTACTTCCACAATCAGCTGGCAGTACAAAAGAACAAGCGGCAGATGTACTTAGGCTGAGTCATGGTGGTTTGGTGCAGAGACCATGCATATCATGGGAATATTTCAGCATTTCTGCTCTGATTTTCAGTGTATTACACCAAAACACCCACCTGATGACATCATTTCAAGAGCAGAAGCAGCAATTTGCAGAATTCAGCTTCTTTGGGGAACTGAGCAATTGCTGAGCTGACACCAAGTCCTGCTGGGTCCCTGCCACCTGCAGAGTGCCCGCATCCTCACCACGGTCGCGGGCATTGTGACAAAGGTTCTATGTCAGCTGGGTGTGGCAGTCAAGCGACAGCTAGGAGATGGGGAGCCTGTGAGCCCCGGGCCTGTCACTGCATTCTGCAACCCCTATCACCAGCGCGGCCTCTGAAAAGTTTCCAAAACATCCCCAGACTTGGCTCCAAAGTGGCCAAAAGTCTCCAAGAGACAAGTCGGGAAGAAGGATATGGAACAGAGGGAGAAAGGCAAGGGAGCAGGCCAAAGGTAGGCAAGAGGAAAAAGTAGTGCCGGGCTGCAGGACTGAAGTGGAGGAATTGAAAGACGAAAGTCAGGAAGCAGGAGAGTTTGAGAAAAGGAGAGAGGAAAGAAGAGGCATGCAGCCAGACGAGGGCTTAGTGAGAGAGGCTGGGACAGAGAACAGGATGAGAAGGAAATAAGGCAAGGCAAGGCAAGGCTAGGCCAAAGGACGTTTCTTTGATTTATATTTTCTACCACATTCATCTGGAGATGAGGAGGAAAGCCATCAGACCTTATGGATTAGGCCCAAACAAAAGCCCCGGCTACTTGAGACACTTAGACTAAGCCTAAACCACAAAGATCTCTCCATAAAGATGGTTTTTATACTGTACTTCCACAATCAGCTGGCAGTACAAAAGAACAAGCGGCAGATGTACTTAGGCTGAGTCATGGTGGTTTGGTGCAGAGACCATGCATATCATGGGAATATTTCAGCATTTCTGCTCTGATTTTCAGTGTATTACACCAAAACACCCACCTGATGACATCATTTCAAGAGCAAAAGCAGCAATTTGCAGAATTCAGCTTCTTTGGGGAACTGAGCAATTGCTGAGCTGACAGCAAGTCCTGCTGGGTCCCTGTCACCTGCAGAGTGCCCGCATCCTCACCACGGTCGCGGGCATTGTGACAAAGGTTCTATGTCAGCTGGGTGTGGCAGTCAAGCGACAGCTAGGAGAGGGGGAGCCTGTGAGCCCCGGGCCTGTCACTGCATTCTGCAACCCCTATCACCAGCGAGGCCTCTGAAAAGTTTCCAAAACATCCCCAGACTTGGCTCCAAAGTGGCCGAATGTCTCCAAGAGACAAGTCGGGAAGAAGGATATGGAACAGAGGGAGAAAGGCAAGGGAGCAGGCCAAAGGGAGGCAAGAGGAAAAAGTAGTGCCGGGCTGCAGGACTGAAATGGAGGAATTGAAAGAGGAAAGCCAGGAAGCAGGAGAGTTTGAGAAAAGGAGAGAGGAAAGAAGAGGCATGCAGCCAGACGAGGAGTTAGTCAGAGAGGCTGGGACAGAGAACAGGATGAGAAGGAAATAAGGCAAGGCAAGGCAAGGCTAGGCCAAAGGACGTTTCTTTGATTTATATTTTCTACCACATTCATCTGGAGATGAGGAGGAAAGCCATCAGACCTTATATATTAGGCCCAAACAAAAGCCCCGTCTACTTGAGACACTTAGACTAAGCCTAAACCACAAAGATCTCTCCATAAAGATGGTTTTTATACTGTACTTCCACAATCAGCTGACAGTACAAAAGAACAAGCGGCAGATGTACTTAGGCTGAGTCATGGTACTTTGGTGCAGAGACCATGCATATCATGGGAATATTTCAGCATTTCTGCTCTGATTTTCAGTGTATTACACCAAAACACCCACCTGATGACATCATTTCAAGAGCAGAAGCAGCAATTTGCAGAATTCAGCTTCTTTGGGGAACTGAGCAATTGGTGAGCTGACAGCAAGTCCTGCTGGGTCCCTGTCACCTGCAGAGTGCCCGCATCCTCACCATGGTCACGGGCATTGTGACAAAGGTTCTATGTCAGCTGGGTGTGGCAGTCAAGCGACAGCTAGGAGAGGGGGAGCCTGTGAGCCCCGGGCCTGTCACTGCATTCTGCAACCCCTATCACCAGCGAGGCCTCTGAAAAGTTTCCAAAACATCCCCGGACTTGGCTCCAAAGTGGCCAAAAGTCTCCAAGAGACAAGTCGGGAAGAAGGATATGGAACAGAGGGAGAAAGGAAAGGGAGCAGGCCAAATGGAGGCAAGAGGAAAAAGTAGTGCCGGGCTGCAGGACTGAAGTGGAGGAATTGAAAGACGAAAGTCAGGAAGCAGGAGAGTTTGAGAAAAGGAGAGAGGAAAGAAGAGACATGCAGCCAGACGAGGGCTTAGTGAGAGAGGCTGGGACAGAGAACAGGATGAGAAGGAAATAAGGCAAGCCAAGGCAAGGCTAGGCCAAAGGACGTTTCTTTGATTTATATTTTCTACCACATTCATCTGGAGATGAGGAGGAAAGCCATCAGACCTTATGGATTAGGCCCAAACAAAAGCCCCGGCTACTTGAGACACTTAGACTAAGCCTAAACCACAAAGATCTCTCCATAAAGATGGTTTTTATACTGTACTTCCACAATCAGCTGGCAGTACAAAAGAACAAGCGGCAGATGTACTTAGGCTGAGTCATGGTGGTTTGGTGCAGAGACCATGCATATCATGGGAATATTTCAGCATTTCTGCTCTGATTTTCAGTGTATTACACCAAAACACCCACCTGATGACATCATTTCAAGAGCAGAAGCAGCAATTTGCAGAATTCAGCTTCTTTGGGGAACTGAGCAATTGCTGAGCTGACACCAAGTCCTGCTGGGTCCCTGTCACCTGCAGAGTGCCCGCATCCTCACCACGGTCGCGGGCATTGTGACAAAGGTTCTATGTCAGCTGGGTGTGGCAGTCAAGCGACAGCTAGGAGAGGGGGAGCCTGTGAGTCCCGGGCCTGTCACTGCATTCTGCAACCCCTATCACCAGCGAGGCCTCTGAAAAGTTTCCAAAACATCCCCAGACTTGGCTCCAAAGTGGCCAAAAGTCTCCAAGAGACAAGTCGGGAAGAAGGATATGGAACAGAGGGAGAAAGGCAAGGGAGCAGGCCAAAGGGAGGCAAGAGGAAAAAGTAGTGCCGGGCTGCAGGACTGAAATTGAGGAATTGAAAGAGGAAAGCCAGGAAGCAGGAGAGTTTTAGAAAAGGAGAGAGGAAAGAAGAGGCATGCAGCCAGACGAGGGGTTAGTCAGAGAGGCTGGGACAGAGAACAGGATGAGAAGGAAATAAGGCAAGGCAAGGCAAGGCTAGGCCAAAGGACGTTTCTTTGATTTATATTTTCTACCACATTCATCTGGAGATGAGGAGGAAAGCCATCAGACCTTATGGATTAGGCCCAAACAAAAGCCCCGGCTACTTGAAACATTTAGACTAAGCCTAAACCACAAAGATCTCTCCATAAAGATGGTTTTTATACTGTACTTCCACAATCAGCTGGCAGTACAAAAGAACAAGCGGCAGATGTACTTAGGCTGAGTCATGGTGGTTTGGTGCAGAGACCATGCATGTCATGGGAATATTTCAGCATTTCTGCTCTGATTTTCAGTGTATTACACCAAAACACCCACCTGATGACATCATTTCAAGAGCAGAAGCAGCAATTTGCAGAATTCAGCTTCTTTGGGGAACTGAGCAATTGCTGAGCTGACACCAAGTCCTGCTGGGTCCCTGTCACCTGCAGAGTGCCCGCATCCTCACCACGGTCGCGGGCATTGTGACAAAGGTTCTATGTCAGCTGGGTGTGGCAGTCAAGCGACAGCTAGGAGAGGGGGTGCCTGTGAGCCCCGGACCTGTCACTGCATTCTGCAACCCCTAATACCAGCGAGGCCTCTGAAAAGTTTCCAAAACATCCCCGGACTTGGCTCCAAAGTGGCCAAAAGTCTCCAAGAGACAAGTCGGGAAGAAGGATATGGAACAGAGGGAGAAAGGCAAGGGAGCAGGCCAAAGGGAGGCAAGAGGAAAAAGTAGTGCCGGGCTGCAGGACTGAAGTGGAGGAATTGAAAGACGAAAGTCAGGAAGCAGGAGAGTTTGAGAAAAGGAGAGAGGAAAGAAGAGACATGCAGCCAGACGAGGGCTTAGTGAGAGAGGCTGGGACAGAGAACAGGATGAGAAGGAAATAAGGCAAGGCAAGGCAAGGCTAGGCCAAAGGACGTTTCTTTGATTTATATTTTCTACCACATTCATCTGGAGATGAGGAGGAAAGCCATCAGACCTTATGGATTAGGCCCAAACAAAAGCCCCGGCTACTTGAGACACTTAGACTAAGCCTAAACCACAAAGATCTCTCCATAAAGATGGTTTTTATACTGTACTTCCACAATCAGCTGGCAGTACAAAAGAAAAAGCGGCAGATGTACTTAGGCTGAGTCATGGTGGTTTGGTGCAGAGACCATGCATATCATGGGAATATTTCAGCATTTCTGCTCTGGTTTTCAGTGTATTACACCAAAACACCCACCTGATGACATCATTTCAAGAGCAGAAGCAGCAATTTGCAGAATTCAGCTTCTTTGGGGAACTGAGCAATTGCTGAGCTGACACCAAGTCCTGCTGGGTCCCTGTCACCTGCAGAGTGCCCGCATCCTCACCACGGTCGCGGGCATTGTGACAAAGGTTCTATGTCAGCTGGGTGTGGCAGTCAAGCGACAGCTAGGAGAGGGGGAGCCTGTGAGTCCCGGGCCTGTCACTGCATTCTGCAACCCCTATCACCAGCGAGGCCTCTGAAAAGTTTCCAAAACATCCCCAGACTTGGCTCCAAAGTGGCCAAAAGTCTCCAAGAGACAAGTCGGGAAGAAGGATATGGAACAGAGGGAGAAAGGCAAGGGAGCAGGCCAAATGGAGGCAAGAGGAAAAAGTAGTGCCGGGCTGCAGGACTGAAGTGGAGGAATTGAAAGACGAAAGTCAGGAAGCAGGAGAGTTTGAGAAAAGGAGAGAGGAAAGAAGAGACATGCAGCCAGACGAGGGCTTAGTGAGAGAGGCTGGGACAGAGAACAGGATGAGAAGGAAATAAGGCAAGCCAAGGCAAGGCTAGGCCAAAGGACGTTTCTTTGATTTATATTTTCTACCACATTCATCTGGAGATGAGGAGGAAAGCCATCAGACCTTATGGATTAGGCCCAAACAAAAGCCCCGGCTACTTGAGACACTTAGACTAAGCCTAAACCACAAAGATCTCTCCATAAAGATGGTTTTTATACTGTACTTCCACAATCAGCTGGCAGTACAAAAGAACAAGCGGCAGATGTACTTAGGCTGAGTCATGGTGGTTTGGTGCAGAGACCATGCATATCATGGGAATATTTCAGCATTTCTGCTCTGATTTTCAGTGTATTACACCAAAACACCCACCTGATGACATCATTTCAAGAGCAGAAGCAGCAATTTGCAGAATTCAGCTTCTTTGGGGAACTGAGCAATTGCTGAGCTGACACCAAGTCCTGCTGGGTCCCTGTCACCTGCAGAGTGCCCGCATCCTCACCACGGTCGCGGGCATTCTGACAAAGGTTCTATGTCAGCTGGGTGTGGCAGTCAAGCGACAGCTAGGAGAGGGGGAGCCTGTGAGTCCCGGGCCTGTCACTGCATTCTGCAACCCCTATCACCAGCGAGGCCTCTGAAAAGTTTCCAAAACATCCCCAGACTTGGCTCCAAAGTGGCCAAAAGTCTCCAAGAGACAAGTCGGGAAGAAGGATATGGAACAGAGGGAGAAAGGCAAGGGAGCAGGCCAAAGGGAGGCAAGAGGAAAAAGTAGTGCCGGGCTGCAGGACTGAAATTGAGGAATTGAAAGAGGAAAGCCAGGAAGCAGGAGAGTTTTAGAAAAGGAGAGAGGAAAGAAGAGGCATGCAGCCAGACGAGGGGTTAGTCAGAGAGGCTGGGACAGAGAACAGGATGAGAAGGAAATAATGCAAGGCAAGGCAAGGCTAGGCCAAAGGACGTTTCTTTGATTTATATTTTCTACCACATTCATCTGGAGATGAGGAGGAAAGCCATCAGACCTTATGGATTAGGCCCAAACAAAAGCCCCGGCTACTTGAAACATTTAGACTAAGCCTAAACCACAAAGATCTCTCCATAAAGATGGTTTTTATACTGTACTTCCACAATCAGCTGGCAGTACAAAAGAACAAGCGGCAGATGTACTTAGGCTGAGTCATGGTGGTTTGGTGCAGAGACCATGCATGTCATGGGAATATTTCAGCATTTCTGCTCTGATTTTCAGTGTATTACACCAAAACACCCACCTGATGACATCATTTCAAGAGCAGAAGCAGCAATTTGCAGAATTCAGCTTCTTTGGGGAACTGAGCAATTGCTGAGCTGACACCAAGTCCTGCTGGGTCCCTGTCACCTGCAGAGTGCCCGCATCCTCACCACGGTCGCGGGCATTGTGACAAAGGTTCTATGTCAGCTGGGTGTGGCAGTCAAGCGACAGCTAGGAGAGGGGGTGCCTGTGAGCCCCGGACCTGTCACTGCATTCTGCAACCCCTAATACCAGCGAGGCCTCTGAAAAGTTTCCAAAACATCCCCGGACTTGGCTCCAAAGTGGCCAAAAGTCTCCAAGAGACAAGTCGGGAAGAAGGATATGGAACAGAGGGAGAAAGGCAAGGGAGCAGGCCAAAGGGAGGCAAGAGGAAAAAGTAGTGCCGGGCTGCAGGACTGAAGTGGAGGAATTGAAAGACGAAAGTCAGGAAGCAGGAGAGTTTGAGAAAAGGAGAGAGGAAAGAAGAGACATGCAGCCAGACGAGGGCTTAGTGAGAGAGGCTGGGACAGAGAACAGGATGAGAAGGAAATAAGGCAAGGCAAGGCAAGGCTAGGCCAAAGGACGTTTCTTTGATTTATATTTTCTACCACATTCATCTGGAGATGAGGAGGAAAGCCATCAGACCTTATGGATTAGGCCCAAACAAAAGCCCCGGCTACTTGAGACACTTAGACTAAGCCTAAACCACAAAGATCTCTCCATAAAGATGGTTTTTATACTGTACTTCCACAATCAGCTGGCAGTACAAAAGAAAAAGCGGCAGATGTACTTAGGCTGAGTCATGGTGGTTTGGTGCAGAGACCATGCATATCATGGGAATATTTCAGCATTTCTGCTCTGGTTTTCAGTGTATTACACCAAAACACCCACCTGATGACATCATTTCAAGAGCAGAAGCAGCAATTTGCAGAATTCAGCTTCTTTGGGGAACTGAGCAATTGCTGAGCTGACACCAAGTCCTGCTGGGTCCCTGTCACCTGCAGAGTGCCCGCATCCTCACCACGGTCGCGGGCATTGTGACAAAGGTTCTATGTCAGCTGGGTGTGGCAGTCAAGCGACAGCTAGGAGAGGGGGAGCCTGTGAGTCCCGGGCCTGTCACTGCATTCTGCAACCCCTATCACCAGCGAGGCCTCTGAAAAGTTTCCAAAACATCCCCAGACTTGGCTCCAAAGTGGCCAAAAGTCTCCAAGAGACAAGTCGGGAAGAAGGATATGGAACAGAGGGAGAAAGGCAAGGGAGCAGGCCAAAGGGAGGCAAGAGGAAAAAGTAGTGCCGGGCTGCAGGACTGAAATTGAGGAATTGAAAGAGGAAAGCCAGGAAGCAGGAGAGTTTTAGAAAAGGAGAGAGGAAAGAAGAGGCATGCAGCCAGACGAGGGGTTAGTCAGAGAGGCTGGGACAGAGAACAGGATGAGAAGGAAATAAGGCAAGGCAAGGCAAGGCTAGGCCAAAGGACGTTTCTTTGATTTATATTTTCTACCACATTCATCTGGAGATGAGGAGGAAAGCCATCAGACCTTATATATTAGGCCCAAACAAAAGCCCCGGCTACTTGAAACATTTAGACTAAGCCTAAACCACAAAGATCTCTCCATAAAGATGGTTTTTATACTGTACTTCCACAATCAGCTGGCAGTACAAAAGAACAAGCGGCAGATGTACTTAGGCTGAGTCATGGTACTTTGGTGCAGAGACCATGCATGTCATGGGAATATTTCAGCATTTCTGCTCTGATTTTCAGTGTATTACACCAAAACACCCACCTGATGACATCATTTCAAGAGCAGAAGCAGCAATTTGCAGAATTCAGCTTCTTTGGGGAACTGAGCAATTGCTGAGCTGACACCAAGTCCTGCTGGGTCCCTGTCACCTGCAGAGTGCCTGCATCCTCACCACGGTCGCGGGCATTGTGACAAAGGTTCTATGTCAGCTGGGTGTGGCAGTCAAGCGACAGCTAGGAGAGGGGGAGCCTGTGAGCCCCGGGCCTGTCACTGCATTCTGCAACCCCTATCACCAGCGAGGCCTCTGAAAAGTTTCGAAAACATCCCCAGACTTGGCTCCAAAGTGGCCGAATGTCTCCAAGAGACAAGTCGGGAAGAAGGATATGGAACAGAGGGAGAAAGGCAAGGGAGCAGGCCAAAGGGAGGCAAGAGGAAAAAGTAGTGCCGGGCTGCAGGACTGAAGTGGAGGAATTGAAAGACGAAAGTCAGGAAGCAGGAGAGTTTGAGAAAAGGAGAGAGGAAAGAAGAGGCATGCAGCCAGACGAGGGCTTAGTGAGAGAGGCTGGGACAGAGAACAGGATGAGAAGGAAATAAGGCAAGGCAAGGCAAGGCTAGGCCAAAGGACGTTTCTTTGATTTATATTTTCTACCACATTCATCTGGAGATGAGGAGGAAAGCCATCAGACCTTATGGATTAGGCCCAAACAAAAGCCCCGGCTACTTGAGACACTTAGACTAAGCCTAAACCACAAAGATCTCTCCATAAAGATGGTTTTTATACTGTACTTCCACAATCAGCTGGCAGTACAAAACAACAAGCGGCAGATGTACTTAGGCTGAGTCATGGTGGTTTGGTGCAGAGACCATGCATATCATGGGAATATTTCAGCATTTCTGCTCTGATTTTCAGTGTATTACACCAAAACACCCACCTGATGACATCATTTCAAGAGCAAAAGCAGCAATTTGCAGAATTCAGCTTCTTTGGGGAACTGAGCAATTGCTGAGCTGACAGCAAGTCCTGCTGGGTCCCTGTCACCTGCAGAGTGCCCGCATCCTCACCACGGTCGCGGGCATTGTGACAAAGGTTCTATGTCAGCTGGGTGTGGCAGTCAAGCGACAGCTAGGAGAGGGGGAGCCTGTGAGCCCCGGGCCTGTCACTGCATTCTGCAACCCCTATCACCAGCGAGGCCTCTGAAAAGTTTCCAAAACATCCCCAGACTTGGCTCCAAAGTGGCCGAATGTCTCCAAGAGACAAGTCGGGAAGAAGGATATGGAACAGAGGGAGAAAGGCAAGGGAGCAGGCCAAAGGGAGACAAGAGGAAAAAGTAGTGCCGGGCTGCAGGACTGAAATGGAGGAATTGAAAGACGAAAGCCAGGAAGCAGGAGAGTTTGAGAAAAGGAGAGAGGAAAGAAGAGACATGCAGCCAGACGAGGGCTTAGTGAGAGAGGCTGGGACAGAGAACAGGATGAGAAGGAAATAAGGCAAGGCAAGGCAAGGCTAGGCCAAAGGACGTTTCTTTGATTTATATTTTCTACCACATTCATCTGGAGATGAGGAGGAAAGCCATCAGACCTTATATATTAGGCCCAAACAAAAGCCCCGGCTACTTGAGACACTTAGACTAAGCCTAAACCACAAAGATCTCTCCATAAAGATGGTTTTTATACTGTACTTCCACAATCAGCTGACAGTACAAAAGAACAAGCGGCAGATGTACTTAGGCTGAGTCATGGTACTTTGGTGCAGAGACCATGCATATCATGGGAATATTTCAGCATTTCTGCTCTGATTTTCAGTGTATTACACCAAAACACCCACCTGATGACATCATTTCAAGAGCAGAAGCAGCAATTTGCAGAATTCAGCTTCTTTGGGGAACTGAGCAATTGCTGAGCTGACAGCAAGTCCTGCTGGGTCCCTGTCACCTGCAGAGTGACCGCATCCTCACCATGGTCACGGGCATTGTGACAAAGGTTCTATGTCAGCTGGGTGTGGCAGTCAAGCGACAGCTAGGAGAGGGGGAGCCTGTGAGCCCCGGGCCTGTCACTGCATTCTGCAACCCCTATCACCAGCGAGGCCTCTGAAAAGTTTCCAAAACATCCCCGGACTTGGCTCCAAAGTGGCCAAAAGTCTCCAAGAGACAAGTCGGGAAGAAGGATATGGAACAGAGGGAGAAAGGAAAGGGAGCAGGCCAAATGGAGGCAAGAGGAAAAAGTAGTGCCGGGCTGCAGGACTGAAGTGGAGGAATTGAAAGACGAAAGTCAGGAAGCAGGAGAGTTTGAGAAAAGGAGAGAGGAAAGAAGAGGCATGCAGCCAGACGAGGGCTTAGTGAGA
The DNA here is from genome assembly GCF_037038585.1 of Patagioenas fasciata. NCBI lineage: Eukaryota > Metazoa > Chordata > Aves > Columbiformes > Columbidae > Patagioenas > Patagioenas fasciata. Next base: position 3,078,473 of record NW_027288504.1, read on the forward strand.
GAGGCTGGGACAGAGAACAGGATGAGAAGGAAATAAGGCAAGGCAAGGCAAGGCTAGGCCAAAGGACGTTTCTTTGATTTATATTTTCTACCACATTCATCTGGAGATGAGGAGGAAAGCCATCAGACCTTATGGATTAGGCCCAAACAAAAGCCCCGGCTACTTGAGACACTTAGACTAAGCCTAAACCACAAAGATCTCTCCATAAAGATGGTTTTTATACTGTACTTCCACAATCAGCTGGCAGTACAAAAGAAAAAGCGGCAGATGTACTTAGGCTGAGTCATGGTACTTTGGTGCAGAGACCATGCATATCATGGGAATATTTCAGCATTTCTGCTCTGATTTTCAGTGTATTACACCAAAACACCCACCTGATGACATCATTTCAAGAGCAGAAGCAGCAATTTGCAGAATTCAGCTTCTTTGGGGAACTGAGCAATTGCTGAGCTGACACCAAGTCCTGCTGGGTCCCTGTCACCTGCAGAGTGCCCGCATCCTCACCACGGTCGCGGGCATTGTGACAAAGGTTCTATGTCAGCTGGGTGTGGCAGTCAAGCGACAGCTAGGAGAGGGGGAGCCTGTGAGTCCCGGGCCTGTCACTGCATTCTGCAACCCCTATCACCAGCGAGGCCTCTGAAAAGTTTCCAAAACATCCCCAGACTTGGCTCCAAAGTGGCCAAAAGTCTCCAAGAGACAAGTCGGGAAGAAGGATATGGAACAGAGGGAGAAAGCCAAGGGAGCAGGCCAAAGGGAGGCAAGAAGAAAAAGTAGTGCCGGGCTGCAGGACTGAAATTGAGGAATTGAAAGAGGAAAGCCAGGAAGCAGGAGAGTTTTAGAAAAGGAGAGAGGAAAGAAGAGGCATGCAGCCAGACGAGGGGTTAGTCAGAGAGGCTGGGACAGAGAACAGGATGAGAAGGAAATAAGGCAAGGCAAGGCAAGGCTAGGCCAAAGGACGTTTCTTTGATTTATATTTTCTACCACATTCATCTGGAGATGAGGAGGAAAGCCATCAGACCTTATATATTAGGCCCAAACAAAAGCCCCGGCTACTTGAAACATTTAGACTAAGCCTAAACCACAAAGATCTCTCCATAAAGATGGTTTTTATACTGTACTTCCACAATCAGCTGGCAGTACAAAAGAACAAGCGGCAGATGTACTTAGGCTGAGTCATGGTGGTTTGGTGCAGAGACCATGCATGTCATGGGAATATTTCAGCATTTCTGCTCTGATTTTCAGTGTATTACACCAAAACACCCACCTGATGACATCATTTCAAGAGCAGAAGCAGCAATTTGCAGAATTCAGCTTCTTTGGGGAACTGAGCAATTGCTGAGCTGACACCAAGTCCTGCTGGGTCCCTGTCACCTGCAGAGTGCCCGCATCCTCACCACGGTCGCGGGCATTGTGACAAAGGTTCTATGTCAGCTGGGTGTGGCAGTCAAGCGACAGCTAGGAGAGGGGGAGCCTGTGAGTCCCGGGCCTGTCACTGCATTCTGCAACCCCTATCACCAGCGCGGCCTCTGAAAAGTTTCCAAAACATCCCCAGACTTGGCTCCAAAGTGGCCAAAAGTCTCCAAGAGACAAGTCGGGAAGAAGGATATGGAACAGAGGGAGAAAGGCAAGGGAGCAGGCCAAAGGGAGGCAAGAGGAAAAAGTAGTGCCGGGCTGCAGGACTGAAGTGGAGGAATTGAAAGACGAAAGTCAGGAAGCAGGAGAGTTTGAGAAAAGGAGAGAGGAAAGAAGAGGCATGCAGCCAGACGAGGGCTTAGGGAGAGAGGCTGGGACAGAGAACAGGATGGGAAGGAAATAAGGCAAGGCAAGGCAAGGCTAGGCCAAAGGACGTTTCTTTGATTTATATTTTCTACCACATTCATCTGGAGATGAGGAGGAAAGCCATCAGACCTTATGGATTAGGCCCAAACAAAAGCCCCGGCTACTTGAGACACTTAGACTAAGCCTAAACCACAAAGATCTCTCCATAAAGATGGTTTTTATACTGTACTTCCACAATCAGCTGGCAGTACAAAAGAACAAGCGGCAGATGTACTTAGGCTGAGTCATGGTGGTTTGGTGCAGAGACCATGCATGTCATGGGAATATTTCAGCATTTCTGCTCTGATTTTCAGTGTATTACACCAAAACACCCACCTGATGACATCATTTCAAGAGCAGAAGCAGCAATTTGCAGAATTCAGCTTCTTTGGGGAACTGAGCAATTGCTGAGCTGACACCAAGTCTTGCTGGGTCCCTGTCACCTGCAGAGTGCCCGCATCCTCACCACGGTCGCGGGCATTGTGACAAAGGTTCTATGTCAGCTGGGTGTGGCAGTCAAGCGACAGCTAGGAGAGGGGGAGCCTGTGAGCCCCGGGCCTGTCACTGCATTCTGCAACCCCTATCACCAGCGAGGCCTCTGAAAAGTTTCCAAAACATCCCCAGACTTGGCTCCAAAGTGGCCAAAAGTCTCCAAGAGACAAGTCGGGAAGAAGGATATGGAACAGAGGGAGAAAGCCAAGGGAGCAGGCCAAAGGGAGGCAAGAGGAAAAAGTAGTGCCGGGCTGCAGGACTGAAATGGAGGAATTGAAAGACGAAAGTCAGGAAGCAGGAGAGTTTGAGAAAAGGAGAGAGGAAAGAAGAGGCATGCAGCCAGACGAGGAGTTAGTCAGAGAGGCTATGACAGAGAACAGGATGAGAAGGAAATAAGGCAAGGCAAGGCAAGGCTAGGCCAAAGGACGTTTCTTTGATTTATATTTTCTACCACATTCATCTGGAGATGAGGAGGAAAGCCATCAGACCTTATATATTAGGCCCAAACAAAAGCCCCGGCTACTTGAGACACTTAGACTAAGCCTAAACCACAAAGATCTCTCCATAAAGATGGTTTTTATACTGTACTTCCACAATCAGCTGGCAGTACAAAAGAACAAGCGGCAGATGTACTTAGGCTGAGTCATGGTAGTTTGGTGCAGAGACCATGCATATCATGGGAATATTTCAGCATTTCTGCTCTGATTTTCAGTGTATTACACCAAAACACCCACCTGATGACATCATTTCAAGAGCAGAAGCAGCAATTTGCAGAATTCAGCTTCTTTGGGGAACTGAGCAATTGCTGAGCTGACACCAAGTCCTGCTGGGTCCCTGTCACCTGCAGAGTGCCCGCATCCTCACCACGGTCACGGGCATTGTGACAAAGGTTCTATGTCAGCTGGGTGTGGCAGTCAAGCGACAGCTAGGAGAGGGGGAGCCTGTGAGCCCCGGGCCTGTCACTGCATTCTGTAACCCCTATCACCAGCGAGGCCTCTGAAAAGTTTCCAAAACATCCCCAGACTTGGCTCCAAAGTGGCCAAAAGTCTCCAAGAGACAAGTCGGGAAGAAGGATATGGAACAGAGGGAGAAAGGCAAGGGAGCAGGCCAAAGGGAGGCAAGAGGAAAAAGTAGTGCCGGGCTGCAGGACTGAAGTGGAGGAATTGAAAGACGAAAGTCAGGAAGCAGGAGAGTTTGAGAAAAGGAGAGAGGAAAGAAGAGACATGCAGCCAGACGAGGGCTTAGTGAGAGAGGCTGGGACAGAGAACAGGATGAGAAGGAAATAAGGCAAGGCAAGGCAAGGCTAGGCCAAAGGACGTTTCTTTGATTTATATTTTCTACCACATTCATCTGGAGATGAGGAGGAAAGCCATCAGACCTTATGGATTAAGCCCAAACAAAAGCCCCGGCTACTTGAGACACTTAGACTAAGCCTAAACCACAAAGATCTCTCCATAAAGATGGTTTTTATACTGTACTTCCACAATCAGCTGGCAGTACAAAACAACAAGCGGCAGATGTACTTAGGCTGAGTCATGGTGGTTTGGTGCAGAGACCATGCATATCATGGGAATATTTCAGCATTTCTGCTCTGATTTTCAGTGTATTACACCAAAACACCCACCTGATGACATCATTTCAAGAGCAGAAGCAGCAATTTTCAGAATTCAGCTTCTTTGGGGAACTGAGCAATTGCTGAGCTGACACCAAGTCCTGCTGGGTCCCTGTCACCTGCAGAGTGCCCGCATCCTCACCACGGTCGTGGGCATTGTGACAAAGGTTCTATGTCAGCTGGGTGTGGCAGTCAAGCGACAGCTAGGAGAGGGGGAGCCTGTGAGCCCCGGGCCTGTCACTGCATTCTGCAACCCCTATCACCAGCGAGGCCTCTGAAAAGTTTCCAAAACATCCCCAGACTTGGCTCCAAAGTGGCCAAAAGTCTCCAAGAGACAAGTCGGGAAGAAGGATATGGAACAGAGGGAGAAAGGCAAGGGAGCAGGCCAAAGGGAGGCAAGAGGAAAAAGTAGTGCCGGGCTGCAGGACTGAAGTGGAGGAATTGAAAGAGGAAAGCCAGGAAGCAGAAGAGTTTGAGAAAAGGAGAGAGGAAAGAAGAGGCATGCAGCCAGACGAGGGGTTAGTCAGAGAGGCTGGGACAGAGAACAGGATGAGAAGGAAATAAGGCAAGGCAAGGCAAGGCTAGGCCAAAGGACATTGCCTTGATTTATATTTTCTACCACATTCATCTTGAGATGAGGAGGAAAGCCATCAGTCCTTATGGATTAGGCCCAAACAAAAACCCCGGCTACTTGAGACACTTAGACTAAGCCTAAACCACAAAGATCTCTCCATAAAGATGGTTTTTATACTGTACTTCCACAATCAGCTGGCAGTACAAAAGAACAAGCGGCAGATGTACTTAGGCTGAGTCATGGTGGTTTGGTGCAGAGACCATGCATATCATGGGAATATTTCAGCATTTCTGCTCTGGTTTTCAGTGTATTACACCAAAACACCCACCTGATGACATCATTTCAAGAGCAGAAGCAGCAATTTGCAGAATTCAGCTTCTTTGGGGAACTGAGCAATTGCTGAGCTGACACCAAGTCCTGCTGGGTCCCTGTCACCTGCAGAGTGCCCGCATCCTCACCACGGTCGCGGGCATTGTGACAAAGGTTCTATGTCAGCTGGGTGTGGCAGCCGAGCGCCCGCTAGGGGAGGGGGAGCCTGTCAGCCCCGGGCCTGTCACTGCATTCTGCAACCCCTATCACCAGCGAGGCCTCTGAAAAGTTTCCAAAACATCCCCAGACTTGGCTCCAAAGTGGCCAAAAGTCTCCAAGAGACAAGTCGGGAAGAAGGATATGGAACAGAGGGAGAAAGGCAAGGGAGCAGGCCAAAGGGAGGCAAGAGGAAAAAGTAGTGCCGGGCTGCAGGACTGAAGTGGAGGAATTGAAAGACGAAAGTCAGGAAGCAGGAGAGTTTGAGAAAAGGAGAGAGGAAAGAAGAGACATGCAGCCAGACGAGGGCTTAGTGAGAGAGGCTGGGACAGAGAACAGGATGAGAAGGAAATAAAGCAAGGCAAGGCAAGGCTAGGCCAAAGGACGTTTCTTTGATTTATATTTTCTACCACATTCATCTGGAGATGAGGAGGAAAGCCATCAGACCTTATGGATTAGGCCCAAACAAAAGCCCCGGCTACTTGAGACACTTAGACTAAGCCTAAACCACAAAGATCTCTCCATAAAGATGGTTTTTATACTGTACTTCCACAATCAGCTGGCAGTACAAAACAACAAGTGGCAGATGTACTTAGGCTGAGTCATGGTGGTTTGGTGCAGAGACCATGCATATCATGGGAATATTTCAGCATTTCTGCTCTGATTTTCAGTGTATTACACCAAAACACCCACCTGATGACATCATTTCAAGAGCAGAAGCAGCAATTTGCAGAATTCAGCTTCTTTGGGGAACTGAGCAATTGCTGAGCTGACACCAAGTCCTGCTGGGTCCCTGTCACCTGCAGCGTGCCCGCATCCTCACCACGGTCACGGGCATTGTGACAAAGGTTCTATGTCAGCTGGGTGTGGCAGTCAAGCGACAGCTAGGAGAGGGGGAGCCTGTGAGCCCCGGGCCTGTCACTGCATTCTGTAACCCCTATCACCAGCGAGGCCTCTGAAAAGTTTCCAAAACATCCCCAGACTTGGCTCCAAAGTGGCCAAAAGTCTCCAAGAGACAAGTCGGGAAGAAGGATATGGAACAGAGGGAGAAAGGCAAGGGAGCAGGCCAAAGGGAGGCAAGAGGAAAAAGTAGTGCCGGGCTGCAGGACTGAAATTGAGGAATTGAAAGAGGAAAGCCAGGAAGCAGGAGAGTTTGAGAAAAGGAGAGAGGGAAGAAGAGACATGCAGCCAGACGAGGGGTTAGTGAGAGAGGCTGGGACAGAGAACAGGATGAGAAGGAAATAAGGCAAGGCAAGACAAGGCCAGGCCAAAGGACGTTTCTTTGATTTATATTTTCTACCACATTCATCTGGAGATGAGGAGGAAAGCCATCAGACCTTATGGATTAAGCCCAAACAAAAGCCCTGGCTACTTGAGACACTTAGACTAAGCCTAAACCACAAAGATCTCTCCATAAAGATGGTTTTTATACTGTACTTCCACAATCAGCTGGCAGTACAAAACAACAAGCGGCAGATGTACTTAGGCTGAGTCATGGTGGTTTGGTGCAGAGACCATGCATATCATGGGAATAGTTCAGCATTTCTGCTCTGATTTTCAGTGTATTACACCAAAACACCCACCTGATGACATCATTTCAAGAGCAAAACAGCAATTTGCAGAATTCAGCTTCTTTGGGGAACTGAGCAATTGCTGAGCTGACACCAAGTCCTGCTGGGTCCCTGTCACCTGCAGAGTGCCCGCATCCTCACCACGGTCGCGGGCATTGTGACAAAGGTTCTATGTCAGCTGGGTGTGGCAGTCAAGCAACAGCTAGGAGAGGGGTAGCCTGTGAGCCCCGGGCCTGTCACTGCATTCTGTAACCCCTATCACCAGCGAGGCCTCTGAAAAGTTTCCAAAACATCCCCAGACTTGGCTCCAAAGTGGCCAAAAGTCTCCAAGAGACAAGTCGGGAAGAAGGATATGGAACAGAGGGAGAAAGGCAAGGGAGCAGGCCAAAGGGAGGCAAGAGGAAAAAGTAGTGCCGGGCTGCAGGACTGAAATGGAGGAATTGAAAGAGGAAAGCCAGGAAGCAGGAGAGTTTGAGAAAAGGAGAGAGGAAAGAAGAGGCATGCAGCCAGACGAGGGCTTAGTGAGAGAGGCTGGGACAGAGAACAGGATGAGAAGGAAATAAGGCAAGGCAAGGCAAGGCTAGGCCAAAGGACGTTTCTTTGATTTATATTTTCTACCACATTCATCTGGAGATGAGGAGGAAAGCCATCAGACCTTATGGATTAGGCCCAAACAAAAGCCCCGGCTACTTGAGACACTTAGACTAAGCCTAAACCACAAAGATCTCTCCATAAAGATGGTTTTTATACTGTACTTCCACAATCAGCTGGCAGTACAAAACAACAAGCGGCAGATGTACTTAGGCTGAGTCATGGTGGTTTGGTGCAGAGACCATGCATATCATGGGAATATTTCAGCATTTCTGCTCTGGTTTTCAGTGTATTACACCAAAACACCCACCTGATGACATCATTTCAAGAGCAGAAGCAGCAATTTGCAGAATTCAGCTTCTTTGGGGAACTGAGCAATTGCTGAGCTGACACCAAGTCCTGCTGGGTCCCTGTCACCTGCAGAGTGCCCGCATCCTCACCACGGTCGCGGGCATTGTGACAAAGGTTCTATGTCAGCTGGGCGTGGCAGTCAAGCGACAGCTAGGAGAGGGGGAGCCTGTGAGCCCCGGGCCTGTCACTGCATTCTGCAACCCCTATCACCAGCGAGGCCTCTGAAAAGTTTCCAAAACATCCCCAGACTTGGCTCCAAAGTGGCCAAAAGTCTCCAAGAGACAAGTCGGGAAGAAGGATATGGAACAGAGGGAGAAAGGCAAGGGAGCAGGCCAAAGGGAGGCAAGAGGAAAAAGTAGTGCCGGGCTGCAGGACTGAAGTGGAGGAATTGAAAGAACAAAGTCAGGAAGCAGGAGAGTTTGAGAAAAGGAGAGAGGAAAGAAGAGACATGCAGCCAGACGAGGGGTTAGTGAGAGAGGCTGGGACAGAGAACAGGATGAGAAGGAAATAAGGCAAGGCAAGGCAAGGCTAGGCCAAAGGACGTTTCTTTGATTTATATTTTCTACCACATTCATCTGGAGATGAGGAGGAAAGCCATCAGACCTTATGGATTAGGCCCAAACAAAAGCCCCGGCTACTTGAGACACTTAGACTAAGCCTAAACCACAAAGATCTCTCCATAAAGATGGTTTTTATACTGTACTTCCACAATCAGCTGGCAGTACAAAACAACAAGCGGCAGATGTACTTAGGCTGAGTCATGGTGGTTTGGTGCAGAGACCATGCATATCATGGGAATATTTCAGCATTTCTGCTCTGATTTTCAGTGTATTACACCAAAACACCCACCTGATGACATCATTTCAAGAGCAGAAGCAGCAATTTGCAGAATTCAGCTTCTTTGGGGAACTGAGCAATTGCTGAGCTGACACCAAGTCCTGCTGGGTCCCTGTCACCTGCAGAGTGCCCGCATCCTCACCACGGTCGCGGGCATTGTGACAAAGGTTCTATGTCAGCTGGGTGTGGCAGTCAAGCGACAGCTAGGAGAGGGGGAGCCTGTGAGCCCCGGGCCTGTCACTGCATTCTGCAACCCCTATCACCAGCGAGGCCTCTGAAAAGTTTCCAAAACATCCCCAAACTTGGCTCCAAAGTGGCCAAAAGTCTCCAAGAGACAAGTCGGGAAGAAGGATATGGAACAGAGGGAGAAAGGAAAGCGAGCAGGCCAAAGGGAGGCAAGAGGAAAAAGTAGTGCCGGGCTGCAGGACTGAAGTGGAGGAATTGAAAGACGAAAGTCAGGAAGCAGGAGAGTTTGAGAAAAGGAGAGAGGAAAGAAGAGACATGCAGCCAGACGAGGGCTTAGTGAGAGAGGCTGGGACAGAGAACAGGATGAGAAGGAAATAAGGCAAGGCAAGGCAAGGCTAGGCCAAAGGACGTTTCTTTGATTTATATTTTCTACCACATTCATCTGGAGATGAGGAGGAAAGCCATCAGACCTTATGGATTAGGCCCAAACAAAAGCCCCGGCTACTTGAGACACTTAGACTAAGCCTAAACCACAAAGATCTCTCCATAAAGATGGTTTTTATACTGTACTTCCACAATCAGCTGGCAGTACAAAACAACAAGCGGCAGATGTACTTAGGCTGAGTCATGGTGGTTTGGTGCAGAGACCATGCATATCATGGGAATATTTCAGCATTTCTGCTCTGATTTTCAGTGTATTACACCAAAACACCCACCTGATGACATCATTTCAAGAGCAGAAGCAGCAATTTGCAGAATTCAGCTTCTTTGGGGAACTGAGCAATTGCTGAGCTGACACCAAGTCCTGCTGGGTCCCTGTCACCTGCAGAGTGCCCGCATCCTCACCACGGTCGCGGGCATTGTGACAAAGGTTCTATGTCAGCTGGGTGTGGCAGTCAAGCGACAGCTAGGAGAGGGGGAGCCTGTGAGCCCCGGGCCTGTCACTGCATTCTGCAACCCCTATCACCAGCGAGGCCTCTGAAAAGTTTCCAAAACATCCCCAAACTTGGCTCCAAAGTGGCCAAAAGTCTCCAAGAGACAAGTCGGGAAGAAGGATATGGAACAGAGGGAGAAAGGCAAGGGAGCAGGCCAAAGGGAGGCAAGAGGAAAAAGTAGTGCCGGGCTGCAGGACTGAAATGGAGGAATTGAAAGAGGAAAGCCAGGAAGCAGGAGAGTTTGAGAAAAGGAGAGAGGAAAGAAGAGGCATGCAGCCAGACGAGGGCTTAGTGAGAGAGGCTGGGACAGAGAACAGGATGAGAAGGAAATAAGGCAAGGCAAGGCAAGGCTAGGCCAAAGGACGTTTCTTTGATTTATATTTTCTACCAAATTCATCTGGAGATGAGGAGGAAAGCCATCAGACCTTATATATTAGGCCCAAACAAAAGCCCCGGCTACTTGAGACACTTAGACTAAGCCTAAACCACAAAGATCTCTCCATAAAGATGGTTTTTATACTGTACTTCCACAATCAGCTGGCAGTACAAAAGAACAAGCGGCAGATGTACTTAGGCTGAGTCATGGTAGTTTGGTGCAGAGACCATGCATATCATGGGAATATTTCAGCATTTCTGCTCTGATTTTCAGTGTATTACACCAAAACACCCACCTGATGACATCATTTCAAGAGCAGAAGCAGCAATTTGCAGAATTCAGCTTCTTTGGGGAACTGAGCAATTGCTGAGCTGACACCAAGTCCTGCTGGGTCCCTGTCACCTGCAGAGTGCCCGCATCCTCACCACGGTCACGGGCATTGTGACAAAGGTTCTATGTCAGCTGGGTGTGGCAGTCAAGCGACAGCTAGGAGAGGGGGAGCCTGTGAGCCCCGGGCCTGTCACTGCATTCTGTAACCCCTATCACCAGCGAGGCCTCTGAAAAGTTTCCAAAACATCCCCAGACTTGGCTCCAAAGTGGCCAAAAGTCTCCAAGAGACAAGTCGGGAAGAAGGATATGGAACAGAGGGAGAAAGGCAAGGGAGCAGGCCAAAGGGAGGCAAGAGGAAAAAGTAGTGCCGGGCTGCAGGACTGAAGTGGAGGAATTGAAAGACGAAAGTCAGGAAGCAGGAGAGTTTGAGAAAAGGAGAGAGGAAAGAAGAGACATGCAGCCAGACGAGGGCTTAGTGAGAGAGGCTGGGACAGAGAACTGGATGAGAAGGAAATAAGGCAAGGCAAGGCAAGGCTAGGCCAAAGGACGTTTCTTTGATTTATATTTTCTACCACATTCATCTGGAGATGAGGAGGAAAGCCATCAGACCTTATGGATTAAGCCCAAACAAAAGCCCTGGCTACTTGAGACACTTAGACTAAGCCTAAACCACAAAGATCTCTCCATAAAGATGGTTTTTATACTGTACTTCCACAATCAGCTGGCAGTACAAAACAACAAGCGGCAGATGTACTTAGGCTGAGTCATGGTGGTTTGGTGCAGAGACCATGCATATCATGGGAATATTTCAGCATTTCTGCTCTGATTTTCAGTGTATTACACCAAAACACCCACCTGATGACATCATTTCAAGAGCAAAAGCAGCAATTTGCAGAATTCAGCTTCTTTGGGGAACTGAGCAATTGCTGAGCTGACACCGAGTCCTGCTGGGTCCCTGTCACCTGCAGCGTGCCCGCATCCTCACCACGGTAGCGGGCATTGTGACAAAGGTTCTATGTCAGCTGGGTGTGGCAGTCAAGCGACAGCTAGGAGAGGGGGAGCCTGTGAGCCCCGGGCCTGTCACTGCATTCTGCAACCCCTATCACCAGCGAGGCCTCTGAAAAGTTTCCAAAACATCCCCAGACTTGGCTCCAAAGTGGCCAAAAGTCTCCAAGAGACAAGTCGGGAAGAAGGATATGGAACAGAGGGAGAAAGGAAAGCGAGCAGGCCAAAGGGAGGCAAGAGGAAAAAGTAGTGCCGGGCTGCAGGACTGAAGTGGAGGAATTGAAAGACGAAAGTCAGGAAGCAGGAGAGTTTGAGAAAAGGAGAGAGGAAAGAAGAGACATGCAGCCAGACGAGGGCTTAGTGAGAGAGGCTGGGACAGAGAACAGGATGAGAAGGAAATAAGGCAAGGCAAGGCAAGGCTAGGCCAAAGGACGTTTCTTTGATTTATATTTTCTACCACATTCATCTGGAGATGAGGAGGAAAGCCATCAGACCTTATGGATTAGGCCCAAACAAAAGCCCCGGCTACTTGAGACACTTAGACTAAGCCTAAACCACAAAGATCTCTCCATAAAGATGGTTTTTATACTGTACTTCCACAATCAGCTGGCAGTACAAAAGAACAAGCGGCAGATGTACTTAGGCTGAGTCATGGTGGTTTGGTGCAGAGACCATGCATATCATGGGAATATTTCAGCATTTCTGCTCTGATTTTCAGTGTATTACACCAAAACACCCACCTGATGACATCATTTCAAGAGCAGAAGCAGCAATTTGCAGAATTCAGCTTCTTTGGGGAACTGAGCAATTGCTGAGCTGACACCAAGTCCTGCTGGGTCCCTGTCACCTGCAGAGTGCCCGCATCCTCACCACGGTCGCGGGCATTGTGACAAAGGTTCTATGTCAGCTGGGTGTGGCAGTCAAGCGACAGCTAGGAGAGGGGGAGCCTGTGAGCCCCGGGCCTGTCACTGCATTCTGTAACCCCTATCACCAGCGAGGCCTCTGAAAAGTTTCCAAAACATCCCCAGACTTGGCTCCAAAGTGGCCAAAAGTCTCCAAGAGACAAGTCGGGAAGAAGGATATGGAACAGAGGGAGAAAGGCAAGGGAGCAGGCCAAAGGGAGGCAAGAGGAAAAAGTAGTGCCGGGCTGCAGGACTGAAATGGAGGAATTGAAAGAGGAAAGCCAGGAAGCAGGAGAGTTTGAGAAAATGAGAGAGGAAAGAAGAGGCATGCAGCCAGACGAGGAGTTAGTCAGAGAGGCTGGGACAGAGAACAGGATGAGAAGGAAATAAGGCAAGGCAAGGCAAGGCTAGGCCAAAGGACGTTTCTTTGATTTATATTTTCTACCAAATTCATCTGGAGATGAGGAGGAAAGCCATCAGACCTTATATATTAGGCCCAAACAAAAGCCCCGGCTACTTGAGACACTTAGACTAAGCCTAAACCACAAAGATCTCTCCATAAAGATGGTTTTTATACTGTACTTCCACAATCAGCTGGCAGTACAAAAGAACAAGCGGCAGATGTACTTAGGCTGAGTCATGGTAGTTTGGTGCAGAGACCATGCATATCATGGGAATATTTCAGCATTTCTGCTCTGATTTTCAGTGTATTACACCAAAACACCCACCTGATGACATCATTTCAAGAGCAGAAGCAGCAATTTGCAGAATTCAGCTTCTTTGGGGAACTGAGCAATTGCTGAGCTGACACCAAGTCCTGCTGGGTCCCTGTCACCTGCAGCGTGCCCGCATCCTCACCACGGTCACGGGCATTGTGACAAAGGTTCTATGTCAGCTGGGTGTGGCAGTCAAGCGACAGCTAGGAGAGGGGGAGCCTGTGAGCCCCGGGCCTGTCACTGCATTCTGTAACCCCTATCACCAGCGAGGCCTCTGAAAAGTTTCCAAAACATCCCCAGACTTGGCTCCAAAGTGGCCAAAAGTCTCCAAGAGACAAGTCGGGAAGAAGGATATGGAACAGAGGGAGAAAGGCAAGGGAGCAGGCCAAAGGGAGGCAAGAGGAAAAAGTAGTGCCGGGCTGCAGGACTGAAGTGGAGGAATTGAAAGACGAAAGTCAGGAAGCAGGAGAGTTTGAGAAAAGGAGAGAGGAAAGAAGAGACATGCAGCCAGACGAGGGCTTAGTGAGAGAGGCTGGGACAGAGAACAGGATGAGAAGGAAATAAGGCAAGGCAAGGCAAGGCTAGGCCAAAGGACGTTTCTTTGATTTATATTTTCTACCACATTCATCTGGAGATGAGGAGGAAAGCCATCAGACCTTATGGATTAAGCCCAAACAAAAGCCCCGGCTACTTGAGACACTTAGACTAAGCCTAAACCACAAAGATCTCTCCATAAAGATGGTTTTTATACTGTACTTCCACAATCAGCTGGCAGTACAGAACAACAAGCGGCAGATGTACTTAGGCTGAGTCATGGTGGTTTGGTGCAGAGACCATGCATATCATGGGAATATTTCAGCATTTCTGCTCTGATTTTCAGTGTATTACACCAAAACACCCACCTGATGACATCATTTCAAGAGCAGAAGCAGCAATTTGCAGAATTCAGCTTCTTTGGGGAACTGAGCAATTGCTGAGCTGACAGCAAGTCCTGCTGGGTCCCTGTCACCTGCAGCGTGCCCGCATCCTCACCACGGTCACGGGCATTGTGACAAAGGTTCTATGTCAGCTGGGTGTGGCAGTCAAGCGACAGCTAGGAGAGGGGGAGCCTGTGAGCCCCGGGCCTGTCACTGCATTCTGCAAATCCTATCACCAGCGAGGCCTCTGAAAAGTTTCCAAAACATGCCCAGACTTGGCTCCAAAGTGGCCAAAAGTCTCCAAGAGACAAGTCGGGAAGAAGGATATGCAACAGAGGGAGAAAGGCAAGGGAGCAGGCCAAAGAGAGGCAAGAGGAAAAAGTAGTGCCGGGCTGCAGGACTGAAATGGAGGAATTGAAAGAGGAAAGCCAGGAAGCAGGAGAGTTTGAGAAAAGGAGAGAGGGAAGAAGAGACATGCAGCCAGACGAGGGCTTAGTGAGAGAGGCTGGGACAGAGAACAGGATGAGAAGGAAATAAGGCAAGGCAAGACAAGGCCAGGCCAAAGGACGTTTCTTTGATTTATATTTTCTACCACATTCATCTGGAGATGAGGAGGAAAGCCATCAGACCTTATGGATTAAGCCCAAACAAAAGCCCTGGCTACTTGAGACACTTAGACTAAGCCTAAACCACAAAGATCTCTCCATAAAGATGGTTTTTACACTGTACTTCCACAATCAGCTGGCAGCAAAAAACAACAAGCGGCAGATGTACTTAGGCTGAGTCATGGTGGTTTGGTGCAGAGACCATGCATATCATGGGAACAGTTCAGCATTTCTGCTCTGATTTTCAGTGTATTACACCAAAACACCCACCTGATGACATCATTTCAAGAGCAAAACAGCAATTTGCAGAATTCAGCTTCTTTGGGGAACTGAGCAATTGGTGAGCTGACACCAAGTCCTGCTGGGTCCCTGTCACCTGCAGAGTGCCCGCATCCTCACCACGGTCGCGGGCATTGTGACAAAGGTTCTATGTCAGCTGGGTATGGCAGTCAAGCGACAGCTAGGAGAGGGGGAGCCTGTGAGCCCCGGGCCTGTCACTGCATTCTGTAACCCCTATCACCAGCGAGGCCTCTGAAAAGTTTCCAAAACATCCCCAGACTTGGCTCCAAAGTGGCCAAAAGTCTCCAAGAGACAAGTCGGGAAGAAGGATATGGAACAGAGGGAGAAAGGCAAGGGAGCAGGCCAAAGGGAGGCAAGAGGAAAAAGTAGTGCCGGGCTGCAGGACTGAAATGGAGGAATTGAAAGACGAAAGCCAGGAAGCAGGAGAGTTTGAGAAAAGGAGAGAGGAAAGAAGAGGCATGCAGCCAGACGAGGGGTTAGTCAGAGAGGCTGGGACAGAGAACAGGATGAGAAGGAAATAAGGCAAGGCAAGGCAAGGCTAGGCCAAAGGACATTTCCTTGATTTATATTTTCTACCACATTCATCTTGAGATGAGGAGGAAAGCCATCAGTCCTTATGGATTAGGCCCAAACAAAAACCCCGGCTACTTGAGACACTTAGACTAAGCCTAAACCACAAAGATCTCTCCATAAAGATGGTTTTTATACTGTACTTCCACAATCAGCTGGCAGTACAAAAGAACAAGCGGCAGATGTACTTAGGCTGAGTCATGGTGGTTTGGTGCAGAGACAATGCATATCATGGGAATATTTCAGCATTTCTGCTCTGGTTTTCAGTGTATTACACCAAAACACCCACCTGATGACATCATTTCAAGAGCAGAAGCAGCAATTTGCAGAATTCAGCTTCTTTGGGGAACTGAGCAATTCATGAGCTGACACCAAGTCCTGCTGGGTCCCTGTCACCTGCAGAGTGCCCGCATCCTCACCACGGTCGCGGGCATTGTGACAAAGGTTCTATGTCAGCTGGGTGTGGCAGCCGAGCGCCCGCTAGTGGAGGGGGAGGCTGTCAGTCCCGGGCCTGTCACTACCTGCTGACCACCTGTCACAAGCGAGGCCTCTGAAAAGTTTCCAAAACATCCCCAGACTTGGGTCCAAAGTTGCCGAAAGTCTCCAAGAGACAAGTCGGGAAGAAGGATATGGAACAGAGGGAGAAAGGCAAGGGAGCAGGCCAAAGGGAGGCAAGAGGAAAAAGTAGTGCCGGGCTGCAGGACTGAAATGGAGGAATTGAAAGAGGAAAGCCAGGAAGCAGGAGAGTTTGAGAAAAGGAGAGAGGAAAGAAGAGACATGCAGCCAGACGAGGGCTTAGTGAGAGAGGCTGGGACAGAGAACAGGATGAGAAGGAAATAAGGCAAGGCAAGGCAAGGCTCGGCCAAAGGACGTTTCCTTGATTTATATTTTCTACCACATTCATCTTGAGATGAGGAGGAAAGCCATCAGTCCTTATGGATTAAGCCCAAACAAAAGCCCCGGCTACTTGAGACACTTAGACTAAGCCTAAACCGCAAAGATCTCTCCATAAAGATGGTTTTTATACTGTACTTCCACAATCTTCTGGCAGTACAAAAGAACAAGCGACAGATGTACTTAGGCTGAGTCATGGTGGTTTGGTGCAGAGACCATGCATATCACGGGAATATTTCAGCATTTCTGCTCTGATTTTCAGTGTATTACACCAAAACACCCACCTGATGACATCATTTCAAGAGCAAAAGCAGCAATTTGCAGAATTCAGATTCTTTGGGGAACTGAGCAATTGCTGAGCTGACACCAAGTCCTGCTGGGTCCCTGTCACCTGCAGAGTGCCCGCATCATCACCACGGTCGCGGGCATTGTGACAAAGGTTCTATGTCAGCTGGGTGTGGCAGTCAAGCGACAGCTAGGAGAGGGGGAGCCTGTGAGCCCCGGGCCTGTCACTGCATTCTGCAACCCCTATCACCAGCGAGGCCTCTGAAAAGTTTCCAAAACATCCCCAGACTTGGCTCCAAAGTGGCCAAAAGTCTCCAAGAGACAAGTCGGGAAGAAGGATATGGAACAGAGGGAGAAAGGCAAGGGAGCAGGCCAAAGGGAGGCAAGAGGAAAAAGTAGTGCCGGGCTGCAGGACTGAAATGGAGGAATTGAAAGACGAAAGTCAGGAAGCAGGAGAGTTTGAGAAAAGGAGAGAGGAAAGAAGAGACATGCAGCCAGACGAGGGCTTAGGGAGAGAGGCTGGGACAGAGAACAGGATGGGAAGGAAATAAGGCAAGGCAAGGCAAGGCTAGGCCAAAGGACGTTTCTTTGATTTATATTTTCTACCACATTCATCTGGAGATGAGGAGGAAAGCCATCAGACCTTATGGATTAGGCCCAAACAAAAGCCCCGGCTACTTGAGACACTTAGACTAAGCCTAAACCACAAAGATCTCTCCATAAAGATGGTTTTTATACTGTACTTCCACAATCAGCTGGCAGTACAAAACAACAAGCGGCAGATGTACTTAGGCTGAGTCATGGTGGTTTGGTGCAGAGACCATGCATATCATGGGAATATTTCAGCATTTCTGCTCTGATTTTCAGTGTATTACACCAAAACACCCACCTGATGACATCATTTCAAGAGCAGAAGCAGCAATTTGCAGAATTCAGCTTCTTTGGGGAACTGAGCAATTGCTGAGCTGACAGCAAGTCCTGCTGGGTCCCTGTCACCTGCAGCGTGCCCGCATCCTCACCACGGTCACGGGCATTGTGACAAAGGTTCTATGTCAGCTGGGTGTGGCAGTCAAGCGACAGCTAGGAGAGGGGGAGCCTGTGAGCCCCGGGCCTGTCACTGCATTCTGTAACCCCTATCACCAGCGAGGCCTCTGAAAAGTTTCCAAAACATCCCCAGACTTGGCTCCAAAGTGGCCAAAAGTCTCCAAGAGACAAGTCGGGAAGAAGGATATGGAACAGAGGGAGAAAGGCAAGGGAGCAGGCCAAAGGGAGGCAAGAGGAAAAAGTAGTGCCGGGCTGCAGGACTGAAATGGAGGAATTGAAAGAGGAAAGCCAGGAAGCAGGAGAGTTTGAGAAAAGGAGAGAGGGAAGAAGAGACATGCAGCCAGACGAGGGCTTAGTGAGAGAGGCTGGGACAGAGAACAGGATGAGAAGGAAATAAGGCAAGGCAAGACAAGGCCAGGCCAAAGGACGTTTCTTTGATTTATATTTTCTACCACATTCATCTTGAGATGAGGAGGAAAGCCATCAGACCTTATGGATTAAGCCCAAACAAAAGCCCTGGCTACTTGAGACACTTAGACTAAGCCTAAACCACAAAGATCTCTCCATAAAGATGGTTTTTATACTGTACTTCCACAATCAGCTGGCAGTACAAAACAACAAGCGGCAGATGTACTTAGGCTGAGTCATGGTGGTTTGGTGCAGAGACCATGCATATCATGGGAATATTTCAGCATTTCTGCTCTGATTTTCAGTGTATTACACCAAAACACCCACCTGATGACATCATTTCAAGAGCAGAAGCAGCAATTTGCAGAATTCAGCTTCTTTGGGGAACTGAGCAATTGCTGAGCTGACACCAAGTCCTGCTGGGTCCCTGTCACCTGCAGAGTGCCCGCATCCTCACCACAGTCGCGGGCATTGTGACAAAGGTTCTATGTCAGCTGGGTGTGGCAGTCAAGCGACAGCTAGGAGAGGGGGAGCCTGTGAGCCCCGGGCCTGTCACTGCATTCTGCAACCCCTATCACCAGCGAGGCCTCTGAAAAGTTTTCAAAACATCCCCAGACTTGGCTCCAAAGTGGCCAAAAGTCTCCAAGAGACAAGTCGGGAAGAAGGATATGGAACAGAGGGAGAAAGGCAAGGGAGCAGGCCAAAGGGAGGCAAGAGGAAAAAGTAGTGCCGGGCTGCAGGACTGAAGTGGAGGAATTGAAAGACGAAAGTCAGGAAGCAGGAGAGTTTGAGAAAAGGAGAGAGGAAAGAAGAGACATGCAGCCAGACGAGGGCTTAGTGAGAGAGGCTGGGACAGAGAACAGGATGAGAAGGAAATAAGGCAAGGCAAGGCAAGGCTAGGCCAAAGGACGTTTCTTTGATTTATATTTTCTACCACATTCATCTGGAGATGAGGAGGAAAGCCATCAGACCTTATGGATTAAGCCCAAACAAAAGCCCCGGCTACTTGAGACACTTAGACTAAGCCTAAACCACAAAGATCTCTCCATAAAGATGGTTTTTATACTGTACTTCCACAATCAGCTGGCAGTACAAAACAACAAGCGGCAGATGTACTTAGGCTGAGTCATGGTGGTTTGGTGCAGAGACCATGCATATCAGGGGAATATTTCAGCATTTCTGCTCTGATTTTCAGTGTATTACACCAAAACACCGACCTGATGACATCATTTCAAGAGCAAAAGCAGCAATTTGCAGAATTCAGCTTCTTTGGGGAACTGAGCAATTGCTGAGCTGACACCAAGTCCTGCTGGGTCCCTGTCACCTGCAGAGTGCCCGCATCCTCACCACGGTCGCGGGCATTGTGACAAAGGTTCTATGTCAGCTGGGTGTGGCAGTCAAGCGACAGCTAGGAGAGGGGGAGCCTGTGAGCCCCGGGCCTGTCACTGCATTCTGCAACCCCTATCACCAGCGAGGCCTCTGAAAAGTTTCCAAAACATCCCCAGACTTGGCTCCAAAGTGGCCAAAAGTCTCCAAGAGACAAGTCGGGAAGAAGGATATGGAACAGAGGGAGAAAGGCAAGGGAGCAGGCCAAAGGGAGGCAAGAGGAAAAAGTAGTGCCGGGCTGCAGGACTGAAATGGAGGAATTGAAAGAGGAAAGCCAGGAAGCAGGAGAGTTTGAGAAAAGGAGAGAGGAAAGAAGAGGCATGCAGCCAGACGAGGAGTTAGTCAGAGAGGCTGGGACAGAGAACAGGATGAGAAGGAAATAAGGCAAGGCAAGGCAAGGCTAGGCCAAAGGACGTTTCTTTGATTTATATTTTCTACCACATTCATCTGGAGATGAGGAGGAAAGCCATCAGACCTTATATATTAGGCCCAAACAAAAGCCCCGGCTACTTGAGACACTTAGACTAAGCCTAAACCACAAAGATCTCTCCATAAAGATGGTTTTTATACTGTACTTCCACAATCAGCTGGCAGTACAAAAGAACAAGCGGCAGATGTACTTAGGCTGAGTCATGGTAGTTTGGTGCAGAGACCATGCATATCATGGGAATATTTCAGCATTTCTGCTCTGATTTTCAGTGTATTACACCAAAACACCCACCTGATGACATCATTTCAAGAGCAGAAGCAGCAATTTGCAGAATTCAGCTTCTTTGGGGAACTGAGCAATTGCTGAGCTGACAGCAAGTCCTGCTGGGTCCCTGTCACCTGCAGCGTGCCCGCATCCTCACCACGGTCACGGGCATTGTGACAAAGGTTCTATGTCAGCTGGGTGTGGCAGTCAAGCGACAGCTAGGAGAGGGGGAGCCTGTGAGCCCCGGGCCTGTCACTGCATTCTGTAACCCCTATCACCAGCGAGGCCTCTGAAAAGTTTCCAAAACATCCCCAGACTTGGCTCCAAAGTGGCCAAAAGTCTCCAAGAGACAAGTCGGGAAGAAGGATATGGAACAGAGGGAGAAAGGCAAGGGAGCAGGCCAAAGGGAGGCAAGAGGAAAAAGTAGTGCCGGGCTGCAGGACTGAAATGGAGGAATTGAAAGAGGAAAGCCAGGAAGCAGGAGAGTTTGAGAAAAGGAGAGAGGAAAGAAGAGGCATGCAGCCAGACGAGGGGTTAGTCAGAGAGGCTGGGACAGAGAACAGGATGAGAAGGAAATAAGGCAAGGCAAGGCAAGGCTAGGCCAAAGGACATTTCCTTGATTTATATTTTCTACCACATTCATCTTGAGATGAGGAGGAAAGCCATCAGTCCTTATGGATTAGGCCCAAACAAAAACCTTGGCTACTGGAGACACTTAGACTAAGCCTAAACCACAAAGATCTCTCCATAAAGATGGTTTTTATACTGTACTTCCACAATCAGCTGGCAGTACAAAACAACAAGCGGCAGATGTACTTAGGCTGAGTCATGGTGGTTTGGTGCAGAGACCATGCATATCATGGGAATATTTCAGCATTTCTGCTCTGGTTTTCAGTGTATTACACCAAAACACCCACCTGATGACATCATTTCAAGAGCAGAAGCAGCAATTTGCAGAATTCAGCTTCTTTGGGGAACTGAGCAATTGCTGAGCTGACAGCAAGTCCTGCTGGGTCCCTGTCACCTGCAGAGCGCCCGCATCCTCACCACGGTCGCGGGCATTGTGACAAAGGTTCTATGTCAGCTGGGTGTGGCAGCCGAGAGCCCGTTAGGGGAGGGGGAGGCTGTCAGCCCCGGGCCTGTCACTACCTGCTGACCACCTGTCACAAGCGAGGCCTCTGAAAAGTTTCCAAAACATCCCCAGACTTGGGTCCAAAGTGGCCGAATGTCTCCAAGAGACAAGTCGGGAAGAAGGATATGGAACAGAGGGAGAAAGGCAAGGGAGCAGGCCAAAGGGAGGCAAGAGGAAAAAGTAGTGCCGGGCTGCAGGACTGAAATGGAGATATTGAAAGAGGAAAGCCAGGAAGCAGGAGAGTTTGAGAAAAGGAGAGAGGAAAGAAGAGACATGCAGCCAGACGAGGGGTTAGTCAGAGAGGCTGGGACAGAGAACAGGATGAGAAGGAAATAAGGCAAGGCAAGGCAAGGCTCGGCCAAAGGACGTTTCCTTGATTTATATTTTCTACCACATTCATCTTGAGATGAGGAGGAAAGCCATCAGTCCTTATGGATTAAGCCCAAACAAAAGCCCCGGCTACTTGAGACACTTAGACTAAGCCTAAACCGCAAAGATCTCTCCATAAAGATGGTTTTTATACTGTACTTCCACAATCTTCTGGCAGTACAAAAGAACAAGCGGCAGATGTACTTAGGCTGAGTCATGGTGGTTTGGTGCAGAGACCATGCATATCGTGGGCATATTTCAGCATTTCTGCTCTGATTTTCAGTGTATTACACCAAAACACCCACCTGATGACATCATTTCAAGAGCAGAAGCAGCAATTTGCAGAATTCAGCTTCTTTGGGGAACTGAGGAATTGCTGAGCTGACACCAAGTCCTGCTGGGTCCCTGTCACCTGCAGAGTGCCCGCATCCTCACCACGGTCGCGGGCATTGTGACAAAGGTTCTATGTCAGCTGGGTGTGGCAGCCGAGCGCCCGCTAGGGGAGGGGGAGCCTGTCAGCCCCGGGCCTTCACTGCCTGCTGTCCCCCCTGTCACCAGCGAGGCCTCTGAAAAGTTTCCAAAACATCCCCAGACTTGGCTCCAAAGTGGCCAAAAGTCTCCAAGAGACAAGTCGGGAAGAAGGATATGGAACAGAGGGAGACAGGCACGGGAGCAGGCCAAAGGGAGGTAAGAGGAAAAACTAGTGCGGGGCTGCAGGACTGAAATGGAGGAATTGAAAGAGGAAAGCCAGGAAGCAGGAGAGTTTGAGAAAAGGAGAGAGGAAAGAAGAGACATGCAGCCAGACGAAGGGTTAGTCAGAGAGGCTGGGACAGAGAACAGGATGAGAAGGAAATAAGGCAAGGCAAGGCAAGGCTAGGCCAAAGGACGTTTCTTTGATTTATATTTTCTACCACATTCATCTTGAGATGAGGAGGAAAGCCATCAGACCTTATGGATTAGGCCCAAACAAAAGCCCCGGCTACTTGAGACACTTAGACTAAGCCTAAACCACAAAGATCTCTCCATAAAGATGTTTTTATACTGTACTTCCACAATCAGCTGGCAGTACAAAAGAACAAGCGGCAGATTTACTTAGGCTGAGTCATGGTGGTTTGGTACAGAGACAATGCATATCATGGGAATATTTCAGCATTTCTGCTCTGGTTTTCAGTGTATTACACCAAAACACCCACCTGATGACATCATTTCAAGAGCAAAAGCAGCAATTTGCAGAATTCAGCTTCTTTGGGGAACTGAGCAATTGCTGAGCTGACACCAAGTCCTGCTGGGTCCCTGTCACCTGCAGAGTGCCCGCATCCTCACCACGGTCGCGGGCATTGTGACAAAGGTTCTATGTCAGCTGGGTGTGGCAGTCAAGCGACAGCTAGGAGAGGGGGAGCCTGTGAGCCCCGGGCGTGTCACTGCATTCTGCAACCCCTATCACCAGCGAGGCCTCTGAAAAGTTTCCAAAACATCCCCAGACTTGGCTCCAAAGTGGCCAAAAGTCTCCAAGAGACAAGTCGGGAAGAAGGATATGGAACAGAGGGAGAAAGGAAAGGGAGCAGGCCAAAGGGAGGCAAGAGGAAAAAGTAGTGCCGGGCTGCAGGACTGAAGTGGAGGAATTGAAAGACGAAAGTCAGGAAGCAGGAGAGTTTGAGAAAAGGAGAGAGGAAAGAAGAGACATGCAGCCAGACGAGGGCTTAGTGAGAGAGGCTGGGACAGAGAACAGGATGAGAAGGAAATAAGGCAAGGCAAGGCAAGGCTAGGCCAAAGGACGTTTCTTTGATTTATATTTTCTACCACATTCATCTGGAGATGAGGAGGAAAGCCATCAGACCTTATGGATTAGGCCCAAACAAAAGCCCCGGCTACTTTAGACACTTAGACTAAGCCTAAACCACAAAGATCTCTCCATAAAGATGGTTTTTATACTGTACTTCCACAATCAGCTGGCAGTACAAAACAACAAGCGGCAGATGTACTTAGGCTGAGTCATGGTGGTTTGGTGCAGAGACCATGCATATCATGGGAATATTTCAGCATTTCTGCTCTGATTTTCAGTGTATTACACCAAAACACCCACCTGATGACATCATTTCAAGAGCAGAAGCAGCAATTTGCAGAATTCAGCTTCTTTGGGGAACTGAGCAATTGCTGAGCTGACAGCAAGTCCTGCTGGGTCCCTGTCACCTGCAGAGTGCCCGCATCCTCACCACGGTCGCGGGCATTGTGACAAAGGTTCTATGTCAGCTGGGTGTGGCAGTCAAGCGACAGCTAGGAGAGGGGGAGCCTGTGAGCCCCGGGCCTGTCACTGCATTCTGCAACCCCTATCACCAGCGAGGCCTCTGAAAAGTTTCCAAAACATCCCCAGACTTGGCTCCAAAGTGGCCAAAAGTCTCCAAGAGACAAGTCGGGAAGAAGGATATGGAACAGAGGGAGAAAGGAAAGGGAGCAGGCCAAAGGGAGGCAAGAGGAAAAAGTAGTGCCGGGCTGCAGGACTGAAGTGGAGGAATTGAAAGACGAAAGTCAGGAAGCAGGAGAGTTTGAGAAAAGGAGAGAGGAAAGAAGAGACATGCAGCCAGACGAGGGCTTAGTGAGAGAGGCTGGGACAGAGAACAGGATGAGAAGGAAATAAGGTAAGGCAAGGCAAGGCAAGGCTAGGCCAAAGGACGTTTCTTTGATTTATATTTTCTACCACATTCATCTGGAGATGAGGAGGAAAGCCATCAGACCTTATATATTAGGCCCAAACAAAAGCCCCGGCTACTTGAGACACTTAGACTAAGCCTAAACCACAAAGATCTCTCCATAAAGATGGTTTTTATACTGTACTTCCACAATCTTCTGGCAGTACAAAAGAACAAGCGGCAGATGTACTTAGGCTGAGTCATGGTGGTTTGGTGCAGAGACCATGCATATCATGGGAATAGTTCAGCATTTCTGCTCTGATTTTCAGTGTATTACACCAAAACACCCACCTGATGACATCATTTCAAGAGCAAAACAGCAATTTGCAGAATTCAGCTTCTTTGGGGAACTGAGCAATTGGTGAGCTGACACCAAGTCCTGCTGGGTCCCTGTCACCTGCAGAGTGCCCGCATCCTCACCACGGTCGCGGGCATTGTGACAAAGGTTCTATGTCAGCTGGGTGTGGCAGTCAAGCGACAGCTAGGAGAGGGGGAGCCTGTGAGCCCCGGGCCTGTCACTGCATTCTGTAACCCCTATCACCAGCGAGGCCTCTGAAAAGTTTCCAAAACATCCCCAGACTTGGCTCCAAAGTGGCCAAAAGTCTCCAAGAGACAAGTCGGGAAGAAGGATATGGAACAGAGGGAGAAAGGCAAGGGAGCAGGCCAAAGGGAGGCAAGAGGAAAAAGTAGTGCCGGGCTGCAGGACTGAAATGGAGATATTGAAAGAGGAAAGCCAGGAAGCAGGAGAGTTTGAGAAAAGGAGAGAGGAAAGAAGAGACATGCAGCCAGACGAGGGCTTAGTGAGAGAGGCTGGGACAGAGAACAGGATGAGAAGGAAATAAGGCAAGGCAAGGCAAGGCTCGGCCAAAGGACGTTTCCTTGATTTATATTTTCTACCACATTCATCTTGAGATGAGGAGGAAAGCCATCAGTCCTTATGGATTAAGCCCAAACAAAAGCCCCGGCTACTTGAGACACTTAGACTAAGCCTAAACCGCAAAGATCTCTCCATAAAGATGGTTTTTATACGGTACTTCCACAATCTTCTGGCAGTACAAAAGAACAAGCGGCAGATGTACTTAGGCTGAGTCATGGTGGTTTGGTGCAGAGACCATGCATATCGTGGGCATATTTCAGCATTTCTGCTCTGATTTTCAGTGTATTACACCAAAACACCCACCTGATGACATCATTTCAAGAGCAGAAGCAGCAATTTGCAGAATTCAGCTTCTTTGGGGAACTGAGCAATTGCTGAGCTGACACCAAGTCCTGCTGGGTCCCTGTCACCTGCAGAGTGCCCGCATCCTCACCACGGTCGCGGGCATTGTGACAAAGGTTCTATGTCAGCTGGGTGTGGCAGCCGAGCGCCTGCTAGGGGAGGGGGAGCCTGTCAGCCCCGGGCCTGTCACTGCCTGCTGTCCCCCCTGTCACCAGCGAGGCCTCTGAAAAGTTTCCAAAACATCCCCAGACTTGGCTCCAAAGTGACCGAAAGTCTCCAGGAGACAAGTCGGGAAGAAGGATATGGAACAGAGGGAGAAAGGCAACAGAGCAGGCCAAAGGGAGGCAAGAGGAAAAAGTAGTGCCGGGCTGCAGGACTGAAATGGAGGAATTGAAAGAGGAAAGCCAGGAAGCAGGAGAGTTTGAGAAAAGGAGAGAGGAAAGAAGAGACATGCAGCCAGACGAAGGGTTAGTCAGAGAGGCTGGGACAGAGAACAGGATGAGAAGGAAATAAGGCAAGGCAAGGCAAGGCTAGGCCAAAGGACGTTTCTTTGATTTATATTTTCTACCACATTCATCTTGAGATGAGGAGGAAAGCCATCAGACCTTATGGATTAGGCCCAAACAAAAGCCCCGGCTACTTGAGACACTTAGACTAAGCCTAAACCACAAAGATCTCTCCATAAAGATGTTTTTATACTGTACTTCCACAATCAGCTGGCAGTACAAAAGAACAAGCGGCAGATTTACTTAGGCTGAGTCATGGTGGTTTGGTACAGAGACAATGCATATCATGGGAATATTTCAGCATTTCTGCTCTGGTTTTCAGTGTATTACACCAAAACACCCACCTGATGACATCATTTCAAGAGCAAAAGCAGCAATTTGCAGAATTCAGCTTCTTTGGGGAACTGAGCAATTGCTGAGCTGACACCAAGTCCTGCTGGGTCCCTGTCACCTGCAGAGGGCCCGCATCCTCACCACGGTCGCGGGCATTGTGACAAAGGTTCTATGTCAGCTGGGTGTGGCAGTCAAGCGACAGCTAGGAGAGGGGGAGCCTGTGAGCCCCGGGCCTGTCACTGCATTCTGCAACCCCTATTCACCAGCGAGGCCTCTGAAAAGTTTCCAAAACATCCCCAGACTTGGCTCCAAAGTGGCCAAAAGTCTCCAAGAGACAAGTCGGGAAGAAGGATATGGAACAGAGGGAGAAAGGCAAGGGAGCAGGCCAAAGGGAGGCAAGAGGAAAAAGTAGTGCCGGGCTGCAGGACTGAAGTGGAGGAATTGAAAGACGAAAGTCAGGAAGCAGGAGAGTTTGAGAAAAGGAGAGAGGAAAGAAGAGACATGCAGCCAGACGAGGGCTTAGTGAGAGAGGCTGGGACAGAGAACAGGATGAGAAGGAAATAAGGCAAGGCAAGACAAGGCTAGGCCAAAGGACGTTTCTTTGATTTATATTTTCTACCACATTCATCTGGAGATGAGGAGGAAAGCCATCAGACCTTATATATTAGGCCCAAACAAAAGCCCCGGCTACTTGAGACACTTAGACTAAGCCTAAACCACAAAGATCTCTCCATAAAGATGGTTTTTATACTGTACTTCCACAATCAGCTGGCAGTACAAAAGAACAAGCGGCAGATGTACTTAGGCTGAGTCATGGTAGTTTGGTGCAGAGACCATGCATATCATGGGAATATTTCAGCATTTCTGCTCTGATTTTCAGTGTATTACACCAAAACACCCACCTGATGACATCATTTCAAGAGCAGAAGCAGCAATTTGCAGAATTCAGCTTCTTTGGGGAACTGAGCAATTGCTGAGTTGACACCAAGTCCTGCTGGGTCCCTGTCACCTGCAGAGAGCCCGCATCCTCACCACGGTCACGGGCATTGTGACAAAGGTTCTATGTCAGCTGGGTGTGGCAGCCGAGCGCCCGCTAGGGGAGGGGGAGCCTGTCAGCCCCGGGCCTGTCACTGCCTGCTGTCCCCCCTGTCACCAGCGAGGCCTCTGAAAAGTTTCCAAAACATCCCCAGACTTGGCTACAAAGTGGCCGAAAGTCTCCAGGAGACAAGTCGGGAAGAAGGATATGGAACAGAGGGAGAAAGGCAAGGGAGCAGGCCAAAGGGAGGCAAGAGGAAAAAGTAGTGCCGGGCTGCAGGACTGAAATGGAGGAATTGAAAGAGGAAAGCCAGGAAGCAGGAGAGTTTGAGAAAAGGAGAGAGGAAAGAAGAGGCATGCAGCCAGACGAGGGGTTAGTGAGAGAGGCTGGGACAGAGAACAGGATGAGAAGGAAATAAGGCAAGGCAAGGCAAGGCTAGGCCAAAGGATGTTTCTTTGATTTATATTTTCTACCACATTCATCTTGAGATGAGGAGGAAAGCCATCAAACCTTATATATTAGGCCCAAACAAAAGCCCCGGCTACTTGAGACACTTAGACTAAGCCTAAACCACAAAGATCTCTCCATAAAGATGGTTTTTATACTGTACTTCCACAATCAGCTGGCAGTACAAAACAACAAGCGGCAGATGTACTTAGGCTGAGTCATGGTGGTTTGGTGCAGAGACCATGCATATCATGGGAATATTTCAGCATTTCTGCTCTGGTTTTCAGTGTATTACACCAAAACACCCACCTGATGGCATCATTTCAAGAGCAGAAGCAGCAATTTGCAGAATTCAGCTTCTTTGGGGAACTGAGCAATTGCTGAGCTGACACCAAGTCCTGCTGGGTCCCTGTCACCTGCAGAGTGCCCGCATCCTCACCACGGTCGCGGGCATTGTGACAAAGGTTCTATGTCAACTGGGTGTGGCAGCCGAGCGCCCGCTAGGGGAGGGGGATCCTGTCAGCCCCGAGCCTGTCACTGCATTCTGTAACCCCTATATACCAGCGAGGCCTCTGAAAAGTTTCCAAAACATCCCCAGACTTGGCTCCAAAGTGGCCGAATGTCTCCAAGAGACAAGTCGGGAAGAAGGATATGGAACAGAGGGAGAAAGGCAAAAGAGCAGGCCAAAGGGAGGCAAGAGGAAAAAGTAGTGCCGGGCTGCAGGACTGAAATGGAGGAATTGAAAGAGGAAAACCAGGAAGCAGGAGAGTTTGAGAAAAGGAGAGAGGAAAGAAGAGGCATGCAGCCAGACGAGGGGTTAGTCAGAGAGGCTGGGACAGAGAACAGGATGAGAAGGAAATAAGGCAAGGCAAGGCAAGGCTAGGCCAAAGGACGTTTCCTTGATTTATATTTTCTACCACATTCATCTTGAGATGAGGAGGAAAGCCATCAGTCCTTATGGATTAGGCCCAAACAAAAGCCCCGGCTACTTGAGACACTTAGACTAAGCCTAAACCACAAAGATCTCTCCATAAAGATGGTTTTTATACTGTACTTCCACAATCAGCTGGCAGTACAAAAGAACAAGCGGCAGATGTACTTAGGCTGAGTCATGGTGGTTTGGTGCAGAGACCATGCATATCATGGGAATATTTCAGCATTTCTGCTCTGGTTTTCAGTGTATTACACCAAAACACCCACCTGATGACATCATTTCAAGAGCAAAAGCAGCAATTTGCCGAATTCAGCTTCTTTGGAGAACTGAGCAATTGCTGAGCTGACACCAAGTCCTGCTGGGTCCCTGTCACCTGCAGAGTGGCCGCATCCTAACCACGGTAGCGGGCATTGCGACAAAGGTTCTATGTCAGCTGGGTGTAGCAGCCGAGCGCCCGCTAGGTGAGGGGGAGCCTGTCAGCCCTGGGCCTGTCACTGCCTGCTGTCCCCACTGTCACCAGCGAGGCCTCGGAAAAGTTTCCAAAACATCCCCAGACTTCGGTCCAAAGTGGCCGAAAGTCTCCAAGAGACAAGTCGGGAAGAAGGATATGGAACAGAGGGAGAAAGGCAAGGGAGCAGGCCAAAGAGAGGCAAGAGGAAAAAGTAATGCCGGGCTGCAGGACTGAAATGGAGGAATTGAAAGACGAAAGCCAGGAAGCAGGAGAGTTTGAGAAAAGGAGAGAGGAAAGAAGAGACATGCAGCCAGACGAGGGGTTAGTGAGAGAGGCTGGGACAGAGAACAGGATGAGAAGGAAATAAGGCAAGGCAAGGCAAGGCTAGGCCAAAGGACGTTTCCTTGATTTATATTTTCTACCACATTCATCTGGAGATGAGGAGGAAAGCCATCAGACCTTATATATTAGGCCCAAACAAAAGCCCCGGCTACTTGAAACATTTAGACTAAGCCTAAACCACAAAGATCTCTCCATAAAGATGGTTTTTATACTGTACTTCCACAATCAGCTGGCAGTACAAAAGAACAATCGACAGATGTACTTAGGCTGAGTCATGGTGGTTTGGTGCAGAGACCATGCATATCATGGGAATATTTCAGCATTTCTGCTCTGGTTTTCAGTGTATTACACCAAAACACCCACCTGATGGCATCATTTCAAGAGCAGAAGCAGCAATTTGCAGAATTCAGCTTCTTTGGGGAACTGAGCAATTGCTGAGCTGACACCAAGTCCTGCTGGGTCCCTGTCACCTGCAGAGTGCCCGCATCCTCACCACGGTCACGGGCATTGTGACAAAGGTTCTATGTCAGCTGGGTGTGGCAGCCGAGCGCCCGCTAGGGGAGGGGGAGCCTGTCAGCCCCGGGCCTGTCACTGCCTGCTGTTCCCCCTGTCACCAGCGAGGCCTCTGAAAAGTTTTCAAAACATCCCCAGACGTGTCTCCAAAGTGGCCACAAGTCTCCAAGAGACAAGTCGGGAAGAAGGATATGGAACAGAGGGAGAAAGGCAAGGGAGCAGGCCAAAGGGAGGCAAGAGGAAAAAGTAGTGCCGGGCTGCAGGACTGAAATGGAGGAATTGAAAGAGGAAAGCCAGGAAGCAGGAGAGTTTGAGAAAAGGAGAGAGGAAAGAAGAGGCATGCAGCCAGACGAGGGGTTAGTGAGACAGGCTGGGACAGAGAACAGGATGAGAAGGAAATAAGGCAAGGCAAGGCAAGGCTAGGCCAAAGGATGTTTCTTTGATTTATATTTTCTACCACATTCATCTTGAGATGAGGAGGAAAGCCATCAGACCTTATGGATTAGGCCCAAACAAAAGCCCCGGCTACTTGAGACACTTAGACTAAGCCTAAACCACAAAGATCTCTCCATAAAGATGGTTTCTATACTGTACTTCCACAATCAGCTGGCAGTACAAAAGAACAAGCGGCAGATGTACTTAGGCTGAGTCATGGTGGTTTGGTGCAGAGACCATGCATATCATGGGAATATTTCAGCATTTCTGCTCTGATTTTCAGTGTATTACACCAAAACACCCACTTGATGGCATCATTTCAAGAGCAGAAGCAGAAATTTGCAGAATTCAGCTTCTTTGGGGAACTGAGCAATTGCTGAGCTGACACGAAGTCCTGCTGGGTCCCTGTCACCTGCAGAGTGCCCGCATCCTCACCACGGTCGCGGGCATTGTGACAAAGGTTCTATGTCAACTGGGTGTGTCAGCCGAGCGCCCGCTAGGGGAGGGGGAGCCTGTCAGCCCCGAGCCTGTCACTGCATTCTGTAACCCCTGTCACCAGCGAGGCCTCTGAAAAGTTTCCAAAACATCCCCAGACTTGGCTCCAAAGTGGCCGAATGTCTCCAAGAGACAAGTCGGGAAGAAGGATATGGAACAGAGGGAGAAAGGCAAAAGAGCAGGCCAAAGGGAGGCAAGAGGAAAAAGTAGTGCCGGGCTGCAGGACTGAAATGGAGGAATTGAAAGAGGAAAACCAGGAAGCAGGAGAGTTTGAGAAAAGGAGAGAGGAAAGAAGAGACATGCAGCCAGACGAGGGGTTAGTGAGAGAGGCTGGGACAGAAAACAGGATGAGAAGGAAATAAGGCAAGGCAAGGCAAGGCTAGGCCAAAGGACGTTTCTTTGATTTATATTTTCTACCACATTCATCTGGAGATGAGGGGGAAAGCCATCAGACCTTATGGATTAGGCCCAAACAAAAGCCCCGGCTACTTGAGACACTTAGACTAAGCCTAAACCACAAAGATCTCTCCATAAAGATGGTTTTTATACTGTACTTCCACAATCAGCTGGCAGTACAAAAGAACAAGCGGCAGATGTACTTAGGCTGAGTCATGGTGGTTTGGTGCAGAGACAATGCATATCATGGGAATATTTCAGCATTTCTGCTCTGGTTTTCAGTGTATTACACCAAAACACCCACCTGATGACATCATTTCAAGAGCAAAAGCAGCAATTTGCAGAATTCAGCTTCTTTGGGGAACTGAGCAATTGCTGAGCTGACACCAAGTCCTGCTGGGTCCCTGTCACCTGCAGAGTGCCCGCATCCTCACCACGGTCGCGGGCATTGTGACAAAGGTTCTATGTCAGCTGGGTGTGGCAGCCGAGCGCCCGCTAGGGGAGGGGGAGCCTGTCAGCCCCGGGCCTGTCACTGCCTGCTGTCCCCCCTGTCACCAGCGAGGCCTCTGAAAAGTTTCCAAAACATCCCCAGACTTGGCTCCAAAGTGACCGAAAGTCTCCAGGAGACAAGTCGGGAAGAAGGATATGGAACAGAGGGAGAAAGGCAAGGGAGCAGGCCAAAGGGAGGCAAGAGGAAAAAGTAGTGCCGGGCTGCAGGACCGAAATGGAGGAATTGAAAGAGGAAAGCCAGGAAGCAGGAGAGTTTGAGAAAAGGAGAGAGGAAAGAAGAGACATGCAGCCAGACGAAGGGTTAGTCAGAGAGGCTGGGACAGAGAACAGGATGAGAAGGAAATAAGGCAAGGCAAGGCAAGGCTAGGCCAAAGGACGTTTCTTTGATTTATATTTTCTACCACATTCATCTTGAGATGAGGAGGAAAGCCATCAGACCTTATGGATTAGGCCCAAACAAAAGCCCCGGCTACTTGAGACACTTAGACTAAGCCTAAACCACAAAGATCTCTCCATAAAGATGTTTTTATACTGTACTTCCACAATCAGCTGGCAGTACAAAAGAACAAGCGGCAGATTTACTTAGGCTGAGTCATGGTGGTTTGGTACAGAGACAATGCATATCATGGGAATATTTCAGCATTTCTGCTCTGGTTTTCAGTGTATTACACCAAAACACCCACCTGATGACATCATTTCAAGAGCAAAAGCAGCAATTTGCAGAATTCAGCTTCTTTGGGGAACTGAGCAATTGCTGAGCTGACACCAAGTCCTGCTGGGTCCCTGTCACCTGCAGAGTGCCCGCATCCTCACCACGGTCGCGGGCATTGTGACAAAGGTTCTATGTCAGCTGGGTGTGGCAGTCAAGCGACAGCTAGGAGAGGGGGAGCCTGTGAGCCCCGGGCCTGTCACTGCATTCTGCAACCCCTATCACCAGCGAGGCCTCTGAAAAGTTTCCAAAACATCCCCAGACTTGGCTCCAAAGTGGCCAAAAGTCTCCAAGAGACAAGTCGGGAAGAAGGATATGGAACAGAGGGAGAAAGGCAAGGGAGCAGGCCAAAGGGAGGCAAGAGTAAAAAGTAGTGCCGGGCTGCAGGACTGAAGTGGAGGAATTGAAAGACGAAAGTCAGGAAGCAGGAGAGTTTGAGAAAAGGAGAGAGGAAAGAAGAGACATGCAGCCAGACGAGGGCTTAGTGAGAGAGGCTGGGACAGAGAACAGGATGAGAAGGAAATAAGGCAAGCCAAGGCAAGGCTAGGCCAAAGGACGTTTCTTTGATTTATATTTTCTACCACATTCATCTTGAGATGAGGAGGAAAGCCATCAGACCTTATGGATTAGGCCCAAACAAAAGCCCTGGCTACTTGAGACACTTAGACTAAGCCTAAACCACAAAGATCTCTCCATAAAGATGGTTTTTATACTGTACTTCCACAATCAGCTGGCAGTACAAAACAACAAGCGGCAGATGTACTTAGGCTGAGTCATGGTGGTTTGGTGCAGAGACCATGCATATCATGGGAATACTTCAGCATTTCTGCTCTGGTTTTCAGTGTATTACACCAAAACACCCACCTGATGGCATCATTTCAAGAGCAGAAGCAGCAATTTGCAGAATTCAGCTTCTTTGGGGAACTGAGCAATTGCTGAGCTGACACCAAGTCCTGCTGGGTCCCTGTCACCTGCAGAGTGCCCGCATCCTCACCACGGTCGCGGGCATTGTGACAAAGGTTCTATGTCAACTGGGTGTGGCAGCCGAGCGCCCGCTAGGGGAGGGGGATCCTGTCAGCCCCGAGCCTGTCACTGCATTCTGTAACCCCTATCACCAGCGAGGCCTCTGAAAAGTTTCCAAAACATCCCCAGACTTGGCTCCAAAGTGGCCGAATGTCTCCAAGAGACAAGTCGGGAAGAAGGATATGGAACAGAGGGAGAAAGGCAAAAGAGCAGGCCAAAGGGAGGCAAGAGGAAAAAGTAGTGCCGGGCTGCAGGACTGAAATGGAGGAATTGAAAGAGGAAAACCAGGAAGCAGGAGAGTTTGAGAAAAGGAGAGAGGAAAGAAGAGGCATGCAGCCAGACGAGGGGTTAGTCAGAGAGGCTGGGACAGAGAACAGGATGAGAAGGAAATAAGGCAAGGCAAGGCAAGGCTAGGCCAAAGGACGTTTCCTTGATTTATATTTTCTACCACATTCATCTTGAGATGAGGAGGAAAGCCATCAGTCCTTATGGATTAGGCCCAAACAAAAGCCCCGGCTACTTGAGACACTTAGACTAAGCCTAAACCACAAAGATCTCTCCATAAAGATGGTTTTTATACTGTACTTCCACAATCAGCTGGCAGTACAAAAGAACAAGCGGCAGATGTACTTAGGCTGAGTCATGGTGGTTTGGTGCAGAGACCATGCATATCATGGGAATATTTCAGCATTTCTGCTCTGGTTTTCAGTGTATTACACCAAAACACCCACCTGATGACATCATTTCAAGAGGAGAAGCAGCAATTTGCCGAATTCAGCTTCTTTGGGGAACTGAGCAATTGCTGAGCTGACACCAAGTCCTGCTGGGTCCCTGTCACCTGCAGAGTGGCCGCATCCTAACCACGGTCGCGGGCATTGTGACAAAGGTTCTATGTCAGCTGGGTGTAGCAGCCGAGCGCCCGCTAGGTGAGGGGGAGCCTGTCAGCCCTGGGCCTGTCACTGCCTGCTGTCCCCCCTGTCAGCAGCGAGGCCTCGGAAAAGTTTCCAAAACATCCCCAGACTTGGGTCCAAAGTGGCCGAAAGTCTCCAAGAGACAAGTCGGGAAGAAGGATATGGAACAGAGGGAGAAAGGCAAGGGAGCAGGCCAAAGAGAGGCAAGAGGAAAAAGTAGTGCCGGGCTGCAGGACTGAAATGGAGGAATTGAAAGAGGAAAGCCAGGAAGCAGGAGAGTTTGAGAAAAGGAGAGAGGAAAGAAGAGACATGCAGCCAGACGAGGGGTTAGTGGGAGAGGCTGGGACAGAGAACAGGATGAGAAGGAAATAAGGCAAGGCAAGGCAAGGCTAGGCCAAAGGACGTTTCCTTGATTTATATTTTCTACCACATTCATCTGGAGATGAGGAGGAAAGCCATCAGACCTTATATATTAGGCCCAAACAAAAGCCCCGGCTACTTGAAACATTTAGACTAAGCCTAAAGCACAAAGATCTCTCCATAAAGATGGTTTTTATACTGTACTTCCACAATCAGCTGGCAGTACAAAAGAACAAGCGGCAGATGTACTTAGGCTGAGTCATGGTGGTTTGGTGCAGAGACCATGCATATCATGGGAATATTTCAGCATTTCTGCTCTGGTTTTCAGTGTATTACACCAAAACACCCACCTGATGGCATCATTTCAAGAGCAGAAGCAGCAATTTGCAGAATTCAGCTTCTTTGGGGAACTGAGCAATTGCTGAGCTGACACCAAGTCCTGCTGGGTCCCTGTCACCTGCAGAGTGGCCGCATCCTCACCACGGTCACGGGCATTGTGACAAAGGTTCTAT
Source organism: Patagioenas fasciata (assembly GCF_037038585.1). Taxonomy (NCBI): domain Eukaryota; kingdom Metazoa; phylum Chordata; class Aves; order Columbiformes; family Columbidae; genus Patagioenas; species Patagioenas fasciata. Next base: position 3,113,717 of record NW_027288504.1, read on the forward strand.
GTCAGCTGGGTGTGGCAGCCGAGCGCCCGCTAGGGGAGGGGGAGCCTGTCAGCCCCGGGCCTGTCACTGCCTGCTGTTCCCCCTGTCACCAGCGAGGCCTCTGAAAAGTTTTCAAAACATCCCCAGACGTGTCTCCAAAGTGGCCACAAGTCTCCAAGAGACAAGTCGGGAAGAAGGATATGGAACAGAGGGAGAAAGGCAAGGGAGCAGGCCAAAGGGAGGCAAGAGGAAAAAGTAGTGCCGGGCTGCAGGACTGAAATGGAGGAATTGAAAGAGGAAAGCCAGGAAGCAGGAGAGTTTGAGAAAAGTAGATAGGAAAGAAGAGGCATGCAGCCAGACGAGGGGTTAGTGAGACAGGCTGGGACAGAGAACAGGATGAGAAGGAAATAAGGCAAGGCAAGGCAAGGCTAGGCCAAAGGATGTTTCTTTGATTTATATTTTCTACCACATTCATCTGGAGATGAGGAGGAAAGCCATCAGACCTTATATATTAGGCCCAAACAAAAGCCCCGGCTACTTGAGACACTTAGACTAAGCCTAAACCACAAAGATCTCTCCATAAAGATGGTTTCTATACTGTACTTCCACAATTAGCTGGCAGTACAAAAGAACAAGCGGCAGATGTACTTAGGCTGAGTCATGGTGGTTTGGTGCAGAGACCATGCATATCGTGGGAATATTTCAGCATTTCTGCTCTGATTTTCAGTGTATTACACCAAAACACCCACTTGATGGCATCATTTCAAGAGCAGAAGCAGAAATTTGCAGAATTCAGCTTCTTTGGGGAACTGAGCAATTGCTGAGCTGACACGAAGTCCTGCTGGGTCCCTGTCACCTGCAGAGTGCCCGCATCCTCACCACGGTCGCGGGCATTGTGACAAAGGTTCTATGTCAACTGGGTGTGTCAGCCGAGCGCCCGCTAGGGGAGGGGGAGCCTGTCAGCCCCGAGCCTGTCACTGCATTCTGTAACCCCTATCACCAGCGAGGCCTCTGAAAAGTTTCCAAAACATCCCCAGACTTGGCTCCAAAGTGGCCGAATGTCTCCAAGAGACAAGTCGGGAAGAAGGATATGGAACAGAGGGAGAAAGGCAAAAGAGCAGGCCAAAGGGAGGCAAGAGGAAAAAGTAGTGCCGGGCTGCAGGACTGAAATGGAGGAATTGAAAGAGGAAAACCAGGAAGCAGGAGAGTTTGAGAAAAGGAGAGAGGAAAGAAGAGACATGCAGCCAGACGAGGGGTTAGTGAGAGAGGCTGGGACAGAGAACAGGATGAGAAGGAAATAAGGCAAGGCAAGACAAGGCCAGGCCAAAGGACGTTTCTTTGATTTATATTTTCTACCACATTCATCTGGAGATGAGGAGGAAAGCCATCAGACCTTATGGATTAGGCCCAAACAAAAGCCCCGGCTACTTGAGACACTTAGACTAAGCCTAAACCACAACGATCTCTCCATAAAGATGGTTTTTATACTGTACTTCCACAATCAGCTGGCAGTACAAAAGAACAAGCGGCAGATGTACTTAGGCTGAGTCATGGTGGTTTGGTGCAGAGACAATGCATATCATGGGAATATTTCAGCATTTCTGCTCTGGTTTTCAGTGTATTACACCAAAACACCCACCTGATGACATCATTTCAAGAGCAAAAGCAGCAATTTGCAGAATTCAGCTTCTTTGGGGAACTGAGCAATTGCTGAGCTGACACCAAGTCCTGCTGGGTCCCTGTCACCTGCAGAGTGCCCGCATCCTCACCACGGTCGCGGGCATTGTGAAAAAGGTTCTATGTCAGCTGGGTGTGGCAGTCAAGCGACAGCTAGGAGAGGGGGAGCCTGTGAGCCCCGGGCCTGTCACTGCATTCTGTAACCCCTATCACCAGCGAGGCCTCTGAAAAGTTTCCAAAACATCCCCAGACTTGGCTCCAAAGTGGCCAAAAGTCTCCAAGAGACAAGTCGGGAAGAAGGATATGGAACAGAGGGAGAAAGGCAAGGGAGCAGGCCAAAGGGAGGCAAGAGGAAAAAGTAGTGCCGGGCTGCAGGACTGAAACGGAGGAATTGAAAGACGAAAGCCAGGAAGCAGGAGAGTTTGAGAAAAGGAGAGAGGAAAGAAGAGACATGCAGCCAGACGAGGGGTTAGTGAGAGAGGCTGGGACAGAAAACAGGATGAGAAGGAAATAAGGCAAGGCAAGGCAAGGCTAGGCCAAAGGACGTTTCCTTGATTTATATTTTCTAGCACATTCATCTGGAGATGAGGAGGAAAGCCATCAGACCTTATATATTAGGCCCAAACAAAAACCCCGGCTACTTGAGACACTTAGACTAAGCCTAAACCGCAAAGATCTCTCCATAAAGATGGTTTTTATACTGTACTTCCACAATCTTCTGGCAGTACAAAAGAACAAGCGGCAGATGTACTTAGGCTGAGTCATGGTGGTTTGGTGCAGAGACCATGCATATCATGGGAATATTTCAGCATTTCTGCTCTGGTTTTCAGTGTATTACACCAAAACACCCACCTGATGACATCATTTCAAGAGCAAAAGCAGCAATTTGCAGAATTCAGCTTCTTTGGGGAACTGAGCAATTGCTGAGCTGACACCAAGTCCTGCTGGGTCCCTGTCACCTGCAGAGTGCCCGCATCCTCACCACGGTCGCGGGCATTGTGACAAAGGTTCTATGTCAGCTGGGTGTGGCAGCTGAGCGCCCGCTAGGGGAGGGGGAGCCTGTCAGCCCTGGGCCTGTCACTGCCTGCTGTCCCCCCTGTCACCAGCGAGGCCTCTGAAAAGTTTCCAAAACATCCCCAGACATGTGTCCAAAGTGGCCGAAAGTCTCCAGGAGACAAGTCGGGAAGAAGGATATGGAACAGAGGGAGAAAGCCAAGGGAGCAGGCCAAAGGGAGGCAAGAGGAAAAAGTAGTGCCGGGCTGCAGGACTGAAATGGAGGAATTGAAAGACGAAAGCCAGGAAGCAGGAGAGTTTGAGAAAAGGAGAGAGGAAAGAAGAGACATGCAGCCAGACGAGGGCTTAGTGAGAGAGGCTGGGACAGAGAACAGGATGAGAAGGAAATAAGGCAAGGCAAGGCAAGGCTAGGCCAAAGGACGTTTCTTTGATTTATATTTTCTACCACATTCATCGTGAGATGAGGAGGAAAGCCATCAGACCTTATGGATTAGGCCCAAACAAAAGCCCCGGCTACTTGAGACACTTAGACTAAGCCTAAACCACAAAGATCTCTCCATAAAGATGGTTTTTATACAGTACTTCCACAATCAGCTGGCAGTACAAAACAACAAGCGGCAGATGTACTTAGGCTTAGTCATGGTGGTTTGGTGCAGAGACAATGCATATCATGGGAATATTTCAGCATTTCTGCTCTGGTTTTCAGTGTATTACACCAAAACACCCACCTGATGACATCATTTCAAGAGCAAAAGCAGCAATTTGCAGAATTCAGCTTCTTTGGGGAACTGAGCAATTGCTGAGCTGACACCAAGTCCTGCTGGGTCCCTGTCACCTGCAGAGTGCCCGCATCCTCACCACGGTCGCGGGCATTGTGAAAAAGGTTCTATGTCAGCTGGGTGTGGCAGTCAAGCGACAGCTAGGAGAGGGGGAGCCTGTGAGCCCCGGGCCTGTCACTGCATTCTGTAACCCCTATCACCAGCGAGGCCTCTGAAAAGTTTCCAAAACATCCCCAGACTTGGCTCCAAAGTGGCCAAAAGTCTTCAAGCGACAAGTTGGGAAGAAGGATATGGAACAGAGGGAGAAAGGCAAGGGAGGAGGCCAAAGGGAGGCAAGAGGAAAAAGTAGTGTTGGGCTGCAGGACTGAAATGGAGGAACTGAAAGAGGAAAGCCAGGAAGCAGGAGAGTTTGAGAAAAGGAGAGAGGAAAGAAGAGACATGCAGCCAGACGAGGGCTTAGTGAGAGAGGCTGGGACAGAGAACAGGACGAGAAGGAAATAAGGCAAGGCAAGGCAAGGCTAGGCCAAAGGACATTTCTTTGATTTATATTTTCTACCACATTCATCTTGAGATGAGGAGGAAAGCCATCAGACCTTACGGATTAGGCCCAAACAAAAGCCCTGGCTACTTGAGACACTTAGACTAAGCCTAAACCACAAAGATCTCTCCATAAAGATGGTTTTTATACTGTACTTCCACAACCTTCTGTCAGTTCAGAAGAACAAGCGGCAGATGTACTTAGGCTGAGTCATGGTGGTTTGGTGCAGAGTCCATGCATATCATGAGAATATTTCAGCATTTCTGCTCTGGTTTTCAGTGTATTACACCTAAACACCCACCTGAATGACATCATTTCAAGAGCAAAAGCAGCAATTTGCAGAATTCAGCTTCTTTGGGGAACTGAGCAATTGCTGAGCTGACACCAAGTCCTGCTGGGTCCCTGTGACCTGCAGAGTGCACGCATCCTCACCACGGTAGTGGGCATTGTGACAAAGGTTCTATGTCAGCTGGGTGTGGCAGTCGAGCGCCCCTAGGAGAGGGGGAGCCTGTCAGCCCCGGTCCTGTCACTGCATTCTGTAACCCCTGTCACCAGCGAGCCCTCTGAAAAGTTTCCAAAACATCCCCAGACTTGGCTCCAAAGTGGCCAAAAGTCTCCAAGAGACAAGTCGGGAAGAAGGATATGGAACAGAGGGAGAAAGGCAAGGGAGCAGGCCAAAGGGAGGCAAGAGGAAAAAGTAGTGCAGGGCAGCAGGACTGAAATGGAAGAATTGAAATAGGAAAGCCAGGAAGCAGGAGAGTTTGAGAAAAGGAGAGAGGAAAGAAGAGACATGCAGCCAGACGAGGGCTTAGTGAGAGAGGCTGGGACAGAGAACAAGATGAGAAGGAAATAAGACAAGGCAAGGCAAGGCTAGGCCAAAGGACGTTTCCTTGATTTATATTTTCTACCACATTCATCTGGAGACAAGGAGGAAAGCCATCAGACCTTATGGATTAGGCCCAAACAAAAGCCCTGGCAACTTGAGACACTTAGACTAAGCCTAAACCACAAAGACCTCTCCATAAAGATGGTTTTTATACTGTACTTCCACAATCAGCTGGCAGTACAAAAGAACAAGCGGCAGATGTACTTAGGTTGAGTTATGGTGGTTTGGTGCAGAGACCATGCATATCATGGGAATATTTCAGCATTTCTGCTCTGGTTTTCAGTGTATTACACCAAAACTCCCACCTGATGACATCATTTCAAGAACAAAAGCAGCAATTTGCAGAATTCAGCTTCTTTGGGGAACTGAGCAATTGCTGAGCTGACACCAAGTCCTGCTGGGTCCCTGTCACCTGCAGAGTGCACGCATCCTCACCACGGTAGTGGGCATTGTGACAAAGGTTCTATGTCAGCTGGGTGTGGCAGTCGAGCGCCCCCTAGGAGAGGGGGAGCCTGTCAGCCCCGGGCCTGTCACTGCCTGCTGTCCCCCCTGTCACCAGCGAGGCCTCTATAAAGTTGCCAAAATATCCCCAGACTTGGCTCCAAAGTGGCCAAATGTCTTCAAGTGACAAGTTGGGAAGAAGGATATGGAACAGAGGGAGAAAGGTAAGGGAGCAGGCCAAAGGGAGGCAAGAGGAAAAAGTAGTGCCGGGCTGCAGGACTGAAACGGAGGAATTGAAAGAGGAAAGCCAGGAAGCAGGAGAGTTTGAGAAAAGGAGAGTGGAAAGAAGAGACACGCAGCCAGACGAGGGGTTAGTGAGAGAGACTGGGACAGAGAACAGGATTGGAAGGAAATAAGGCAAGGAAAGGCAAGGCTAGGCCAAAGGACGTTTCCTTGATTTATATTTTCTACCACATTCATCTGGAGATGAGGAGGAAAGCCATCAGACCTTACGGATTAGGCCTAAACAAAAGCCCCGGCTACATGAGACACTTAGACTAAGCCTAAACCACAAAGATCTCTCCATAAAGATGGTTTTTATACTGTACTTCCACAATCAGCTGGCAGTACAAAAGAACAAGCGGCAGATGTACTTAGGCCGAGTCATGGTGGTTTGGTGCAGAGACCATGCATATCATGGGAATATTTCAGCATTTCTGCTCTGGTTTTCAGTGTATTACACCAAAACACCCACCTGATGACATCATTTCAAGAGCAAAAGCAGCAATTTGCAGAATTCAGCTTCTTTGGGGAACTGAGCAATTGCTGAGCTGACACCAAGTCCTGCGCGGTCCCTGTCACCTGCAGAGTGCCTGCATCATCACCACGGTAGCGGGCATTGTGACAAAGGTTCTATGTCAGCTGGGTGTGGCAGTCGAGCGCCCCCTAGGAGAGGGGGAGCCTGTCAGCCCCGGGCCTGTCACTGCATTCTGTAACCCCTGTCACCAGCGAGCCCTCTGAAAAGTTTCCAAAACATCCCCAGACTTGGCTCCAAAGTGGCCACAAGTCTCCAAGAGACAAGTCGGGAAGAAGGATATGGAACAGAGGGAGAAAGGCAAGGGAGCAGGCCAAAGGGAGGCAAGAGGAAAAAGTAGTGCCGGGCTGCAGGACTGAAATGGAGGAATTGAAAGAGGAAAGCCAGGAAGCAGGAGAGTTTGAGAAAAGGAGAGACGAAAGAAGAGACATGCAGCCAGACGAGGGCTTAGTGAGAGAGGCTGGGACAGAGAACAGGATGAGAAGGAAATAAGGCAAGGCAAGGCAAGGCTAGGCCAAAGGACGTTTCCTTGATTTATATTTTCTACCACATTCATCTGGAGACATTAGGAAAGCCATCAGACCTTACGGATTAGGCCCAAACAAAAGCCCTGGCTACTTGAGACACTTAGACTAAGCCTAAACCACAAAGATCTCTCCATAAAGATGGTTTTTATACTGTACTTCCACAACCTTCTGTCAGTTCAGAAGAACAAGCGGCAGATGTACTTAGGCTGAGTCATGGTGGTTTGGTGCAGAGTCCATGCATATCATGAGAATATTTCAGCATTTCTGCTCTGGTTTTCAGTGTATTACACCTAAACACCCATCTGAATGACATCATTTCAAGAGCAAAAGCAGCAATTTGCAGAATTCAGCTTCTTTGGGGAACTAAGCAATTGCTGAGCTGACACCAAGTCCTGCTGGGTCCCTGTCACCTGCAGAGTGCACGCATCGTCACCACGGTAGTGGGCATTGTGACAAAGGTTCTATGTCAGCTGGGTGTGGCAGTCGAGCGCCCCCTAGGAGAGGGGGAGCCTGTCAGCCCCGGGCCTGTCACTGCCTGCTGTCTGCCCTGTCACCAGCGAGGCCTCTATAAAGTTGCCGAAACATCCCCAGACTTGGATCCAAAGTGGCCAAAAGTCTTCAAGCGACAGGTTGGGAAGAAGGATATGGAACAGAGGGAGAAAGGCAAGGGAGCAGGCCAAAAGTAGGCAAGAGGAAAAAGTAGTGCCGGGCAGCAGGACTGTAATGGAAGAATTGAAAGAGGAATGCCAGGAAGCAGGAGAGTTTGAGAAAAGGAGAGAAGAAAGAAGAGACATGCAGCCAGACGAGGGGTTAGTGAGAGAGGCTGGGACAGAGAACAGGATGAGAAGGAAATAAGGCAAGGCAAGGCAATGCTAGGCCAAAGGACGTTTCCTTGATTTATATTTTCTACCACATTCATCTGGAGACAAGGAGGAAAGCCATCAGACCTTATGGATTAGGCCCAAACAAAAGCCCTGGCTACTTGAGACACTTAGACTAAGCCTAAACCACAAAGACCTCTCCATAAAGATGGTCTTTATACTGTACTTCCACAATCAGCTGGCAGTACAAAAGAACAAGCGGCAGATGTACTTAGGCTGAGTTATGGTGGTTTGGTGCAGAGACCATGCATATCATGGGAATAGTTCAGCATTTCTGCTCTGGTTTTCAGTGTATTACACCAACACACCCACCTGATGACATCATTTCAAGAGCAAAAGCAGCAATTTGCAGAATTCAGCTTCTTTGGGGAACTGAGCAATTCCTGAGCTGACACTAAGTCCTGCTGGGTCCCTGTCACCTGCAGAGTGCCAGCATCCTCACCACGGTAGCGGGCATTGTGACAAAGGTTCTATGTCAGCTGGGTGTGGCAGCCGAGCGCCCGTTAGGGGAGGGGGAGCCTGTCAGCCCTGGGCCTGTCACTGCCTGCTGTCCCCCCTGTCAGCAGCGAGGCCTCTGAAAAGTTTCCAAAACATCCCAGACTTGGGTGCAAAGTGGCTAAAAGTCTCCAAGAGACAAGTCGGGAAGAAGGATATGGAACAGAGGGAGAAAGCCAAGGGAGCAGGCCAAAGGGAGGCAAGAGGAAAAAGTAGTGCCGGGGTGAGGGACTGAAATGGAGGAATTGAAAGAGGAAAGCCAGGAAGCAGGAGAGTTTGAGAAAAGGAGAGAGGATAGAAGAGACATGCAGCCAGATGAGGGGTTAGTGAGAGGGACTGGGACAGAGAACAGGGTGAGAAGGAAATAAGGCAAGGCAAGGCAAGGCTAGGCCAAAGGACGTTTCTTTGATTTATATTTTCTACCACATTCATCTTGAGATGAGGAGGAAAGCCATCAGACCTTATGGATTAGGCCCAAACAAAAGCCCCGGCTACTTGAGACACTTAGACTAAGCCTAAACCACAAAGATCTCTCCATAAAGATGGTTTTTATACTGTACTTTCACAATCAGCTGGCAGTACAAAAGAACAAGCGGCAGATGTACTTAGGCTGAGTCATGGTGGTTTGGCGCAGAGACCATGCATATCATGGGAATAGTTCAGCATTTCTGCTCTGGTTTTCAGTGTATTACACCAAAGCACACACCTGATGACATCATTTCAAGAGCAAAAGCAGCAATTTGCAGAATTCAGCTTCTTTGGGGAACTGAGCAATTGCTGAGCTGACACCAAGTCCTGCTGGGTCCCTGTCACCTGCAGAGTGCCCGCATCCTCACCACGGTCACGGGCATTGTGACAAAGGTTCTATGTCAGCTGGGTGTGGCAGCCGAGCGCCCGCTAGGGGAGGGGGAGCCTGTCAGCCCCGGGCCTGTCACTGCCTGCTGTCCCCCCTGTCAGCAGCGAGGCCTCTGAAAAGTTTCCAAAACATCCCCAGACTTGGCTCCAAAGTGGCCAAAAGTCTCCAAGAGACATGTCGGGAAGAAGGATATGGAACAGAGGGAGAAAGCCAAGGGAGCAGGCCAAAGGGAGGCAAGAGGAAAAAGTAGTGCGGGGCTGCAGGACTGAAATGGAGAAAATGAAAGGCGAAAGCCAGGAAGCAGGAGAGTTTGAGAAAAGGAGAGAGGAAAGAAGAGACATGCAGCCAGACGAGGGGTTAGTGAGAGAGGCTGGGACAGAGAACAGGATGAGAAGGAAATAAGACAAGGCAAGGCAAGGCTAGGCCAAAGGACTTTTCTTTGATTTATATTTTCTACCACATTCATCTGGAGATGAGGAGGAAAGCCATCAGACCTTATGGATTAGGCCCAAACAAAAGCCCCGGCTACTTGAGACACTTAGACTAAGCCTAAACCACAAAGACCTCTCCATAAATATGGTTTTTATACTGTACTTCCACAATCTTCTGTGAGTACAGAAGAACAAGCGGCAGATGTACTTAGGCTGAGTCATGGTGTTTTGGTGCAGAGACCATGCATATCATGGGAATATTTCAGCATTTCTGCTCTGGTTTTCAGTGTATTACACCAAAACACCCACCTGATGATATCATTTCAAGAGCAAAAGCAGCAATTTGCAGAATTCAGCTTCTTTGGGGAACTGAGCAATTGCTGAGCTGACACCAAGTCCTGCTGGGTGCCTGTCACCTGCAGAGTGCCCGCATCCTCACCACGGTCGCGGGCATTGTGACAAAGGTTCTATGTCAGCTGGGTGTGGCAGCCGAGCGCCCGCTAGGGGAGGGGGAGCCTGTCAGCCCCAGGCCTGTCACTGCCTGCTGTCCCCCGTGTCAGCAGCGAGGCCTCTGAAAAGTTTCCAAAACATCCCCAGACTTGGGTCCAAAGTGGCCAGAAGTCTCCAAGAGAGAAGTCGGGAAGAAGGATATGGAACAGAGGGAGAAAGCCAAGGGAGCAGGCCAAAGGGAGGCAAGAGGAAAAAGTAGTGCCGGGCTGCAGGACTGAAATGGAGGAATTGAAAGACGAAAGCCAGGAAGCAGGAGAGTTTGAGAAAAGGAGAGAGGAAAGAAGAGACGTGCAGCCAGACGAGGGGTTAGTGAGAGAGGCTGGGACAGAGAACAGGATGAGAAAAAAATAAGGCAAGGCAAGGCAAGGCTAGGCCATGGACGTTTCTTTGATTTATATTTTCTGCCACATTCATCTTGAGATGGGGAGGAAAGTCATCAGACCTTATGGATTAGGCCCAAACAAAAGCCCCGGCTACTTGAGACACTTAGACTAAGCTTAAACCACAAGGATCTCTCCATAAAGATGGTTTTTATACTGTACTTCCCCAACCTTCTGTCAGTACAGAAGAACAAGCGGCAGATGTACTTAGGCTGAGTCCTGGTGGTTTGGTGCAGAGACCATGCATATCATGGGAATAGTTCAGCATTTCTGCTCTGGTTTTCAGTGTATTACACCAAAACACCCACCTGATGACATCATTTCAAGAGCAAAAGCAGCAATTTGCAGAATTCAGCTTCTTTGGGGAACTGAGCAATTGCTGAGCTGACAGCAAGTCCTGCTGGGTCCCTGTCACCTGCAGAGTGCCCGCATCCTCACCACGGTCGCGGGCATTGTGACAAAGGTTCTATGTCAGCTGGGTGTGGCAGCCGAGCGCCCCCTAGGGGAGGGGGAGCCTGTCAGCCCCGGGCCTGTCACTGCCTGCTGTCCCCCCTGTCAGCAGCGAGGCCTCTGAAAAGTTTCCAAAACATCCCCAGACTTCGGTGCAAAGTAGCCAAACGTCTCCAAGAGACATGTCGGGAAGAAGGATATGGAACAGAGGGAGAAAGCCAAGGGAGCAGGCCAAAGGGAGGCAAGAGGAAAAAGTAGTGCTGGGCTGCAGGACTGAAATGGAGGAATTGAAAGACGAAAGCCAGGAAGCAGGAGAGTTTGAGAAAAGGAGAGAGGAAAGAAGAGACATGCAGCCAGACGAGGGCTTAGTGAGAGGGGCTGGGACAGAGAACAGGATGAGAAGGAAATAAGGCAAGGCAAGGCAAGGCTAGGCCAAAGGACGTTTCTTTGATTTATATTTTCTACCACATTCATCTTGAGATGAGGAGGAAACCCATCAGACCTTATGGATTAAGCCCAAACAAAAGCCTTGGCTACTTGAGACACATAGAGTAAGCCTAAACCACAAAGATCTCTCCATAAAGATCGTTTTTATACTGTACTTTCACAATCAGCTGGCAGTACAAAAGAACAAGCGGCAGATGTACTTAGGCCGAGTCATGGTGGTTTGGTGCAGAGACCATGCATATCATGGGAATAGTTCAGCATTTCTGCTCTGGTTTTCAGTGTATTACACCAAAACACCCACCTGATGACATCATTTCAAGAGCAAAAGCAGCAATTTGCAGAATTCAGCTTCTTTGGGGAACTGAGCAATTGCTGAGCTGACAGCAAGTCCTGCTGGGTCCCTGTCACCTGCAGAGTGCCCGCATCCTCACCACGGTAGCGGGCATTGTGACAAAGGTTCTATGTCAGCTGGCTGTGGCAGCCGAGCACCGCCTAGGAGAGGGGGAGCCTGTCAGCCCCGGGCCTGTCACTGCCTGCTGTCCCTCCTGTCACGAGAGAGGCCTCTGAAAAGTTTCCAAAACATCCCCAGACTTGGCTCCAAAGTGGCCAAAAGTCTCCAAGAGACAAGTCGGGAAGAAGGATATGGAACAGAGGGAGAAAGGCAAGGGAGCAGGCCAAAGGGAGGCAAGAGGAAAAAGTAGTGCCGGGCTGCAGGACTGAAATGGAGGAATTGAAAGACGAAAGCCAGGAAGCAGGAGAGTTTGAGAAAAGGAGAGAGGAAAGAAGAGACATGCAGCCAGACGAGGGCTTAGTGAGAGAGGCTGGGACAGAGAACAGGATGAGAAGGAAATAAGCAAAGCAAGGCTAGGCCAAAGGACGTTTCTTTGATTTATATTTTCTAACACATTCATCTTGAGATGAGGAGGAAAGCCATCAGACCTTATGGATTAGGCCCAAACAAAAGCCCCGGCTACTTGTGTGGCAGAATGCAAACCCCCCTCTCTCCCCCCACCTCCTTCAATATGGAGGGAGTAGGCACATCTCCCTGTCTCTGCTACTTGAGGCTGACGGCTTCTTTTGTTTGGCCCAGAGCACCCTGGCTAGGGCCATTAGGAGAAGGGAGTGCCGAGGCGCCAGTGAGCCGCTGGGCACCTGTGACCAGTGTGGGGGGTGTTTGGAGGCTTCAGGGGCGCCCCACACACGGTGTGGGGGTGCAGAGAAGCTTCTAGAATGCCTACAGTCAGGTCTGATCAGCCAATAAAAACGGGACTCTCGTCGAGACTGAGCCAGTTGTTGCCGGTCTCTCGGAGCTACGAGCAAGATTCTGCGGCTGAGACCCCGCCTCCCCGGGATGGAGACCCCGCTTGCCTTGCCGCCACGTGCGTAAGTAAAACACTCGCACAATTGCGAGTGTATTATAAATTTACACTCGCGGAATCGCGAGTGTACGCTTTACCTTTATCTCTCTAAGAATAATCCAGAAACCGGATTCAGGCAAGTGTGTACTCCTCTGGGACTCGAGGGTGGTTCCAGCATAGTTTTGGGTGAAGCCACGTGTATGTACTCTGTGGACCTCCTGTTGTACTAGTTGTTACCCCTTAATAATTTTCCTCAACTGATACCCAAACCTATATTTAAGTCACTTTTGGAGTGTTAAAACCCTGTTTCTCACTGGTTTAATAAAAGTTGTTTTGGACCCTGTTGTCCCTTAAATCAGCCTCGGGGTGCCTCCGTGACAATTTTGGCGCAGCGAGCAGGGTATCAGATATGGAGGAATTATTTAGAGGGTTGTTTAATGTCTCTGCAGTAACCTGGGGTCTTGCCGTAATGTGGATCGCGGTGTGTTTCAGTTTGGGTGTTTGCTTAAAGGTAGCACAGGATTTGTGTAAAATTAAGCAGCGAATGGAGGAAAACCTTTCGCGGGAAAGTGAAAAGTTTGACTCTCTGATACAGGACTTTTCTCGGCAAAGCATACGGTCGGATTTGTTAGAACAGAGATTTGGCTTGTTAGAACAGAAACTTGTTTTTTTGGAACAAAAACTTGAGTTTTTGTTAATTAATATGAGAACTTCCTCTAGCGTCTCCCCAGTTCAGGTGTGCCCCTCGGCCCCCCCGTTTCTCGACAAAGATACTGATTCTGAAAACAGTGTTGATGAAGGGGGAGTAGAAACAAAGGACGTGCGTCCTCTTATTAGAACTGAAACACATACGGATGGACGAGGCAAAAATCCACGCACGGCTACCCATAGCATGCCATATTCAGGACTGGAGCTAGGAGATTTACAAACTAGATTCTCACGCAAGCCGGGCGAGACAGAGACTGAATATCTTTGGCGCGTTTCACTTACCGGGGGTGATAGGATATTATTGAGTAAGGACGAGGCCACAGGCTTCTGGGGCCCAGGGGTATTTTTAAGTGATGGTCCGGATGGTAATCACTCCATCACATCTCGTGTAGCTTACTGGGCTGGCGGTATAGATCCCAGGGAACGTGGGGAGCCAGTTGCAATTGTTGTAAAAGGCTTATCAGATCTTGCTGAGGGAGTTCAAAAGGCGGCTTGTATACAAGCAATGTATGAAAAGGGCCGGCAGTCCCCCCCTATGGCGGCGCCGGTGGATCCGGTCCACCTTCGGCTGCTTATTAAAGGATTACCGGATGCCTTAAAAATATATGTCCAGTCCCTTAAGGAGAAAATTCAGGGGGCTATTGATCGTAATAAGCAAAATCCCCGAAGTCCTCCTGAACATGTATTAACCTGGGCGGAAATTTTACACAATGTGGTTACACATGGGCGCGAGATGGGGTGGGTAGACCCAAGCGGCGGCCCGTGCAGAAGCCGGACGGTCCGGAAGACGAGCCGAGCCGAGCCTCTTCAGAGGCCGCCCCCCCCGTCCCAGAAACCGAAGCGTTTTGGCTGCCGGTCAGATCAGAGCAGCAGCTTGCAGCAGAGCAGCCTCTGGCGCCGCGCGGCTGCTCTGGGTGTGCCCCGAACACTGCTATATAAGCTTTCCACCGAGCACCTACAGGAGCTGGTGGAATACTTAGAGGGAAGATCAGAGAACAAAGAGGAGGCACCGGTAACCGTCCCCCTCCCTGAGGACAAGCGAAACATTAACCCTTTCGTATCCTCACAAAGGGAGCCAAAAAACTAGTAGAAGCGGATGGGAAGCAGGACCGCCCCACCCGCTTTGTATTTTCTTGCCAATGGTCCAGTGATAAAGAACCATACATACATATCCCCGTTGGTCCAAGGCGAATAAGTGTGAAATTTCTAATTGACACAGGCGCACAAATCAGTGTTTTGAACAGGCGGCAAGCTGACAAACTTGGGATTAAACCATCAAGGAAAGCCATCAATATAGTAGGGGTAACAGGTGTAGCAGAGAGATGTCCTTTAGCTCGAACCCACCTTTTGCTACCTGGGGAAAAACGGACAACAGCTGTGGAAGTTGCCCTGAGTCCTTATAAGGCAAACATATTGGGATTTGATATTTTGGCAGGTAGACGGTGGTGCTTACCTAATGGGGAGATTTGGAGCTTTGGAAACCACAGAGCGGAGGTAGCCCGTATTAGAATATTGCCACTTACCTCTGCACCCTTGCAGTTCGAAAGAACTACTGACGTTAGGATTTTGCAACTTGCTCCTGCTCTACCCACATCTACAATAACCTGTACTCCACAGTACCCCCTGCCAAATGCAGCAAAACGGGGCATTACGGAGGTTATTAATGATCTTGAAAAAAGACAAATAATTAGCCGCACCCATTCTCCCTATAATTCTCCAGTTTGGCCCGTTTGCAAGCCTGATGGGCGATGGCGCCTAACTATTGATTATCGAAAACTGAATAGTAACACTGCACCACTAACAGCTGCCGTCCCAAACATAGCCTCAGTGGTGACTGTAATACAAGCAGCAGCCCACCCATGGATGGCTGCTTTAGATGTTAAAGATATGTTCTTCATGATTCCCCTAAGGGAAGAAGACAAGCCACAATTTGCTTTTACCTGGGAAGGGAAGCAATACACTTTTAATCGGCTTCCTCAGGGGTACAAACACTCTCCTACTATTGCCCACAATGCCCTTGCTGCACTCATTGACACTGTACAGGTACCCTCAGGCATTTGCATATATCAATATATAGATGACATCTTAGTGGGTGGAAACAATAAGGAACAGGTGGGGCAAGTAGCAGAAACTCTTTGGAATTTATTAACACAGAACGGATTAGATATTCCACCGTCCAAGTGCCAGGGTCCCAGCCAGGAAGTTAAATTCCTAGGGGCTTGGTGGATAGGAGGAGCCATAGCAGTGCCTGATGATGTTCTGGCTACTATAGACAAGGGACACACCCCAAACAGCAAAGCGGACCTACAATGCCTGTTGGGTACATTAGGGTACTGGAGAAAACATATCCCAGGATTCTCAGTGATTGCCCGTCCCCTATATGACCTACTCCGAAAAAACAAGAAATGGAATTGGACTCTACAACATACAGAGGCCCTTAATGTTCTAAAAGATGAACTTAAAACCTATCAGAAATTGGGCCCACTACATCCACAAGACCCATTGAGAGTGGAATGGGGGTTTGCAGAACATGCCTCCTATTGTGCCATATTCCAAAGGGGTCCAACAGGGCCAGCTAGACCTTTGTTGTTCTCTTCCACCGCATTTAAGGGAGCTGAACAACGATATTCGGAGTGGGAGAAGGGGCTTCTCTCACTTACCAGAGCAGTTAAGGAGGCAGAGAAACTGTGTACGTCACAGGAAGTTATTGTACAAGGCCCTTTCCCTCTGTTGAATTCAATCCTTAAAGGGTTACCGCCCCCTGAGGGGGTGGCACAGAAAGCAACAGTACGAAAATGGTACGCCTATTTAGAGGGAGTTAGCCAATTGTTACTACTAAAGGAGGGTTCTGTAAAAGTTTCAAAACTTCAACAACCTGTGAACGCTGATCCGGTCCTGTTGAGCCTGCCTTATAAACCCTCTCCTATTAAAGAAGCACCTAAGCTAACTCAGGACTCAGACACACAAGGAGTCTGGTTCACTGATGCATCAGCCCATCGGGTAGGGACAAACTGGCAGTACAAGGCAGCAGCATTGGAGATTGCTACTGGAAAAAGAATAACAGAGGAGGGGAAAGGTAGTGCTCAAGTAGGAGAACTGCGTGCTCTTTTATTAGCAGCAGAAGGAGGAGCCTCCATGATTTACACTGATTCCTATGCAACCTATAAGGGTGCCACTGAATGGATATGCCAATGGGAATCTAACCAATGGGAAGTAAATCGCACCAGAGTGTGGAGAGCTGAAGATTGGCAAAGACTATTAGAAATTGGCAGGTCACGACCTTTGAGTGTGGGTTGGGTAAAAGGACATGCAAAGGATGGAACCCTCGCTGCCAAATGGAATCAACAAGCTGACTTTCTAGCCCAGATCAGGCTGGCTGAAAGCATACCAGAGGAGTGGGCACGGTTAGCTGAATGGTTACACCTTAAGCGAGGCCATTCTGGAAAAGCAGATCTTTATTACGAATGCCGATCCCGGGGTTGGCCAGTGTCCATGGGAATATGTGAAGCAATTCTCACAGCCTGTCCACAATGTCGGATCAGACTTAAAGCTGATCACCCAAATCAGGCCCCGGCCCTACATATCAGGCAGGACAAGACTCTCTGGAGCACGTGGCAAATTGACTATGTCGGGCCACTGAGACCCTCTAATGGAAAGAAATACATCCTGGTGGGGGTAGAGGTAGTATCAGGATTATCAATGGCCACTGCTGTCAACACGGCCACTGGAGATCAAACCGTGCAAGCGCTGTGTGGGTGGTTTGGTATCCTACCCACTCCTGAGAATATCCAGAGTGATAATGGCACACACTTTTCAGCTTCTGTGGTTCAAGACTGGGCTAAGGGAGAAGGTATTAAGTGGGTGTTTCATACACCATACTATCCCCAAGCCAATGGGATCGTGGAACGAACCAATGGTTTGATTAAGAAGTATGCAGATGTATCACGACACAACTGGGACAAGCGATTAGCACAAGCTGTCTTCCTTGTCAATAACCGCTGGGGAAGCTATGGGAGCCCCAAAATCAGGGCGTTCTGTCCTGAAAAGCCATTGACAGACAGCAACTTGACAACCAACACAGAGGAAGCGCATTCCTCAAAAATACAAGTGGGCCAGCCTGTCATGGTGAAATTACCATCTATTGGTATTGTACCCATGACTCTAGCAAAACCCAGAGGGTTATATGCCTGGGAAGTCCTTGATGAGAATGGGAAAACCCACCGTATTAGTGCTCGGTGGATAGTTCCAGACTACTAACCCTGAAAGCCCGGTTCCTCCTCGAGGACCGAGGTCTGTTCTTGTGTTTTCTTGCAGGGCAAAGGACAATGACGGGGTGGAAGAGGATCCAGATGCCTTGGAAACGAAACGACACCAGCAATGACGGGGTGGAAAGGGATCCAGCTATCACCAGCAAGAGATGGAAGAGAATCCAGATGCAAGCCATTCAGAAGGAAGGCAGTCACAGGAATGGAAACACTAACGAACTGTGACTGATGTTTGGGACTCAATAATTACCTTGGGCAATTGTTGATTGTTCTAATTATTTCAATTCTATTGTTGATTGTTATTAATAACTGCGTTGCAGGGGTAAGTCAACCCATGAGATACGGTGATCCACAGTGGACATTAAGGCTCACCGGCAGAAGTGTCCCCTTTTTACTTTGGAGGCAAGAGGTGACTGCACCACCACTCCAAAGTATCAGACCATGACTGTAGTCACGGGGTGGATTGTGGCAGAATGCAAACCCCCCTCTCTCCCCCCACCTCCTTCAATATGGAGGGAGTAGGCACATCTCCCTGTCTCTGCTACTTGAGGCTGACGGCTTCTTTTGTTTGGCCCAGAGCACCCTGGCTAGGGCCATTAGGAGAAGGGAGTGCCGAGGCGCCAGTGAGCCGCTGGGCACCTGTGACCAGTGTGGGGGGTGTTTGGAGGCTTCAGGGGCGCCCCACACACGGTGTGGGGGTGCAGAGAAGCTTCTAGAATGCCTACAGTCAGGTCTGATCAGCCAATAAAAACGGGACTCTCGTCGAGACTGAGCCAGTTGTTGCCGGTCTCTCGGAGCTACGAGCAAGATTCTGCGGCTGAGACCCCGCCTCCCCGGGATGGAGACCCCGCTTGCCTTGCCGCCACGTGCGTAAGTAAAACACTCGCACAATTGCGAGTGTATTATAAATTTACACTCGCGGAATCGCGAGTGTACGCTTTACCTTTATCTCTCTAAGAATAATCCAGAAACCGGATTCAGGCAAGTGTGTACTCCTCTGGGACTCGAGGGTGGTTCCAGCATAGTTTTGGGTGAAGCCACGTGTATGTACTCTGTGGACCTCCTGTTGTACTAGTTGTTACCCCTTAATAATTTTCCTCAACTGATACCCGAACCTATATTTAAGTCACTTTTGGAGTGTTAAAACCCTGTTTCTCACTGGTTTAATAAAAGTTGTTTTGGACCCTGTTGTCCCTTAAATCAGCCTCGGGGTGCCTCCGTGACAATTTGACACACTTAGACTAAGCCTAAACCAAAAAGATCTCTCCATAAAGATGGTTTTTATACTGTACTTCCGCAATCAGCTGTCAGTACAAAAGAACAAGCGCCAGATGTACTTAGGCTGAGTCATGGTGGTTTGGTGCAGAGACCGTGCATATCATGGGAATATTTCAGCATTTCTGCTCTGGTTTTCAGTGTATTACACCAAAACACCCACCTGATGACATCATTTCAAGAGCAAAAGCAGCAATTTGCAGAATTCAGCTTCTTTGGGGAACTGAGCAATTGCTGAGCTGACAGCAAGTCCTGCTGGGTCCCTGTCACCTGCAGAGTGCCCGCATCCTCACCACGGTAGCGGGCATTGTGACAAAGGTTCTATGTCAGCTGGGTGTGGCAGTCGAGCACCCCCTAGGAGAGGGGGAGCCTGTCAGCCCCGGGCCTGTCACTGCCTGCTGTCCCCCCTGTCAGCAGCGAGGCCTCTGAAAAGTTTCCAAAACATCCCCAGACTTGTCTCCAAAGTGGCCAAAAGTCTCCAAGAGACAAGTCGGGAAGAAGGATATGGAACAGAGGGAGAAAGCCAAGGGAGCAGGCCAAATGGAGACAAGAGGAAAAAGTAGTACCAAGCTGCAGGAATGACATGGAGGAATTGAAAGACGAAAGCCAGGAAGCAGGAGAGTTTGAGAAAAGGAGAGAGGAAAGAAGAGACATGCAGCCAGACGAGGGCTTAGTGAGAGAGGCTGGGACAGAGAACAGGATGAGAAGGAAATAAGGCAAGGCAAGGCAAGGCTAGGCCAAAGGACGTTTCTTTGATTTATATTTTCTACCACATTCATCTTGAGATGAGAAGGAAAGTCATCAGACCTTATGGATTAGGCCCAAACAAAAGCCCCAGCTACTTGAGACACTTAGACTAAGCCTAAACCACAAAGATCTCTCCATAAAGATGGTTTCTATACTGTACTTCCACAATCAGCTGGCAGTACAGAGGAACAAGCGGCAGATGTACTTAGGCTGAGTCATGGTGGTTTGGTGCAGAGACCATGCATATCATGGGAATATTTCAGTATTTCTGCTCTGGTTTTCAGTGTATTACACCAAAACACCCACCTGATGACATCATTTCAAGAGCAAAAGCAGCAATTTGCAGAATTCAGCTTCTTTGGGGAACTGAGCAATTGCTGAGCTGACACCAAGTCCTGCTGGGTCCCTGTCACCTGCAGAGTGCACGCATCCTCACCACGGTAGCGGGCATTGTGACAAAGGTTCTATGTCAGCTCGGTGTGGCAGCCGAGCGCCCGCTAGGGGAGGGGGAGCCTGTCAGCCCCGGGCCTGTCACTGCCTGCTGTCCCCCCTGTCAGCAGCGAGGCCTCTGAAAAGTTTCCAAAACATCCCTAGACTTGGGTCCAAAGTGGCCAAAAGTCTCCAAGAGACAAGTCGGGAAGAAGGAAATGGAACAGAGAAAGAAAGCCAAGGGAGCAGGCCAAAGGGAGGCAAGAGGAAAAAGTAGTGCAAGGCTGCAGGACTGAAATGGAGGAATTGAAAGACGAAAGCCAGGAAGCAGGAGAGTTTGAGAAAAGGAGAGAGGAAAGAAGAGACATGCAGCCAGACGAGGGGTTAGTGAGAGAGGCTGGGACAGAGAACAGGATGAGAAGGAAATAAGGCAAGGCAAGGCAAGGCTAGGCCAAACGACGTTTCTTTGATTTATATTTTCTACCACATTCATCTTGAGATGAGGAGGAAAGCCATCAGACCTTATGGATTAGGCCCAAACAAAAGCCTTGGCTACTTCAGACACTTAGAGTAAGCCTAAACCACAAACATCTCTCCATAAAGATGGTTTTTATACTGTACTTTCACAATCAGCTGGCAGTACAAAAGAACAAGTGGCAGATGTACTTAGGCTGAGTCATGGTGGTTTGGTGCAGAGACCATGCATGTCATGGGAATATTTCAGCATTTCTGCTCTGGTTTTCAGTGTATTACACCAAAACACCCACCTGATGACATCATTTCAAGAGCAAAACTGCTATTTGCAGAATTCAGCTACTTTGGGGAACTGAGCAATTGCTGAGCTGACAGCAAGTCCTGCTGGGTCCCTGTCACCTGCAGAGTGCCCGCATCCTCACCACGGTAGCGGGCATTGTGACAAAGGTTCTATGTCAGCTGGCTGTGGCAGCCGAGCGCCCGCTAGGGGAGGGGGAGCCTGTCAGCCCCGGGCCTGTCACTGCCTGCTGTCCCCCCTGTCACCAGCGAGGCCTCTGAAAAGTTTCCAAAACACCCCCAGACTTGGGTGCAAAGTAGCCAAAAGTCTCCAAATGACAAGTCAGGAAGAAGAATATGGAACAGAGGGAGAAAGGCAAGGGAGCAGGCCAAAGGGAGGCAAGAGGAAAAACTAGTGCCGGGCTGCAGGACTGAAATGGAGGAATTGAAAGACGAAAGCCAGGAAGCAGGAGAGTTTGAGAAAAGGAGAGAGGAAAGAAGAGACATGCAGCCAGACGAGGGGTTAGTGAGAGGGGCTGGGACAGAGAACAGGATGAGAAGGAAATAAAGCAAGGCAGGGCAAGGCTAGGCCAAAGGACGTTTCTTTGATTTATGTTTTCTACCACATTCATCTTGAGATGAGGAGGAAAGCCATCAGACCTTATGGATTAGGCCCAAACAAAAGCCCCGGCTACTTGAGAAACGTAGACTAAGCCTAAACCACAAAGATCTCTCCATAAAGATCGTTTTTATACTGTACTTCCAGAATCAGCTGTCAGTACAAAAGAACAAGCGGCAGATGTACTTAGGTTGAGTCATGGTGGTTTGGTGCAGAGACCATGCATATCATGGGAATATTTCAGCATTTCTACTTCGGTTTTCAGTGTATTACACCAAAACACCCACCTGATGACATCATTTCAAGAGCAAAAGCAGCAATTTGCAGAATTCAGCTTCTTTGGGAACTGAGCAATTGCTGAGCTGACACCAAGTCCTGCTGGGTCCCTGTCACCTGCAGAGTGCGCGCATCCTCACCACAGTAGCGGGCATTGTGACAAAGGTTCTATGTCAGCTGGGTGTGGCAGCCGAGCGCCCGCTAGGGGAGGGGGAGCCTGTCAGCCCCGGGCCTGTCACTGCCTGCTGTCCCCCCTGTCACCAGCGAGGCCTCTGAAAAGTTTCCAAAACATCCCTAGACTTGGGTCCAAAGTGGCCAAAAGTCTCCAAGAGACAAGTCGGGAAGAAGGAAATGGAACAGAGGGAGAAAGGCAAGGGAGCAGGCCAAAGGGAGGCAAGAGGAAAAAGTAGTGCAAGGCTGCAGGACTGAAATGGAGGAATTGAAAGACGAAAGCCAGGAAGCAGGAGAGTTTGAGAAAAGGAGAGAGGAAAGAAGAGACATGCAGCCAGATGAGGGGTTAGTGAGAGAGGCTGGGACAGAGAACAGGATGAGAAGGAAATAAGGCAAGGCAAGGCAAGGCTAGGCCAAACGACGTTTCTTTGATTTATATTTTCTACCACATTCATCTTGAGATGAGGAGGAAAGCCATCAGACCTTATGGATTAGGCCCAAACAAAAGCCTTGGCTACTTCAGACACTTAGAGTAAGCCTAAACCACAAACATCTCTCCATAAAGATGGTTTTTATACTGTACTTTCACAATCAGCTGGCAGTACAAAAGAACAAGTGGCAGATGTACTTAGGCTGAGTCATGGTGGTTTGGTGCAGAGACCATGCATGTCATGGGAATATTTCAGCATTTCTGCTCTGGTTTTCAGTGTATTACACCAAAACACCCACCTGATGACATCATTTCAAGAGCAAAACTTCTATTTGCAGAATTCAGCTACTTTGGGGAACTGAGCAATTGCTGAGCTGACAGCAAGTCCTGCTGGGTCCCTGTCACCTGCAGAGTGCCCGCATCCTCACCACGGTAGCGGGCATTGTGACAAAGGTTCTATGTCAGTTGGCTGTGGCAGCCGAGCGCCCGCTAGGGGAGGGGGAGCCTGTCAGCCCCGGGCCTGTCACTGCCTGCTGTCCCCCCTGTCACCAGCGAGGCCTCTGAAAAGTTTCCAAAACACCCCCAGACTTGGGTGCAAAGTAGCCAAAAGTCTCCAAATGACAAGTCAGGAAGAAGGATATGGAACAGAGGGAGAAAGGCAAGGGAGCAGGCCAAAGGGAGGCAAGAGGAAAAACTAGTGCCGGGCTGCAGGACTGAAATGGAGGAATTGAAAGACGAAAGCCAGGAAGCAGGAGAGTTTGAGAAAAGGAGAGAGGAAAGAAGAGACATGCAGCCAGACGAGGGGTTAGTGAGAGGGGCTGGGACAGAGAACAGGATGAGAAGGAAATAAGGCAAGGCAGGGCAAGGCTAGGCCAAAGGACGTTTCTTTGATTTATGTTTTCTACCACATTCATCTTGAGATGAGGAGGAAAGCCATCAGACCTTATGGATTAGGCCCAAACAAAAGCCCCGGCTACTTGAGAAACGTAGACTAAGCCTAAACCACAAAGATCTCTCCATAAAGATGGTTTTTATACTGTACTTCCACAATCAGCTGGCAGTACAAAAGAACAAGCGCCAGATGTACTTAGGTTGAGTCATGGTGGTTTGGTGCAGAGACCATGCATATCATTGGAATATTTCAGCATTTCTACTTCGGTTTTCAGTGTATTACACCAAAACACCCACCTGATGACATCATTTCAAGAGCAAAAGCAGCAATTTTCAGAATTCAACTTCTTTGGGAACTGAGCAATTGCTGAGCTGACACCAAGTCCTGCTGGGTCCCTGTCACCTGCAGAGTGCCCGCATCCTCACCACGGTCGCGGGCATTGTGACAAAGGTTCTGTGTCAGCTGGGGGTGGCAGCCGAGCGCCCGCTAATGGAGGGGGAGCCTGTCAGCCCCGGGCCTGTCACTGCCTGCTGTCCCCCCTGTCAGCAGCGAGGCCTCTGAAAAGTTTCCAAAACATCCCCAGACTTGGCTCCAAAGTGGCCAAAAGTCTCCAAGAGACAAGTCGGGAAGAAGGAAATGGAACAGAGGGAGAAAGCCAAGGGAGCAGGCCAAAGGGAGGCAAGAGGAAAAAGTAGTGCGGGGCTGCAGGACTGAAATGGAGGAATTGAAAGACGAAAGCCAGGAAGCAGGAGAGTTTGAGAAAAGGAGAGAGGAAAGAAGAGACATGCAGCCAGACGAAGGGTTAGGGAGAGACGCTGGGACAGAGAACAGGATGAGAAGGAAATAAGGCAAGGCAAGGCAAGGCTAGGCCAAACGACGTTTCTTTGATTTATATTTTCTACCACATTCATCTTGAGATGAGGAGGAAAGCCATCAGACCTTATGGATTAGGCCCAAACAGAAGCCCCGGCTACTTGAGACACTTAGACTAAGCCTAAACCACAAAGATCTCTCCATAAAGATGGTTTTTATACTGTACTTTCACGATCAGCTGGCAGTACAAAAGAACAAGCGGCAGATGTACTTAGGCTTAGTCATGGTGGTTTGGTGCAGAGTCCGTGCATATCATGGGAATATTTCAGCATTTCTGCTCTGGTTTTCAGTGTATTACACCAAAACACCCACCTGATGACATCATTTCAAGAGCAAAACAGCAATTTGCAGAATTCAGCTTCTTTGGGGAACTGAGCAATTGCTGAGCTGACACCAAGTCCTGCTGGGTCCCTGTCACCTGCAGAGTGCCCGCATCCTCACCACGGTAGCGGGCATTGTGACAAAGGTTCTATCTCAGCTGGGTGTGGCAGCAGAGCGCCTGCTAGGGGAGGGTGAGCCTGTCAGCCCCGGGCCTGTCACTGCCTGCTGTCTCCCCTGTCAGCAGCGAGGCCTCTGAAAAGTTTCCAAAACATCCCCAGACTTGGGTGCAAAGTGGCCAAAAGTCTCCAAGAGACAAGTCGGGAACAAGGATATGGAACAGAGGGAGAAAGCCAAGGGAGCAGGCCAAAGGGAGGCAAGAGGAAAAAGTAGTGCCGGGCTGCAGGACTGAAATGGAGGAATTGAAAGACGAAAGCCAGGAAGCAGGACAGTTTGAGAAAAGGAGAGAGGAAAGAAGAGACATGCAGCCAGACGAGGGGTTAGTGAGAGAGGCTGGGACAGAGAACAGGATGAGAAGGAAATAAGCAAGGCAAGGCTAGGCCAAAGGACGTTTCTTTGATTTATGTTTTCTACCACATTCATCTTGAGATGAGGAGGAAAGCCATCAGACCTTATGGATTAGGCCCAAACAAAAGCCCCGGCTACTTGAGACACGTAGACTAAGCCTAAACCACAAAGATCTCTCCATAAAGATGGTTTTTATACTGTACTTCCACAATCAGCTGGCAGTACAAAAGAACAAGCGGCAGATGTACTTAGGCTGAGTCATGGTGGTTTGGTGCTGAGACCATGCATGTCATGGGAATATTTCAGCATTTCTACTCCGGTTTTCAGTGTATTACACCAAAACACCCACCTGATGACATCATTTCAAGAGCAAAAGCAGCAATTTGCAGAATTCAGCTTCTTTGGGGAACTGAGCAATTGCTGAGCTGACACCAAGTCCTGCTGGGTCCCTGTCACCTGCAGAGTGCCCGCATCCTCACCACGGTCACGGGCATTGTGACAAAGGTTCTATGTCAGCTGGGTGTGGCAGCCGAGCGCCCGCTAGGGGAGGGGGAGCCTGTCAGCCCTGGGCCTGTCACTGCCTGCTGTCCCCCCTGTCAGCAGCGAGGCCTCTGAAAAGTTTCCAAAACATCCCCAGACTTGGCTCCAAAGTGGCCAAAATTGTCCAAGAGACAAGTCGGGAAGAAGGAAATGGAACAGAGGGAGAAAGGCAAGGGAGCAGGCCAAAGGGAGGCAAGAGGAAAAAGTAGTGCAAGGCTGCAGGACTGAAATGGAGGAATTGAAAGACGAAAGCCAGGAAGCAGGAGAGTTTGAGAAAAGGAGAGAGGAAAGAAGAGACATGCAGCCAGACGAGGGGTTAGTGAGAGAGGCTGGGACAGAGAACAGGATGAGAAGGAAATAAGGCAAGGCAAGGCAAGGCTAGGCCAAAGGACGTTTCCTTGATTTATATTTTCTACCACATTCATCTTGAGATGAGGAGGAAAGCCATCAGACCTTATGGATTAGGCCCAAACAAAAGCCTTGGCTACTTGAGACACGTAGACTAAGCCTAAACCACAAAGATCTCTCCATAAAGATGGTTTTTATACTGTACTTTCACAATGAGCTGGCAGTTCAAAAGAACAAGCGGCAGATGTACTTAGGCTGAGTCATGGTGGTTTGGTGCAGAGACCATGCATGTCATGGGAATATTTCAGCATTTCTGCTCTGGTTTTCAGTGTATTACACCAAAACACCCACCTGATGACATCATTTCAAGAGCAAAACTGCTATTTGCAGAATTCAGCTACTTTGGGGAACTGAGCAATTGCTGAGCTGACAGCAAGTCCTGCTGGGTCCCTGTCACTTGCAGAGTGCCCGCATCCTCACCACGGTAGCGCGCATTGTGACAAAGCTTCTATGTCAGCTGGGTGTG
Organism: Patagioenas fasciata; assembly: GCF_037038585.1. Lineage (NCBI taxonomy): Eukaryota > Metazoa > Chordata > Aves > Columbiformes > Columbidae > Patagioenas > Patagioenas fasciata. Next base: position 3,139,875 of record NW_027288504.1, read on the forward strand.
GCAGCAGAGCGACAGCTAGGGAAGGGTGAGCCTGTCAGCCCCGGGCCTCTCACTGCCTGCTGTCCCCCCTGTCACCAGCGAGGCCTCTGAAAAGTTTCCAAAACATCCCCAGACTTGGGTGCAAAGTGGCCAAAAGTCTCCAAGAGACAAGTCGGGAACAAGGATATGGAACAGAGGGAGAAAGGCAAGGGAGCAGGCCAAAGGGAGGCAAGAGGAAAAAGTAGTGCCGGGCTGCAGGACTGAAATGGAGGAATTGAAAGACGAAAGCCAGGAAGCAGGAGAGTTTGAGAAAAGGAGAGAAGAAAGAAGAGACATGCAGCCAGACGAGGGGTTAGTGAGAGAGGCTGGGACAGAGAACAGGATGAGAGGGAAATAAGCAAGGCAAGGCTAGGCCAAAGGACGTTCCTTTGATTTATATTTTCTACCACATTCATCTTGAGATGAGGAGGAAAGCCATCAGACCTTATGGATTAGGCCCAAACAAAAGCCCCGGCTACTTGAGACACGTAGACTAAGCCTAAACCACAAAGATCTCTCCATAAAGATCGTTTTTATACTGTACTTCCACAATCAGCTGTCAGTACAAAAGAAAAAGCGCCAGATGTACTTAGGCTGAGTCATGGTGGTTTGGTGCAGAGACCGTGCATATCATGGGAATATTTCAGCATTTCTGCTCTGGTTTTCAGTGTATTACACCAAAACACCCACCTGATGACATCATTTCAAGAGCAAAAGCAGCAATTTGCAGAATTCAGCTTCTTTGGGGAACTGAGCAATTGCTGAGCTGACAGCAAGTCCTGCTGGGTCCCTGTCACCTGCAGAGTGCCCGCATCCTCACCACGGTAGCGGGCATTGTGACAAAGGTTCTATGTCAGCTGGCTGTGGCAGTCGAGCACCCCCTAGGAGAGGGGGAGCCTGTCAGCCCTGGGCCTGTCACTGCCTGCTGTCCCCCCTGTCAGCAGCGAGGCCTCTGAAAAGTTTCCAAAACATCCCCAGACTTGGCTCCAAAGTGGCCAAAAGTCTCCAAGAGACAAGTTGGGAAGAAGGATATGGAACAGAGGGAGAAAGGCAAGGGAGCAGGCCAAAGGGAGACAAGAGGAAAACGTAGTGTCGGGCTGCAGGACTGAAATGGAGGAATTTAAAGACGAAAGCCAGGAAGCAGGAGAGTTTGAGAAAAGGAGAGAGGAAAGAAGAGACATGCAGCCAGACGAGGGGTTAGTGAGAGAGGCTGGGACAGAGAACAGGATGAGAAGGAAATAAGGCAAGGCAAGGCAAGGCTAGGCCAAAGGACGTTTCTTTGATTTATATTTTCTACCACATTCATCTTGAGATGAGGAGGAAAGCCATCAGACCTTATGGATTAGGCCCAAACAAAAGCCCCGGCTACTTGAGACACGTAGACTAAGCCTAAACCACAAAAATCTCTCCATAAAGATGGGTTTTATACTGTACTTCCACAATCAGCTGTCAGTACAAAAGAACAAGCGGCAGATGTACTTAGGCTGAGTCATGGTGGTTTGGTGCAGAGACAGTGCATATCATGGGAATATTTCAGCATTTCTGCTCTGGTTTTCAGTGTATTACACCAAAACACCCACCTGATGACATCATTTCAAGAGCAAAACAGCAATTTGCAGAATTCAGCTTCTTTGGGGAACTGAGCAATTGCTGAGCTGACACCAAGTCCTGCTGGGTCCCTGTCACCTGCAGAGTGCCCGCATCCTCACCACGGTAGCGGGCATTGTGACAAAGGTTCTATGTCAGCTGGGTGTGGCAGCAGAGCGCCCGCAAGGGGAGGGGGAGCCTGTCAGCCCCGGGCCTGTCACTGCCTGCTGTCCCCCCTGTCAGCAGCGAGGCCTCTGAAAAGTTTCCAAAACATCCCCAGACTTGGCTCCAAAGTGGCCAAAAGTCTCCAAGAGACAAGTCGGGAAGAAGGATATGGAACAGACGGAGAAAGGCAAGGGAGCAGGCCAAAGGGAGACAAGAGGAAAAAGTAGTGTCGGGCTGCAGGACTGAAATGGAGGAATTGAAAGACCAAAGCCAGGAAGCAGGAGAGTTTGAGAAAAGGAGAGAGGAAAGAAGAGACATGCAGCCAGACGAGGGCTTAGTGAGAGAGGCTGGGACAGAGAACAGGATGAGAAGGAAATAAGGCAAGGCAAGGCAAGGCTAGGCCAAAGGACGTTTCTTTGATTTATATTTTCTACCACATTCATCTTGAGATGAGGAGGAAAGCCATCAGACCCTATGGATTAGGCCCAAATAAAAGCCCCGGCTACTTGAGACACGTAGACTAAGCCTAAACCACAATGATCTCTCCATAAAGATGGTTTTTATACTGTACTTCCACAATCAGCTGGCAGTACAGAAGAACAAGCGGCAGATGTACTTAGGCTGAGTCATGGTGGTTTGCTGCAGCGACCGTGCATATCATGGGAATATTTCAGCATTTTTGCTCTGGTTTTCAGTGTATTACACCAAAACACCCACCTGATGACATCATTTCAAGAGCAAAAGCAGCAATTTGCAGAATTCAGCTTCTTTGGGGAACTGAGCAATTGCTGAGCTGACACCAAGTCCTGCTGGGTCCCTGTCACCTGCAGAGTGCCCGCATCCTCACCACGGTAGCAGGCATTGTGACAAAGGTTCTATGTTAGCTGGGTGTGGCAGCCGAGCGCCCGCTAGGGGAGGGGGAGCCTGTCAGCCCCGGGCCTGTCACTGCCTGCTGTCCCCCATGTCAGCAGCGAGGCCTCTGAAAAGTTTCCAAAACATCCCCAGACTTGGCTCCAAAGTGGCCAAAAGTCTCCAAGAGACAAGTCGGGAAGAAGGATATGGAACAGAGGGAGAAAGGCAAGGGAGCAGGCCAAAGGGAGACGAGGAAAACGTAGTGTCGGGCTGCAGGACTGAAATGGAGGAATTGAAAGACGAAAGCCAGGAAGCAGGAGAGTTTGAGAAAAGGAGAGAGGAAAGAAGAGACATGCAGCCAGACGAGGGGTTAGTGAGAGAGGCTGGGACAGAGAACAGGATGAGAAGGAAATAAGGCAAGGCAAGGCAAGGCTAGGCCAAAGGACGTTTCTTTGATTTATATTTTCTACCACATTCACAGTATCACAGTATCACAGTATGTTTGGGATTGGAAGGGACCTCAAAAGATCATCTAGTCCAATCCCCCTGCTGGAGCAGGAACGCCTAGGTGAGGTCGCACAGGAATGTGTCCAGGTGGGCTTTGAATGTCTCCAGGGAAGGAGACTCCACAACCTCCCTGGGTAGCCTGTTCCAGTGCTCTGTTACCCTCACTGAGAAGAAGTTCTTTCTCAAATTTAAGTGGAACCTCTTGTGTTTTCTACCACATTCATCTTGAGATGAGGAGGAAAGCCATCAGACCTTATGGATTAGGCCCAAACAAAAGCCTTGGCTACTTGAGACACGTAGACTAAGCCTAAACCACAAAGATCTCTCCATAAAGATGGTTTTTATACTGTACTTTCACAATGAGCTGGCAGTTCAAAAGAACAAGCGGCAGATGTACTTAGGCTGAGTCATGGTGGTTTGGTGCAGAGACCATGCATGTCATGGGAATATTTCAGCATTTCTGCTCTGGTTTTCAGTGTATTACACCAAAACACCCACCTGATGACATCATTTCAAGAGCAAAACTGCTATTTGCAGAATTCAGCTACTTTGGGGAACTGAGCAATTGCTGAGCTGACAGCAAGTCCTGCTGGGTCCCTGTCACTTGCAGAGTGCCCGCATCCTCACCACGGTAGCGCGCATTGTGACAAAGCTTCTATGTCAGCTGGGTGTGGCAGCAGAGCGACAGCGACAGCAGATCCCATTGCCCCTTGTCCTATCATTGTTTGCCACTGAGAAGAGCCTGACTCCATCCTCATGGCACTCACCCTTTATATATTTATAAACATTAATAAGGTCACCCCTCAGTCTCCTCTTCTCCAAACTAAAGAGCCCCAGCTCCCTCAGCCTTTCTTCATAAGGGAGATGCTCCACTCCCTTAATCATCTTTGTTGCCCTACGCTGGACCCTCTCCAGCAGTTCCCTGTCCTTCTTGAACTGAGGGGCCCAGAACTGAACACAATATTCCAGATGGGGTCTCACCAGGGCGGAGTAGAGGGGAAGGAGGACCTCTCTCGATCTACTGACCACCCCCCTTGTAATACACCCAAGGATGCCATTAGCCTTCCTGGCCACAAGGGCACAGTGCTGGCTCATGGTCATCCTGTTGTCCACCAGGACCCCCAGGTCCCTTTCCCCTACACTGCTCTCTAATAGGTCATGCCCCAACCTATACTGGAACTTGGGATTGTTCCTGCCCAGATGCAGGACTCTACACTTTCCCTTGTTAAATTCCATCAGATTATCCCCCGCCCAACTCTCCAGCCTGTCCAGGTCCCGCTGGACGGCGGCACAGCCTTCTGGCGTGTCAGCCACTCCTCCCAGCTTAGTGTCATCAGCAAACTTGCTGATAGTACACTCAATTCCCTCGTCTAAATCATTAATGAATATATTGAATAATATTGGCCCCAGTACTGACCCCTGAGGCACTCCACTAGATACTGGCCTCCAACTGGACTCCGCACCATTGACCACCACTCTCTGGCTTCTCTCTTTAAGCCAGTTTGCAACCCACCTCACTACTCTATTGTCGAGACCACACCTCCTCAATTTAGCTGTGAGGATGCTGTGAGGGACTGTGTCAAAGGCTTTACTGAAGTCAAGGTAGACCACATCCACCGCTCTGCCATCATCCATCCACCTTGTTACATTCTCATAAAAGGCTATGAGGTTGGTCAAGCATGACTTACCCTTGGTAAAGCCATGCTGACTGCCCCTAATGACCCTCTTATCCCTGATGTGCCTTGAGATGACACCAAGGATAAGCTGTTCCATTACTTTCCCAGGGACAGAGGTGAGGCTGACCGGTCTATAATTACCCGGGTCCTCCTTCTTGCCCTTTTTAAAGACTGGAGTGACATTTGCTTTCCTCCAATCCTCGGGCACCTCTCCCGTTTCCCAAGACTTGGCAAAAATGATGGATAGCGGTCTAGCAATGACTTCAGCCAGCTCCCTCAGCACCCGCGGATGCATCCCATCTGGACCCATGGATTTATGGATGTCCAGACTACTTAATTGTTCCCTAACCCAGTCCTCATCGACTAAAGCAAACTCCTCCATTAACCTGGCTTCATCCGGGGTCTCAGGGGTACAGGGTTCCCCAGGACATCCTCCAGCGGAGTAGACAGAGACAAAGGCGGCATTCAGCAATTCTGCCTTCTCTGTGTCTTCTGCCACCAGGGCACCCACCTCATTCATCAGTGGGCCTACATTGCCTCTGGTATTAGTTTTATCTGCTATGTATTTGAAAAAGTTCTTCTTGCTGTCCTTGACCCCTCTCGCCAGCTGTAATTCTAAGGAGGCCTTGGCTACCCTAGCTGCCTTCCTGCATCCTCTAACAGCAGCCTTATATTCCTCCCAAGTGGCCAGTCCCTGCTTCCATGACCTGTAAACTCGCCTCTTCTGCTTGAGCATACCCAACAGATCCCTATTCAACCACGCAGGCCTTCTGGCTCCCTTCCTCGACTTCCTACGTGTGGGGATGCTCTGATCCTGAGCATGGAAGAAGCAATCTCTGAATGCAATCCAGCTCTCTTGGGCCCCTTTTCCTTCAAGCAGTCTTGCCAATGGGGTTTCCCTCAGCAGTTGCTTGAAAAGGCCGAAATTAGCCCTGCCAAAGTCCAGGGTTGCAATTCTACTTGCTATTCTGTTCCTGCCACACGAGATGCTGAACTCCACCATCTCGTGGTCACTGCAACCCAGGCAGCCCTCAACCTTTACTGCTTCAACCAGACCCTCTTTGTTAGTGAGGATGAGATCCAGCAGTGCACCTCTCCTGGTCGGCTCCTCCACCATCTGCATGAGGAAGTTATCATCAATGCACTGGAGGAACCTCCTGGACTGTGGCTGGCTGGCTGAATGGTCCTTCCAGCAAACATCAGGGAAGTTAAAATCACCCACAACAACCAGGGCCTGTGACTGTGAGGCCACTCTCAGCTGCGCATAGAAGGCCTCATCAACTTCCTCAGTCTGATCTGGTGGCCTGTAATAGACACCTACAACAGTATCACCCCTACCAGCCTGTCCCTTGATCCTGACCCATACACTCTCAACTCGTTCCTCATCTGCTCCTGGGCAGAATTTAGTACATTGCAGTTGCTCTCTCACATAGAGAGCAACTCCACCACCACGCCTGGCTGGCCTGTCTTTCCTGAAAAGGGCATAGCCATCCATGACCACATTCCAGTCATGTGAACTGTCCCACCACGTTTCTGTAATTGCCACCAGATCATAATCTCCCGACCGAACACAGGATTCTAACTCCTCCTGCTTATTCCCCATGCTGCACGCATTGGTGTACAGGCATTTCAGGGAGCGAGCAGAGCACACCAATTTCTCCCTAGGGGCACAGGAGGCCACCCGGTCCTCATCTGTTTTAGAATGCTGCCCCTCTGGGGCAAGCCCAACTACAACCCCATCCCCCTTCGAGGCTAGTTTAAAGCTCTCCAAATGAGCCCAGCTAATTCCTGCCCCAGCATCCTTTTGCCTCTGCGAGATAAGCCTTTCCTGCATAACACTGTCCGGACTGGAGTCTTATAAAACCAGCCATTATCAAAAAAACCAAAGCCCTGCCTGTAGCACCAGTCTTGGAGCCAACCATTTAGAGATTGAATTTTCCCATTCCACCCCACATCGTCACTTGAAGAGGGAAGGAGTGAAGAGAAGATCACTTGAGCCCCTGAATCTTTCACCATCCTTCCCAAGACCTTGAAGTCATTCTTCATTCCCCTCAGACTACGGGAAGCAACTTCCTCCCCATCTGTCTGGAAGACCAGCAGTGGGTAGTAGTCTGTCGGTTGCACCAGTCTGGGGAGCTCTCTAGCAATATCCTTGATCCGGGCTCCAGGTAGACTACAGACTTCCCTAAGATGAGGGTCAACCCTGCATATTGGGCCCTCTGTTCCTTTCAGAAGGGAATTTCCTATTACAATCACCCTTCTATCTTTCTTATCAGAGGTAGTCTTCAGTTGTGCAGTCAACCGCCTCTTCCTATGTGATCTTGTAGGCAGGCTTGGCACCACCTCCTCACCTACCTCTTCTTCAAGATCCAGGGCCTCAAACCTATTACGGAGATATTGAGATGAGGAGGAAAGCCATCAGACCTTATGGATTAGGCCCAAACAAAAGCCCCGGCTACTTGAGACACGTAGACTAAGCCTAAACCACAAAGATCTCTCCATAAAGATGGGTTTTATACTGTACTTCCACAATCAGCTGTCAGTACAAAAGAACAAGCGGCAGATGTACTTAGGCTGAGTCATGGTGGTTTGGTGCAGAGACAGTGCATATCATGGGAATATTTCAGCACTTCTGCTCTGGTTTTCAGTGTATTACACCAAGACACCCACCTGATGACATCATTTCAAGAGCAAAAGCAGCAATTTGCAGAATTCAGCTTCTTTGGGGAACTGAGCAATTGCTGATCTGACACCAAGTCCTGCTGGGTCCCTGTCACCTGCAGAGTGCCCGCATCCTCACCACGGTCGCGGGCATTCTGACAAAGGTTCTATGTCAGCTGGGTGTGGCAGCCGAGCGCCCGCTAATGGAGGGGGAGCCTGTCAGCCCCGGGCCTGTCACTGCCTGCTGTCCCCCCTGTCAGCAGCGAGGCCTCTGAAAAGTTTCCAAAACATCCCCAGACTGGGTCCAATGTGGCCAAAAGTCTCCAAGAGACAAGTCGGGAAGAAGGATATGGAACAGAGGGAGAAAGCCAAGGGAGCAGGCCAAAGGGAGGCAAGAGGAAAAAGTAGTGCCGGGCTGCAGGACTGAAATGGAGGAATTGAAAGACCAAAGCCAGGAAGCAGGAGAGTTTGAGAAAAGGAAAGAGGAAAGAAGAGACATGCAGCCAGACGAGGGCTTAGTGAGAGAGGCTGGGACAGAGAACAGGATGAGAAGGAAATAAGGCAAGGCAAGGCAAGGCTAGGCCAAAGGACGTTTCTTTGATTTATATTTTCTACCACATTCATCTTGAGATGAGGAGGAAAGCCATCAGACCTTATGGATTAGGCCCAAATAAAAGCCCCGGCTACTTGAGACACGTAGACTAAGCCTAAACCACAAAGATCTCTCCATAAAGATGGTTTTTATACTATACTTCCACAATCAGCTGGCAGTACAGAAGAACAAGCGGCAGATGTACTTAGGCTGAGTCATGGTGGTTTGGTGCAGAGACCGTGCATATCATGGGAATATTTCAGCATTTCTGCTCTGGTTTTCAGTGTATTACACCAAAACACCCACCTGATGACATCATTTCAAGAGCAAAAGCAGCAATTTGCAGAATTCAGCTTCTTTGGGGAACTGAGCAATTGCTGAGCTGACACCAAGTCCTGCTGGGTCCCTGTCACCTGCAGAGTGCCCGCATCCTCACCACGGTCGCGGGCATTGTGACAAAGGTTCTATGTCAGCTGGGTGTGGCAGCCGAGCGTCCGCTAATGGAGGGAGAGCCTGTCAGCCCCGGGCCTGTCACTGCCTGCTGTCCCCCCTGTCAGCAGCGAGGCCTCTGAAAAGTTTCCAAAACATCCCCAGACTTGGGTCCAATGCGGCCAAAAGTCTCCAAGAGACAAGTCAGGAAGAAGGATATGGAACAGAGGGAGAAAGGCAAGGGAGCAGGCCAAAGGGAGACAAGAGGAAAAAGTAGTGCCGGGCTGCAGGACTGAAATGGAGGAATTGAAAGACGAAAGCCAGGAAGCAGGAGAGTTTGAGAAAAGGAGAGAGGAAAGAAGAGACATGCAGCCAGACGAGGGGTTAGTGAGAGGGGCTGGGACAGAGAACAGGATGAGAAGGTAATAAGGCAAGGCAAGGCAAGGCTAGGCCAAAGGACGTTTCTTTGATTTATATTTTCTACCACATTCATCTTGAGATGAGGAGGAAAGCCATCAGACCTTATGGATTAGGCCCAAACAAAAGCCCCGGCTACTTGAGACACTTAGAGTAAGCCTAAACCACAAAGATCTCTCCATAAAGATGGCTTTTATACTGTACTTCCACAATCAGCTGGCAGTACAGAAGAACAAGCGGCAGACGTACTTAGGCTGAGTCATGTTGGTTTGGTGCAGAGACCGTGCATATCATGGGAATATTTCAGCATTTTTGCTCCGGTTTTCAGTGTATTACACCAAAACACCCACCTGATGACATCATTTCAAGAGCAAAAGCAGCAATTTGCAGAATTCAGCTTCTTTGGGGAACTGAGCAATTGCTGAGCTGACACCAAGTCCTGCTGGGTCCCTGTCACCTGCAGAGTGCACGCATCCTCACCATGGTAGCGGGCATTGTGACAAAGGTTCTATGTCAGCTGGGTGTGGCAGCCGAGCGCCCGCTAGGGGAGGGTGAGACTGTCAGCCCCGGGCCTGTCACTGCCTGCTGTCCCCCCTGTCAGCAGCGAGGCCTCTGAAAAGTTTCCAAAACATCCCCAGACTTGGGTGCAAAGTAGCCAAAAGTCTCGAAAAGACAAGTCGGGAAGAAGGATATGGAACAGAGGGAGAAAGCCAAGGGAGCAGGCCAAAGGGAGGCAAGAGGAAAAAGTAGTGTCGGGCTGCAGGACTGAAATGGAGGAATTGAAAGACCAAAGCCAGGAAGCAGGAGAGTTTGAGAAAAGGAGAGAGGAAAGAAGAGACATGCAGCCAGACGAGGGCTTAGTGAGAGAGGCTGGGACAGAGAACAGGCTGAGAAGGAAATAAGGCAAGGCAAGGCAAGGCTAGGCCAAAGGACGTTTCTTTGATTTATATTTTCTACCACATTCATCTTGAGATGAGGAGGAAAGCCATCAGACCTTATGGATTAGGCCCAAATAAAAGCCCCGGCTACTTTAGACTCGTAGACTAAGCCTAAACCACAAAGATCTCTCCATAAAGATCGTTTTTATACTGTACTTCCACAATCAGCTGGCAGTACAAAAGAACAAGCGGCAGATGTACTTAGGCTGAGTCATGGTGGTTTGGTGCAGAGACCGTGCATATCATGGGAATATTTCAGCATTTCTGCTCTGGTTTTCAATGTATTACACCAAAACACCCACCTGATGACATCATTTCAAGAGCAAAACAGCAATTTGTAGAATTCAGCTTATTTGGGGAACTGAGCAATTGCTGAGCTGACAACAAGTCCTGCTGGGTCCCTGTCACCTGCAGAGTGCCCGCATCCTCACCACGGTCGCGGGCATTCTGACAAAGGTTCTATGTCAGCTGGGTGTGGCAGCCGAGCGCCCGCTAATGGAGGGGGAGCCTGTCAGCCCCGGGCCTGTCACTGCCTGCTGTCCCCCCTGTCACCAGAGAGGCCTCTGAAAAGTTTCCAAAACATCCCCAGACTTGGGTCCAATGTGGCCAAAAGTCTCCAAGAGACAAGTCGGGAAGAAGGATATGGAACAGAGGGAGAAAGCCAAGGGAGCAGGCCAAAGGGAGGCAAGAGGAAAAAGTAGTGCCGGGCTGCAGGACTGAAATGGAGGAATTGAAAGACCAAAGCCAGGAAGCAGGAGAGTTTGAGAAAAGGAGAGAGGAAAGAAGAGACATGCAGCCAGACGAGGGGTTAGTGAGAGAGGCTGGGACAGAGAACAGGATGAGAAGGAAATAAGGCAAGGCAAGGCAAGGCTAGGCCAAAGGACGTTTCTTTGATTTATATTTTCTACCACATTCACAGTATCACAGTATCACAGTATCACAGTATGTTTGGGATTGGAAGGGACCTCAAAGGTCATCTAGTCCAATCCCCCTGCTGGAGCAGGAACGCCTAGGTGAGGTCGCACAGGAATGTGTCCAGGCGGGCTTTGAATGTCTCCAGGGAAGGAGACTCCACAACCTCCCTGGGTAGCCTGTTCCAGTGCTCTGTTACCCTCACTGAGAAGAAGTTCTTTCTCAAATTTAAGTGGAACCTCTTGTGTTTTCTACCACATTCATCTTGAGATGAGGAGGAAAGCCATCAGACCTTATGGATTAGGCCCAAACAAAAGCCTTGGCTACTTGAGACACGTAGACTAAGCCTAAACCACAAAGATCTCTCCATAAAGATGGTTTTTATACTGTACTTTCACAATGAGCTGGCAGTTCAAAAGAACAAGCGGCAGATGTACTTAGGCTGAGTCATGGTGGTTTGGTGCAGAGACCATGCATGTCATGGGAATATTTCAGCATTTCTGCTCTGGTTTTCAGTGTATTACACCAAAACACCCACCTGATGACATCATTTCAAGAGCAAAACTGCTATTTGCAGAATTCAGCTACTTTGGGGAACTGAGCAATTGCTGAGCTGACAGCAAGTCCTGCTGGGTCCCTGTCACTTGCAGAGTGCCCGCATCCTCACCACGGTAGCGCGCATTGTGACAAAGCTTCTATGTCAGCTGGGTGTGGCAGCAGAGCGACAGCGACAGCAGATCCCATTGCCCCTTGTCCTATCATTGTTTGCCACTGAGAAGAGCCTGACTCCATCCTCATGGCACTCACCCTTTATATATTTATAAACATTAATAAGGTCACCCCTCAGTCTCCTCTTCTCCAAACTAAAGAGCCCCAGCTCCCTCAGCCTTTCTTCATAAGGGAGATGCTCCACTCCCTTAATCATCTTTGTTGCCCTACGCTGGACCCTCTCCAGCAGTTCCCTGTCCTTCTTGAACTGAGGGGCCCAGAACTGAACACAATATTCCAGATGGGGTCTCACCAGGGCGGAGTAGAGGGGAAGGAGGACCTCTCTCGATCTACTGACCACCCCCCTTGTAATACACCCAAGGATGCCATTAGCCTTCCTGGCCACAAGGGCACAGTGCTGGCTCATGGTCATCCTGTTGTCCACCAGGACCCCCAGGTCCCTTTCCCCTACACTGCTCTCTAATAGGTCATGCCCCAACCTATACTGGAACTTGGGATTGTTCCTGCCCAGATGCAGGACTCTACACTTTCCCTTGTTAAATTCCATCAGATTATCCCCCGCCCAACTCTCCAGCCTGTCCAGGTCCCGCTGGACGGCGGCACAGCCTTCTGGCGTGTCAGCCACTCCTCCCAGCTTAGTGTCATCAGCAAACTTGCTGATAGTACACTCAATTCCCTCGTCTAAATCATTAATGAATATATTGAATAATATTGGCCCCAGTACTGACCCCTGAGGCACTCCACTAGATACTGGCCTCCAACTGGACTCCGCACCATTGACCACCACTCTCTGGCTTCTCTCTTTAAGCCAGTTTGCAACCCACCTCACTACTCTATTGTCGAGACCACACCTCCTCAATTTAGCTGTGAGGATGCTGTGAGGGACTGTGTCAAAGGCTTTACTGAAGTCAAGGTAGACCACATCCACCGCTCTGCCATCATCCATCCACCTTGTTACATTCTCATAAAAGGCTATGAGGTTGGTCAAGCATGACTTACCCTTGGTAAAGCCATGCTGACTGCCCCTAATGACCCTCTTATCCCTGATGTGCCTTGAGATGACACCAAGGATAAGCTGTTCCATTACTTTCCCAGGGACAGAGGTGAGGCTGACCGGTCTATAATTACCCGGGTCCTCCTTCTTGCCCTTTTTAAAGACTGGAGTGACATTTGCTTTCCTCCAATCCTCGGGCACCTCTCCCGTTTCCCAAGACTTGGCAAAAATGATGGATAGCGGTCTAGCAATGACTTCAGCCAGCTCCCTCAGCACCCGCGGATGCATCCCATCTGGACCCATGGATTTATGGATGTCCAGACTACTTAATTGTTCCCTAACCCAGTCCTCATCGACTAAAGCAAACTCCTCCATTAACCTGGCTTCATCCGGGGTCTCAGGGGTACAGGGTTCCCCAGGACATCCTCCAGCGGAGTAGACAGAGACAAAGGCGGCATTCAGCAATTCTGCCTTCTCTGTGTCTTCTGCCACCAGGGCACCCACCTCATTCATCAGTGGGCCTACATTGCCTCTGGTATTAGTTTTATCTGCTATGTATTTGAAAAAGTTCTTCTTGCTGTCCTTGACCCCTCTCGCCAGCTGTAATTCTAAGGAGGCCTTGGCTACCCTAGCTGCCTTCCTGCATCCTCTAACAGCAGCCTTATATTCCTCCCAAGTGGCCAGTCCCTGCTTCCATGACCTGTAAACTCGCCTCTTCTGCTTGAGCATACCCAACAGATCCCTATTCAACCACGCAGGCCTTCTGGCTCCCTTCCTCGACTTCCTACGTGTGGGGATGCTCTGATCCTGAGCATGGAAGAAGCAATCTCTGAATGCAATCCAGCTCTCTTGGGCCCCTTTTCCTTCAAGCAGTCTTGCCAATGGGGTTTCCCTCAGCAGTTGCTTGAAAAGGCCGAAATTAGCCCTGCCAAAGTCCAGGGTTGCAATTCTACTTGCTATTCTGTTCCTGCCACACGAGATGCTGAACTCCACCATCTCGTGGTCACTGCAACCCAGGCAGCCCTCAACCTTTACTGCTTCAACCAGACCCTCTTTGTTAGTGAGGATGAGATCCAGCAGTGCACCTCTCCTGGTCGGCTCCTCCACCATCTGCATGAGGAAGTTATCATCAATGCACTGGAGGAACCTCCTGGACTGTGGCTGGCTGGCTGAATGGTCCTTCCAGCAAACATCAGGGAAGTTAAAATCACCCACAACAACCAGGGCCTGTGACTGTGAGGCCACTCTCAGCTGCGCATAGAAGGCCTCATCAACTTCCTCAGTCTGATCTGGTGGCCTGTAATAGACACCTACAACAGTATCACCCCTACCAGCCTGTCCCTTGATCCTGACCCATACACTCTCAACTCGTTCCTCATCTGCTCCTGGGCAGAATTTAGTACATTGCAGTTGCTCTCTCACATAGAGAGCAACTCCACCACCACGCCTGGCTGGCCTGTCTTTCCTGAAAAGGGCATAGCCATCCATGACCACATTCCAGTCATGTGAACTGTCCCACCACGTTTCTGTAATTGCCACCAGATCATAATCTCCCGACCGAACACAGGATTCTAACTCCTCCTGCTTATTCCCCATGCTGCACGCATTGGTGTACAGGCATTTCAGGGAGCGAGCAGAGCACACCAATTTCTCCCTAGGGGCACAGGAGGCCACCCGGTCCTCATCTGTTTTAGAATGCTGCCCCTCTGGGGCAAGCCCAACTACAACCCCATCCCCCTTCGAGGCTAGTTTAAAGCTCTCCAAATGAGCCCAGCTAATTCCTGCCCCAGCATCCTTTTGCCTCTGCGAGATAAGCCTTTCCTGCATAACACTGTCCGGACTGGAGTCTTATAAAACCAGCCATTATCAAAAAAACCAAAGCCCTGCCTGTAGCACCAGTCTTGGAGCCAACCATTTAGAGATTGAATTTTCCCATTCCACCCCACATCGTCACTTGAAGAGGGAAGGAGTGAAGAGAAGATCACTTGAGCCCCTGAATCTTTCACCATCCTTCCCAAGACCTTGAAGTCATTCTTCATTCCCCTCAGACTACGGGAAGCAACTTCCTCCCCATCTGTCTGGAAGACCAGCAGTGGGTAGTAGTCTGTCGGTTGCACCAGTCTGGGGAGCTCTCTAGCAATATCCTTGATCCGGGCTCCAGGTAGACTACAGACTTCCCTAAGATGAGGGTCAACCCTGCATATTGGGCCCTCTGTTCCTTTCAGAAGGGAATTTCCTATTACAATCACCCTTCTATCTTTCTTATCAGAGGTAGTCTTCAGTTGTGCAGTCAACCGCCTCTTCCTATGTGATCTTGTAGGCAGGCTTGGCACCACCTCCTCACCTACCTCTTCTTCAAGATCCAGGGCCTCAAACCTATTACGGAGATCTTGAGATGAGGAGGAAAGCCATCAGACCTTATGGATTAGGCCCAAACAAAAGCCCCGGCTACTTGAGACACGTAGACTAAGCCTAAACCACAAAGATCTCTCCATAAAGATGGGTTTTATACTGTACTTCCACAATCAGCTGTCAGTACAAAAGAACAAGCGGCAGATGTACTTAGGCTGAGTCATGGTGGTTTGGTGCAGAGACAGTGCATATCATGGGAATATTTCAGCACTTCTGCTCTGGTTTTCAGTGTATTACACCAAGACACCCACCTGATGACATCATTTCAAGAGCAAAAGCAGCAATTTGCAGAATTCAGCTTCTTTGGGGAACTGAGCAATTGCTGATCTGACACCAAGTCCTGCTGGGTCCCTGTCACCTGCAGAGTGCCCGCATCCTCACCACGGTCGCGGGCATTCTGACAAAGGTTCTATGTCAGCTGGGTGTGGCAGCCGAGCGCCCGCTAATGGAGGGGGAGCCTGTCAGCCCCGGGCCTGTCACTGCCTGCTGTCCCCCCTGTCAGCAGCGAGGCCTCTGAAAAGTTTCCAAAACATCCCCAGACTGGGTCCAATGTGGCCAAAAGTCTCCAAGAGACAAGTCGGGAAGAAGGATATGGAACAGAGGGAGAAAGCCAAGGGAGCAGGCCAAAGGGAGGCAAGAGGAAAAAGTAGTGCCGGGCTGCAGGACTGAAATGGAGGAATTGAAAGACCAAAGCCAGGAAGCAGGAGAGTTTGAGAAAAGGAAAGAGGAAAGAAGAGACATGCAGCCAGACGAGGGCTTAGTGAGAGAGGCTGGGACAGAGAACAGGATGAGAAGGAAATAAGGCAAGGCAAGGCAAGGCTAGGCCAAAGGACGTTTTTTTGATTTATATTTTCTACCACATTCATCTTGAGATGAGGAGGAAAGCCATCAGACCTTATGGATTAGGCCCAAATAAAAGCCCCGGCTACTTGAGACACGTAGACTAAGCCTAAACCACAAAGATCTCTCCATAAAGATGGTTTTTATACTATACTTCCACAATCAGCTGGCAGTACAGAAGAACAAGCGGCAGATGTACTTAGGCTGAGTCATGGTGGTTTGGTGCAGAGACCGTGCATATCATGGGAATATTTCAGCATTTCTGCTCTGGTTTTCAGTGTATTACACCAAAACACCCACCTGATGACATCATTTCAAGAGCAAAAGCAGCAATTTGCAGAATTCAGCTTCTTTGGGGAACTGAGCAATTGCTGAGCTGACACCAAGTCCTGCTGGGTCCCTGTCACCTGCAGAGTGCCCGCATCCTCACCACGGTCGCGGGCATTCTGACAAAGGTTCTATGTCAGCTGGGTGTGGCAGCCGAGCGTCCGCTAATGGAGGGAGAGCCTGTCAGCCCCGGGCCTGTCACTGCCTGCTGTCCCCCCTGTCAGCAGCGAGGCCTCTGAAAAGTTTCCAAAACATCCCCAGACTTGGGTCCAATGCGGCCAAAAGTCTCCAAGAGACAAGTCAGGAAGAAGGATATGGAACAGAGGGAGAAAGGCAAGGGAGCAGGCCAAAGGGAGACAAGAGGAAAAAGTAGTGCCGGGCTGCAGGACTGAAATGGAGGAATTGAAAGACGAAAGCCAGGAAGCAGGAGAGTTTGAGAAAAGGAGAGAGGAAAGAAGAGACATGCAGCCAGACGAGGGGTTAGTGAGAGGGGCTGGGACAGAGAACAGGATGAGAAGGTAACAAGGCAAGGCAAGGCAAGGCTAGGCCAAAGGACGTTTCTTTGATTTATATTTTCTACCACATTCATCTTGAGATGAGGAGGAAAGCCATCAGACCTTATGGATTAGGCCCAAACAAAAGCCCCGGCTACTTGAGACACTTAGAGTAAGCCTAAACCACAAAGATCTCTCCATAAAGATGGCTTTTATACTGTACTTCCACAATCAGCTGGCAGTACAGAAGAACAAGCGGCAGACGTACTTAGGCTGAGTCATGTTGGTTTGGTGCAGAGACCGTGCATATCATGGGAATATTTCAGCATTTTTGCTCCGGTTTTCAGTGTATTACACCAAAACACCCACCTGATGACATCATTTCAAGAGCAAAAGCAGCAATTTGCAGAATTCAGCTTCTTTGGGGAACTGAGCAATTGCTGAGCTGACACCAAGTCCTGCTGGGTCCCTGTCACCTGCAGAGTGCACGCATCCTCACCATGGTAGCGGGCATTGTGACAAAGGTTCTATGTCAGCTGGGTGTGGCAGCCGAGCGCCCGCTAGGGGAGGGTGAGACTGTTAGCCCCGGGCCTGTCACTGCCTGCTGTCCCCCCTGTCAGCAGCGAGGCCTCTGAAAAGTTTCCAAAACATCCCCAGACTTGGGTGCAAAGTAGCCAAAAGTCTCGAAAAGACAAGTCGGGAAGAAGGATATGGAACAGAGGGAGAAAGCCAAGGGAGCAGGCCAAAGGGAGGCAAGAGGAAAAAGTAGTGTCGGGCTGCAGGACTGAAATGGAGGAATTGAAAGACCAAAGCCAGGAAGCAGGAGAGTTTGAGAAAAGGAGAGAGGAAAGAAGAGACATGCAGCCAGACGAGGGCTTAGTGAGAGAGGCTGGGACAGAGAACAGGATGAGAAGGAAATAAGGCAAGGCAAGGCAAGGCTAGGCCAAAGGACGTTTCTTTGATTTATATTTTCTACCACATTCATCTTGAGATGAGGAGGAAAGCCATCAGACCTTATGGATTAGGCCCAAATAAAAGCCCCGGCTACTTTAGACTCGTAGACTAAGCCTAAACCACAAAGATCTCTCCATAAAGATCGTTTTTATACTGTACTTCCACAATCAGCTGGCAGTACAAAAGAACAAGCGGCAGATGTACTTAGGCTGAGTCATGGTGGTTTGGTGCAGAGACCGTGCATATCATGGGAATATTTCAGCATTTCTGCTCTGGTTTTCAATGTATTACACCAAAACACCCACCTGATGACATCATTTCAAGAGCAGAAGCAGCAATTTGCAGAATTCAGCTTCTTTGGGGAACTGAGCAATTGCTGAGCTGACACCAAGTCCTGCTGGGTCCCTGTCACCTGCAGAGTGCCCGCATCCTCACCACGGTCGCGGGCATTGTGACAAAGGTTCTATGTCAGCTGGGTGTGGCAGCCAAGCGCCCGCTAATGGAGGGGGAGCCTGTCAGCCCCGGGCCTGTCACTGCCTGCTGTCCCCCCTGTCACCAGAGAGGCCTCTGAAAAGTTTCCAAAACATCCCCAGACTTGGGTCCAATGTGGCCAAAAGTCTCCAAGAGACAAGTCGGGAAGAAGGATATGGAACAGAGGGAGAAAGCCAAGGGAGCAGGCCAAAGGGAGGCAAGAGGAAAAAGTAGTGCCGGGCTGCAGGACTGAAATGGAGGAATTGAAAGACCAAAGCCAGGAAGCAGGAGAGTTTGAGAAAAGGAGAGAGGAAAGAAGAGACAAGCAGCCAGACGAGGGCTTAGTGAGAGAGGCTGGGACAGAGAACAGGATGAGAAGGAAATAAGGCAAGGCAAGGCAAGGCTAGGCCAAAGGACGTTTCTTTGATTTATATTTTCTACCACATTCATCTTGAGATGAGGAGGAAAGCCATCAGACCTTATGGATTAGGCCCAAATAAAAGCCCCGGCTACTTGAGACACGTAGACTAAGCCTAAACCACAATGATCTCTCCATAAAGATCGTTTTTATACTGTACTTCCACAATCAGCTGGCAGTACAAAAGAACAAGCGGCAGATGTACTTAGGCTGAGTCATGGTGGTTTGGTGCAGAGACCGTGCATATCATGGGAATATTTCAGCATTTCTGCTCTGGTTTTCAGTGTATTACACCAAAACACCCACCTGATGACATCATTTCAAGAGCAAAAGCAGCAATTTGCAGAATTCAGCTTCTTTGGGGAACTGAGCAATTGCTGAGCTGACACCAAGTCCTGCTGGGTCCCTGTCACCTGCAGAGTGCCCGCATCCTCACCACGGTCGCGGGCATTCTGACAAAGGTTCTATGTCAGCTGGGTGTGGCAGCCGAGCGCCCGCTAATGGAGGGGGAGCCTGTCAGCCCCGGGCCTGTCACTGCCTGCTGTCCCCCCTGTCACCAGCGAGGCCTCTGAAAAGTTTCCAAAACATCCCCAGACTGGGTCCAATGCGGCCAAAAGTCTCCAAGAGACAAGTCAGGAAGAAGGATATGGAACAGAGGGAGAAAGCCAAGGCATCAGGCCAAAGGGAGGCAAGAGGAAAAAGTAGTGTCGGGCTGCAGGACTGAAATGGAGGAATTGAAAGACGAAAGCCAGGAAGCAGGAGAGTTTGAGAAAAGGAGAGAGGAAAGAAGAGACATGCAGCCAGACGAGGGCTTAGTGAGAGAGGCTGGGACAGAGAACAGGATGAGAAGGAAATAAGGCAAGGCAAGGCAAGGCTAGGCCAAAGGACGTTTCTTTGATTTATATTTTCTACCACATTCATCTTGAGATGAGGAGGAAAGCCATCAGACCTTATGGATTAGGCCCAAATAAAAGCCCCGGCTACTTCAGACTCGTAGACTAAGCCTAAACCACAAAGACTTCTCCATAAAGATCGTTTTTATACTGTACTTCCACAATCAGCTGGCAGTGCAAAAGAACAAGCGGCAGATGTACTTAGGCTGAGTCATGGTGGTTTGGTGCAGAGACCATACATATCATGGGAATATTTCAGCATTTCTGCTCTGGTTTTCAGTGTATTACACCAAAACACCCACCTGATGACATCATTTCAAGAGCAAAAGCAGAAATTTGCAGAATTCAGCTTCTTTGGGGAACTGAGCAATTGCTGATCTGACACCAAGTCCTGCTGGATCCCTGTCACCTGCAGAGTGCCCGCATCCTCACCACGGTCGCGGGCATTCTGACAAAGGTTCTATGTCAGCTGGGTGTGGCAGTCGAGCGCCCCCTAGGGGAGGGGGAGCCTGTCAGCCCCGGGCCTGTCACTGCCTGCTGTCACCTCTGTCAGCAGCGAGGCCTCTGAAAAGTTTCCAAAACATCCCCAGACTTAGGTGCAAAGTAGCCAAAAGTCTCCAAAAGACAAGTCGGGAAGAAGGATATGGAACAGAGGGAGAAAGGCAAGGGAGCAGGCCAAAGGGAGGCAAGAGGAAAAAGTAGTGTCGGGCTGCAGGACTGAAATGGAGGAATTGAAAGACCAAAGCCAGGAAGCAGGAGAGTTTGAGAAAAGGAGAGAGGAAAGAAGAGACATGCAGCCAGACGAGGGCTTAGTGAGAGAGGCTGGGACAGAGAACAGGATGAGAAGGAAATAAGGCAAGGCAAGGCAAGGCTAGGCCAAAGGACGTTTCTTTGATTTATATTTTCTACCACATTCATCTTGAGATGAGGAGGAAAGCCATCAGACCTTATGGATTAGGCCCAAATAAAAGCCCCGGCTACTTTAGACTCGTAGACTAAGCCTAAACCACAAAGACTTCTCCATAAAGATCGTTTTTATACTGTACTTCCACAATCAGCTGGCAGTGCAAAAGAACAAGCGGCAGATGTACTTAGGCTGAGTCATGGTGGTTTGGTGCAGAGACCATGCATATCATGGGAATATTTCAGCATTTCTGCTCTGGTTTTCAGTGTATTACACCAAAACACCCACCTGATGACATCATTTCAAGAGCAAAAGCAGCAATTTGCAGAATTCAGCTTCTTTGGGGAACTGAGTAATTGCTGATCTGACACCAAGTCCTGCAGGATCCCTGTCACCTGCAGAGTGCCCGCATCCTCACCACGGTCGCGGGCATTCTGACAAAGGTTCTATGTCAGCTGGGTGTGGCAGCCGAGCGCCCGCTAATGGAGGGGGAGCCTGTCAGCCCCGGGCCTGTCACTGCCTGCTGTCCCCCCTGTCACCAGAGAGGCCTCTGAAAAGTTTCCAAAACATCCCCAGACTTGGGTCCAATGTGGCCAAAAGTCTCCAAGAGACAAGTCGGGAAGAAGGATATGGAACAGAGGGAGAAAGCCAAGGGAGCAGGCCAAAGGGAGGCAAGAGGAAAAAGTAGTGTCGGGCTGCAGGACTGAAATGGAAGAATTGAAAGACCAAAGCCAGGAAGCAGGAGAGTTTGAGAAAGGGAGAGAGGAAAGAAGAGACATGCAGTTATACGAGGGCTTAATGAGAGAGGCTGGGACAGAGAACAGTATGAGAAGGAAATAAGGCAAGGCAAGGCAAGGCTAGGCCAAAGGACGTTTCCTTGATTTATATTTTCTACCACATTCATCTTGAGATGAGTGGGAAAGCCATCAGACCTTATGGATTAGGCCCAAATAAAAGCCCCGGCTACTTGAGACACGTAGACTAAGCCTAAACCACAAAGATCTCTCCATAAAGATCGTTTTTATACTGTACTTCCACAATCAGCTGGCAGTACAAAAGAACAAGCGGCAGATGTACTTAGGCTGAGTCATGGTGGTTTGGTGCAGAGACCGTGCATATCATGGGAATATTTCAGCATTTCTGCTCTGGTTTTCAGTGTATTACACCAAAACACCCACCTGATGACATCATTTCAAGAGCAAAACAGCAATTTGCAGAATTCAGCTTCTTTGGGGAACTGAGCAATTGCTGAGCTGACACCAAGTCCTGCTGGGTCCCTGTCACCTGCAGAGTGCCCGCATCCTCACCACGGTCGCGGGCATTGTGACAAAGGTTCTATGTCAGCTGGGTGTGGCAGCCGAGCGTCCGCTAATGGAGGGAGAGCCTGTCAGCCCCGGGCCTGTCACTGCCTGCTGTCCCCCCTGTCAGCAGCGAGGCCTCTGAAAAGTTTCCAAAACATCCCCAGACTTGGGTCCAATGCGGCCAAAAGTCTCCAAGAGACAAGTCAGGAAGAAGGATATGGAACAGAGGGAGAAAGGCAAGGGAGCAGGCCAAAGGGAGACAAGAGGAAAAAGTAGTGCCGGGCTGCAGGACTGAAATGGAGGAATTGAAAGACGAAAGCCAGGAAGCAGGAGAGTTTGAGAAAAGGAGAGAGGAAAGAAGAGACATGCAGCCAGACGAGGGGTTAGTGAGAGGGGCTGGGACAGAGAACAGGATGAGAAGGTAACAAGGCAAGGCAAGGCAAGGCTAGGCCAAAGGACGTTTCTTTGATTTATATTTTCTACCACATTCATCTTGAGATGAGGAGGAAAGCCATCAGACCTTATGGATTAGGCCCAAACAAAAGCCCCGGCTACTTGAGACACTTAGAGTAAGCCTAAACCACAAAGATCTCTCCATAAAGATGGCTTTTATACTGTACTTCCACAATCAGCTGGCAGTACAGAAGAACAAGCGGCAGACGTACTTAGGCTGAGTCATGTTGGTTTGGTGCAGAGACCGTGCATATCATGGGAATATTTCAGCATTTTTGCTCCGGTTTTCAGTGTATTACACCAAAACACCCACCTGATGACATCATTTCAAGAGCAAAAGCAGCAATTTGCAGAATTCAGCTTCTTTGGGGAACTGAGCAATTGCTGAGCTGACACCAAGTCCTGCTGGGTCCCTGTCACCTGCAGAGTGCACGCATCCTCACCATGGTAGCGGGCATTGTGACAAAGGTTCTATGTCAGCTGGGTGTGGCAGCCGAGCGCCCGCTAGGGGAGGGTGAGACTGTCAGCCCCGGGCCTGTCACTGCCTGCTGTCCCCCCTGTCAGCAGCGAGGCCTCTGAAAAGTTTCCAAAACATCCCCAGACTTGGGTGCAAAGTAGCCAAAAGTCTCGAAAAGACAAGTCGGGAAGAAGGATATGGAACAGAGGGAGAAAGCCAAGGGAGCAGGCCAAAGGGAGGCAAGAGGAAAAAGTAGTGTCGGGCTGCAGGACTGAAATGGAGGAATTGAAAGACCAAAGCCAGGAAGCAGGAGAGTTTGAGAAAAGGAGAGAGGAAAGAAGAGACATGCAGCCAGACGAGGGCTTAGTGAGAGAGGCTGGGACAGAGAACAGGCTGAGAAGGAAATAAGGCAAGGCAAGGCAAGGCTAGGCCAAAGGACGTTTCTTTGATTTATATTTTCTACCACATTCATCTTGAGATGAGGAGGAAAGCCATCAGACCTTATGGATTAGGCCCAAATAAAAGCCCCGGCTACTTTAGACTCGTAGACTAAGCCTAAACCACAAAGATCTCTCCATAAAGATCGTTTTTATACTGTACTTCCACAATCAGCTGGCAGTACAAAAGAACAAGCGGCAGATGTACTTAGGCTGAGTCATGGTGGTTTGGTGCAGAGACCGTGCATATCATGGGAATATTTCAGCATTTCTGCTCTGGTTTTCAATGTATTACACCAAAACACCCACCTGATGACATCATTTCAAGAGCAAAACAGCAATTTGTAGAATTCAGCTTATTTGGGGAACTGAGCAATTGCTGAGCTGACAACAAGTCCTGCTGGGTCCCTGTCACCTGCAGAGTGCCCGCATCCTCACCACGGTCGCGGGCATTCTGACAAAGGTTCTATGTCAGCTGGGTGTGGCAGCCGAGCGCCCGCTAATGGAGGGGGAGCCTGTCAGCCCCGGGCCTGTCACTGCCTGCTGTCCCCCCTGTCACCAGAGAGGCCTCTGAAAAGTTTCCAAAACATCCCCAGACTTGGGTCCAATGTGGCCAAAAGTCTCCAAGAGACAAGTCGGGAAGAAGGATATGGAACAGAGGGAGAAAGCCAAGGGAGCAGGCCAAAGGGAGGCAAGAGGAAAAAGTAGTGCCGGGCTGCAGGACTGAAATGGAGGAATTGAAAGACCAAAGCCAGGAAGCAGGAGAGTTTGAGAAAAGGAGAGAGGAAAGAAGAGACAAGCAGCCAGACGAGGGCTTAGTGAGAGAGGCTGGGACAGAGAACAGGATGAGAAGGAAATAAGGCAAGGCAAGGCAAGGCTAGGCCAAAGGACGTTTCTTTGATTTATATTTTCTACCACATTCATCTTGAGATGAGGAGGAAAGCCATCAGACCTTATGGATTAGGCCCAAATAAAAGCCCCGGCTACTTGAGACACGTAGACTAAGCCTAAACCACAATGATCTCTCCATAAAGATCGTTTTTATACTGTACTTCCACAATCAGCTGGCAGTACAAAAGAACAAGCGGCAGATGTACTTAGGCTGAGTCATGGTGGTTTGGTGCAGAGACCGTGCATATCATGGGAATATTTCAGCATTTCTGCTCTGGTTTTCAGTGTATTACACCAAAACACCCACCTGATGACATCATTTCAAGAGCAAAAGCAGCAATTTGCAGAATTCAGCTTCTTTGGGGAACTGAGCAATTGCTGAGCTGACACCAAGTCCTGCTGGGTCCCTGTCACCTGCAGAGTGCCCGCATCCTCACCACGGTCGCGGGCATTCTGACAAAGGTTCTATGTCAGCTGGGTGTGGCAGCCGAGCGCCCGCTAATGGAGGGGGAGCCTGTCAGCCCCGGGCCTGTCACTGCCTGCTGTCCCCCCTGTCAGCAGCGAGGCCTCTGAAAAGTTTCCAAAACATCCCCAGACTGGGTCCAATGCGGCCAAAAGTCTCCAAGAGACAAGTCAGGAAGAAGGATATGGAACAGAGGGAGAAAGCCAAGGCATCAGGCCAAAGGGAGGCAAGAGGAAAAAGTAGTGTCGGGCTGCAGGACTGAAATGGAGGAATTGAAAGACGAAAGCCAGGAAGCAGGAGAGTTTGAGAAAAGGAGAGAGGAAAGAAGAGACATGCAGCCAGACGAGGGCTTAGTGAGAGAGGCTGGGACAGAGAACAGGATGAGAAGGAAATAAGGCAAGGCAAGGCAAGGCTAGGCCAAAGGACGTTTCTTTGATTTATATTTTCTACCACATTCATCTTGAGATGAGGAGGAAAGCCATCAGACCTTATGGATTAGGCCCAAATAAAAGCCCCGGCTACTTCAGACTCGTAGACTAAGCCTAAACCACAAAGACTTCTCCATAAAGATCGTTTTTATACTGTACTTCCACAATCAGCTGGCAGTGCAAAAGAACAAGCGGCAGATGTACTTAGGCTGAGTCATGGTGGTTTGGTGCAGAGACCATACATATCATGGGAATATTTCAGCATTTCTGCTCTGGTTTTCAGTGTATTACACCAAAACACCCACCTGATGACATCATTTCAAGAGCAAAAGCAGAAATTTGCAGAATTCAGCTTCTTTGGGGAACTGAGCAATTGCTGATCTGACACCAAGTCCTGCAGGATCCCTGTCACCTGCAGAGTGCCCGCATCCTCACCACGGTCGCGGGCATTCTGACAAAGGTTCTATGTCAGCTGGGTGTGGCAGCCGAGCGCCCGCTAATGGAGGGGGAGCCTGTCAGCCCCGGGCCTGTCACTGCCTGCTGTCCCCCCTGTCACCAGAGAGGCCTCTGAAAAGTTTCCAAAACATCCCCAGACTTGGGTCCAATGTGGCCAAAAGTCTCCAAGAGACAAGTCGGGAAGAAGGATATGGAACAGAGGGAGAAAGCCAAGGGAGCAGGCCAAAGGGAGGCAAGAGGAAAAAGTAGTGTCGGGCTGCAGGACTGAAATGGAAGAATTGAAAGACCAAAGCCAGGAAGCAGGAGAGTTTGAGAAAAGGAGAGAGGAAAGAAGAGACATGCAGTTATACGAGGGCTTAATGAGAGAGGCTGGGACAGAGAACAGTATGAGAAGGAAATAAGGCAAGGCAAGGCAAGGCTAGGCCAAAGGACGTTTCCTTGATTTATATTTTCTACCACATTCATCTTGAGATGAGTGGGAAAGCCATCAGACCTTATGGATTAGGCCCAAATAAAAGCCCCGGCTACTTGAGACACGTAGACTAAGCCTAAACCACAAAGATCTCTCCATAAAGATCGTTTTTATACTGTACTTCCACAATCAGCTGGCAGTACAAAAGAACAAGCGGCAGATGTACTTAGGCTGAGTCATGGTGGTTTGGTGCAGAGACCGTGCATATCATGGGAATATTTCAGCATTTCTGCTCTGGTTTTCAGTGTATTACACCAAAACACCCACCTGATGACATCATTTCAAGAGCAAAACAGCAATTTGCAGAATTCAGCTTCTTTGGGGAACTGAGCAATTGCTGAGCTGACACCAAGTCCTGCTGGGTCCCTGTCACCTGCAGAGTGCCCGCATCCTCACCACGGTCGCGGGCATTGTGACAAAGGTTCTATGTCAGCTGGGTGTGGCAGCCGAGCGTCCGCTAATGGAGGGAGAGCCTGTCAGCCCCGGGCCTGTCACTGCCTGCTGTCCCCCCTGTCAGCAGCGAGGCCTCTGAAAAGTTTCCAAAACATCCCCAGACTTGGGTCCAATGCGGCCAAAAGTCTCCAAGAGACAAGTCAGGAAGAAGGATATGGAACAGAGGGAGAAAGGCAAGGGAGCAGGCCAAAGGGAGACAAGAGGAAAAAGTAGTGCCGGGCTGCAGGACTGAAATGGAGGAATTGAAAGACGAAAGCCAGGAAGCAGGAGAGTTTGAGAAAAGGAGAGAGGAAAGAAGAGACATGCAGCCAGACGAGGGGTTAGTGAGAGGGGCTGGGACAGAGAACAGGATGAGAAGGTAATAAGGCAAGGCAAGGCAAGGCTAGGCCAAAGGACGTTTCTTTGATTTATATTTTCTACCACATTCATCTTGAGATGAGGAGGAAAGCCATCAGACCTTATGGATTAGGCCCAAACAAAAGCCCCGGCTACTTGAGACACTTAGAGTAAGCCTAAACCACAAAGATCTCTCCATAAAGATGGCTTTTATACTGTACTTCCACAATCAGCTGGCAGTACAGAAGAACAAGCGGCAGACGTACTTAGGCTGAGTCATGTTGGTTTGGTGCAGAGACCGTGCATATCATGGGAATATTTCAGCATTTTTGCTCCGGTTTTCAGTGTATTACACCAAAACACCCACCTGATGACATCATTTCAAGAGCAAAAGCAGCAATTTGCAGAATTCAGCTTCTTTGGGGAACTGAGCAATTGCTGAGCTGACACCAAGTCCTGCTGGGTCCCTGTCACCTGCAGAGTGCACGCATCCTCACCATGGTAGCGGGCATTGTGACAAAGGTTCTATGTCAGCTGGGTGTGGCAGCCGAGCGCCCGCTAGGGGAGGGTGAGACTGTCAGCCCCGGGCCTGTCACTGCCTGCTGTCCCCCCTGTCACCAGCGAGGCCTCTGAAAAGTTTCCAAAACATCCCCAGACTTGGGTGCAAAGTAGCCAAAAGTCTCCAAAAGACAAGTCGGGAAGAAGGATATGGAACAGAGGGAGAAAGCCAAGGGAGCAGGCCAAAGGGAGGCAAGAGGAAAAAGTAGTGTCGGGCTGCAGGACTGAAATGGAGGAATTGAAAGACCAAAGCCAGGAAGCAGGAGAGTTTGAGAAAAGGAGAGAGGAAAGAAGAGACATGCAGCCAGACGAGGGCTTAGTGAGAGAGGCTGGGACAGAGAACAGGCTGAGAAGTAAATAAGGCAAGGCAAGGCAAGGCTAGGCCAAAGGACGTTTCTTTGATTTATATTTTCTACCACATTCATCTTGAGATGAGGAGGAAAGCCATCAGACCTTATGGATTAGGCCCAAATAAAAGCCCCGGCTACTTGAGACACGTAGACTAAGCCTAAACCACAATGATCTCTCCATAAAGATCGTTTTTATACTGTACTTCCACAATCAGCTGGCAGTACAAAAGAACAAGCGGCAGAGGTACTTAGGCTGAGTCATGGTGGTTTGGTGCAGAGACCGTGCATATCATGGGAATATTTCAGCATTTCTGCTCTGGTTTTCAGTGTATTACACCAAAACACCCACCTGATGACATCATTTCAAGAGCAAAAGCAGAAATTTGCAGAATTCAGCTTCTTTGGGGAACTGAGCAATTGCTGAGCTGACACCAAGTCCTGCTGGGTCCCTGTCACCTGCAGAGTGCCCGCATCCTCACCACGGTCGCGGGCATTCTGACAAAGGTTCTATGTCAGCTGGGTGTGGCAGCCGAGCGCCCGCTAATGGAGGGGGAGCCTGTCAGCCCCGGGCCTGTCACTGCCTGCTGTCCCCCCTGTCAGCAGCGAGGCCTCTGAAAAGTTTCCAAAACATCCCCAGACTTGGGTCCAATGCGGCCAAAAGTCTCCAAGAGACAAGTCAGGAAGAAGGATATGGAACAGAGGGAGAAAGCCAAGGGATCAGGCCAAAGGGAGGCAAGAGGAAAAAAGTAGTGTCGGGCTGCAGGACTGAAATGGAGGAATTGAAAGACGAAAGCCAGGAAGCAGGAGAGTTTGAGAAAAGGAGAGAGGAAAGAAGAGACATGCAGCCAGACGAGGGCTTAGTGAGAGGGGCTGGGACAGAGAACAGGATGAGAAGGAAATAAGGCAAGGCAAGGCAAGGCTAGGCCAAAGGACGTTTCTTTGATTTATATTTTCTACCACATTCATCTTGAGATGAGGAGGAAAGCCATCAGACCTTATGGATTAGGCCCAAATAAAAGCCCCGGCTACTTGAGACACGTAGACTAAGCCTAAACCACAATGATCTCTCCATAAAGATCGTTTTTATACTGTACTTCCACAATCAGCTGGCAGTGCAAAAGAACAAGCGGCAGATGTACTTAGGCTGAGTCATGGTGGTTTGGTGCAGAGACCGTGCATATCATGGGAATATTTCAGCATTTCTGCTCTGGTTTTCAGTGTATTACACCAAAACACCCACCTGATGACATCATTTCAAGAGCAAAACAGCAATTTGCAGAATTCAGCTTCTTTGGGGAACTGAGCAATTGCTGAGCTGACACCAAGTCCTGCTGGGTCCCTGTCACCTGCAGAGTGCCCGCATCCTCACCACGGTCGCGGGCATTCTGACAAAGGTTCTATGTCAGCTGGGTGTGGCAGCCGAGCGCCCGCTATGGGAGGGTGAGCCTGTCAGCCCCGGGCCTGTCACTGCCTGCTGTCACCTCTGTCAGCAGCGAGGCCTCTGAAAAGTTTCCAAAACATCCCCAGACTTGGGTGCAAACTAGCCAAAAGTCTCCAAAAGACAAGTCGGGAAGAAGGATATGGAACAGAGGGAGAAAGGCAAGGGAGCAGGCCAAAGGGAGGCAAGAGGAAAAAGTACTGTCGGGCTGCAGGACTGAAATGGAGGAATTGAAAGACGAAAGCCAGGAAGCAGGAGAGTTTGAGAAAAGGAGAGAGGAAAGAAGAGACATGCAGCCAGACGAGGGGTTAGTGAGAGGGGCTGGGACAGAGAACAGGATGAGAAGGAAATAAGGCAAGGCAAGGCAAGGCTAGGCCAAAGGACGTTTCTTTGATTTATATTTTCTACCACATTCATCTTGAGATGAGGAGGAAAGCCATCAGACCTTATGGATTAGGCCCAAACAAAAGCCCCGGCTACTTGAGACACTTAGACTAAGCCTAAACCACAAAGATCTCTCCATAAAGATGGTTTTTATACTGTACTTCCACAATCAGCTGGCAGTACAGAAGAACAAGCGGCAGATGTACTTAGGCTGAGTCATGGTGGTTTGGTGCAGCGACCGTGCATATAATGGGAATATTTCAGCATTTCTGATCTGGTTTTCAGTGTATTACACCAAAACACCCACCTGATGACATCATTTCAAGAGCAAAAGCAGCAATTTGCAGAATTCAGCTTCTTTGGGGAACTGAGCAATTGCTGAGCTGACACCAAGTCCTGCTGGGTCCCTGTCACCTGCAGAGTGCCCGCATCCTCACCACGGTCGCGGGCATTGTGACAAAGGTTCTGTGTCAGCTGGGGGTGGCAGCCGAGCGCCCGCTAATGGAGGGGGAGCCTGTCAGCCCCGGGCCTGTCACTGCCTGCTGTCCCCCCTGTCACCAGCGAGGCCTCTGAAAAGTTTCCAAAACATCCCCAGACTTGGGTCCAAAGTGGCCAAAAGTCTCCAAGAGACAAGTCGGGAAGAAGGAGATGGAACAGAGGGAGAAAGGCAAGGGAGCAGGCCAAAGGGAGGCAAGAGGAAAAAGTAGTGTCGGGCTGCAGGACTGAAATGGAGGAATTGAAAGACGAAAGCCAGGAAGCAGGAGAGTTTGAGAAAAGGAGAGAGGAAAGAAGAGACATGCAGCCAGACGAGGGGTTAGTGAGAGTGGCTGGGACAGAGAACAGGATGAGAAGGAAATAAGGCAAGGCAAGGCAAGGCTAGGCCAAAGGACGTTTCTTTGATTTATATTTTCTACCACATTCATCTTGAGATGAGGAGGAAACCCATCAGACCTTATGGATTAGGCCCAAATAAAAGCCCCGGCTACTTGAGACACGTAGACTAAGCCTAAACCACAAAGATCTCTCCATAAAGATGGTTTTTATACTGTACTTCCACAATCAGCTGGCAGTACAAAAGAACAAGCGGCAGATGTACTTAGGCTGAGTCATGGTGGTTTGGTGCAGAGACCGTGCATATCATGGGAATATTTCAGCATTTCTGCTCTGGTTTTCAGTGTATTACACCAAAACACGCACCTGATGACATCATTTCAAGAGCAAAGCAGCAATTTGCAGAATTCAGCTTTATTGGGGAACTGAGCAATTGCTGAGCTGACACCAAGTCCTGCTGGGTCCCTGTCACCTGCAGAGTGCCCGCATCCTCACCACGGTCGCGGGCATTGTGACAAAGGTTCTGTGTCAGCTGGGTGTGGCAGCCGAGCGCCTGCTAATGGAGGGGGAGCCTGTCAGCCCCGGGCCTGTCACTGCCTGCTGTCACCCCTGTCAGCAGCGAGGCCTCTGAAAAGTTTCCAAAACATCCCCAGACTTGGAACCAATGTGGCCAAAAGTCTCCAAAAGACAAGTCGGGAAGAAGGATATGGAACAGAGGGAGAAAGGCAAGGGAGCAGGCCAAAGGGAGGCAAGAGGAAAAAGTAGTGCCGGGCTGCAGGACTGAAATGGAGGAATTGAAAGACCAAAGCCAGGAAGCAGGAGAGTTTGAGAAAAGGAGAGAGGAAAGAAGAGACATGCAGCTAGACGAGGGCTTAGTGAGAGAGGCTGGGACAGAGAACAGGATGAGAAGGAAATAAGGCAAGGCAAGGCAAGGCTAGGCCAAAGGACGTTTCTTTGATTTATATTTTCTACCACATTCATCTTGAGATGAGGAGGAAAGCCATCAGACCTTATGGATTAGGCCCAAATAAAAGCCCCGGCTACTTGAGACACGTAGACTAAGCCTAAACCACAAAGATCTCTCCATAAAGATCGTTTTTATACTGTACTTCCACAATCAGCTGGCAGTACAAAAGAACAAGCGGCAGATGTACTTAGGCTGAGTCATGGTGGTTTGGTGCAGCGACCGTGCATATCATGGGAATATTTCAGCATTTCTGCTCTGGTTTTCAGTGTATTACACCAAAACACCCACCTGATGACATCATTTCAAGAGCAAAAGCAGCAATTTGCAGAATTCAGCTTCTTTGGGGAACTGAGCAATTGCTGAGCTGACAACAAGTCCTGCTGGGTCCCTGTCACCTGCAGAGTGCCCGCATCCTCACCACGGTCGCGGGCATTGTGACAAAGGTTCTGTGTCAGCTGGGGGTGGCAGCCGAGCGCCCAATAATGGAGGGGGAGCCTGTCAGCCCCGGGCCTGTCACTGCCTGCTGTCCCCCCTGTCACCAGCGAGGCCTCTGAAAAGTTTCCAAAACATCCCCAGACTTGGCTCCAAAGTGGCCAAAAGTCTCCAAGAGACAAGTCGGGAAGAAGGATATGGAACAGAGGGAGAAAGCCAAGGGAGCAGGCCAAAGGGAGGCAAGAGGAAAAAGTAGTGTCGGGCTGCAGGACTGAAATGGAGGAATTGAAAGACGAAAGCCAGGAAGCAGGAGAGTTTGAGAAAAGGAGAGAGGAAAGAAGAGACATGCAGCCAGACGAGGGGTTAGTGAGAGGGGCTGGGACAGAGAACAGGATGAGAAGGAAATAAGGCAAGGCAAGGCAAGGCTAGGCCAAAGGACGTTTCTTTGATTTATATTTTCTACCACATTCATCTTGAGATGAGGAGGAAAGCCATCAGACCTTATGGATTAGGCCCAAATAAAAGCCCCGGCTACTTGAGACACGTAGACTAAGCCTAAACTACAAAGATCTCTCCATAAAGATCGTTTTTATACTGTACTTTCCAATCTTCTGGCAGTACAAAAGAACAAGCGGCAGATGTACTTAGGCTGAGTCATGGTGTTTTGGTGCAGAGACCGTGCATATCATGGGAATATTTCAGCATTTCTGCTCTGGTTTTCAGTGTATTACACCAAAACACCCACCTGATGACATCATTTCAAGAGCAAAGCAGCAATTTGCAGAATTCAGCTTCTTTGGGGAACTGAGCAATTGCTGAGCTGACACCAAGTCCTGCTGGGTCCCTGTCACCTGCAGAGTGCCCGCATCCTCACCACGGTCGCGGGCATTGTGACAAAGGTTCTGTGTCAGCTGGGGGTGGCAGCCGAGCGCCCGCTAATGGAGGGGGAGCCTGTCAGCCCCGGGCCTGTCACTGCCTGCTGTCCCCCCTGTCACCAGCGAGGCCTCTGAAAAGTTTCCAAAACATCCCCAGACTTGGGTCCAATGTGGCCAAAAGTCTCCAAGAGACAAGTCGGGAAGAAGGATATGGAACAGAGGGAGAAAGGCAAGGGAGCAGGCCAAAGGGAGGCAAGAGGAAAAAGTAGTGCGGGGCTGCAGGACTGAAATGGAGGAATTGAAAGACGAAAGCCAGGAAGCAGGAGAGTTTGAGAAAAGGAGAGAGGAAAGAAGAGACATGCAGCCAGACGAGGGGTTAGTGAGAGGGGCTGGGACAGAGAACAGGATGAGAAGGAAATAAGGCAAGGCAAGGCAAGGCTAGGCCAAAGGACGTTTCTTTGATTTATATTTTCTACCACATTCATCTTGAGATGAGGAGGAAAGCCATCAGACCTTATGGTTTAGGCCCAAACAAAAGCCCCGGCTACTTGAGACACTTAGACTAAGCCTAAACCACCAAGATCTCTCCATAAAGATGGTTTTTATACTGTACTTTCACAATCAGCTGGCAGTTGTCTTGGTTTTGTTAAAAAACAAGTTTCTCTTTTAGTGAATTTCTGCCTGTCAGCTAAAGCCTTCATATTAGCTGCATTTTCCTGGAGAACCCAACACATGTTTTCGTTAAACCTAGCAATGGAATGCAAACTTATTGATAAGCACGGATGGACATCTCGCGAGAGGGGCAACGAGAAACTGGTGACCGAGAGACCGACCAACGGTGTATAACATTCCATTCACGTGAATACTTCATATAAAAGTGGGAGATCACGAGGTTCTCGTCCCT
Organism: Patagioenas fasciata; assembly: GCF_037038585.1. NCBI lineage: Eukaryota > Metazoa > Chordata > Aves > Columbiformes > Columbidae > Patagioenas > Patagioenas fasciata. The sequence continues at coordinate 3,172,951 of NW_027288504.1, forward strand.
TTTGTCTCTTTTCCCTTTTTTTCCTCATGGCTGACATTAGGAGAGGACCTTGCTGGTCGTCCCTGCGAACTGAGGCCTAGTGAGAGACTGAATCCAGCTCCGGTGGGGGACAGAGTCTAATCCAGGACTTTGGGTGCTGGCTCTGCAGTTGCTGAGACTTACAAGATTGGTTTTGTATATTTTGTATTATTTTCTCTATTCTTATTAGTAGCATTAGTAAAACATCTTTAACTTTTCCAACTCTCTTCTGTCTGTCCTTCTTTCCCTCCCGATCGCCTGTCCTGAGTGGGAAGGGGGAAGAGGGAGGGGCAAAAGGGGGAAGTGGGGGGGAGAAGAGGTTAACAATACATCTGCCAGGGTTTGATTGTCACCCCGCAATCCTAACCCTCGACAGATATTTGGCGCCCAACGTGGGGCAAGAGACAGGGGTAAATTTGGAGATTTTTGGCTTTTCTACTGCTCTGACGTATCTTTCAATTTTCTTGGCACGGTGCCAACTCATAGAGTTGTGATACTCGCGCGTCTGTTTTATTCGGATATTATTTAGTCGTGATGATGATCCTGTGTGGTTTGGCACTGGTTTATTTCATTATACTGCAGCCGCTAATGTATTTTTACTCGTTTTTGCTTTACCTTGAAAAACCTCCAGGAGAGATTAAAGAGCAGAATGGCTCTATATTTGCTAATTGGTCAAGCGAATCTTTAGAAAGGCTGACTAACAATACTTTTGTGTTTTCGCTAGGACAGTTTGCAAATGTTTTAGAGAACTTTGAATATCCTTGGAGCTTTGATAGAACTGTGATGGTGTTATCTGGTTTGCTGAATGTGTGTCAGTTTGTGGTACTGTTAAGAGAAATGAGGTTCAATAGGAGGTTTGCGTCTCTTCTTAGTCCTGAGATTTGCAGTGCGTCTTCGGAAGCTTTAGCAAAAAGCACTCCTAGCCGCTCGAGAAAAGGCAAAACAGCCAAAGCTTCCACTGCAGCCACTGCCCCCCCAACCGCGGCTTCACAGGCTGAAGCTACAGCTCCTCCGCAGAGCTCCTCTGCCAAGGTCGCTGCAGATAACGTTACCTCTCCAGCCTCAAAGGCTGACAAGGCAGCCCCCCCGTCTTCACACACTGGGCACTGTTGCTGCTGTAACCACAGCAATCACTGTGACAGTCATTCAGACTCTGAAAATGAATCAGATGATGGTGAACCCATATCAGCATCAGTTGCTGGTTGTAAGAAAGTCACTAGAAAGACTACCCGTGCAGCAGGTTATGGCACAGGGCCAACATCAACCCAAGACGCATCATCAGGACAGGGTGGAGATGAAGTGACCACCACTCGGTCCTTTTCTCCAGGTGAGCTGAGAGATCTGCGAAAAGACTTTAGTCGTCGTGAAGGCGAGAATATTTTAACCTGGCTGCTGTGATGCTGGGACAATGGGGCAGAAACAATTGAATTAGAAGGTGGTGAAGCCAGGCAGCTGGGATCTCTGTCAAAAGATTCCACCATTGATAGGGCAATTTCAAGAGAGTCTAATGCCGCTACTCTCTGGACCCGACTCCTGGCAGCTAGGAAAGTCAGATTTCCCTACAAGGAAGACTGTATATCCAAGTTAGGGAAATGGAATACTATGGAGAGAGGTATCCAGTTCCTGAGAGAATTAGCTGTGCGAGAGATCATCTATCTAGGACCAAACAGCCAAGAGGGGACAGACCCAGATAGAATCAATTGTACAAAATCTATGTGGTGCAGATTTGTACAAAGTGCACCACCTGCATATGCTAAGTCATTGGCAGGAATGGTCTGGTCAGCTAGAGGTGTACAAGAAATTAATGAAGTGATTGAGCAGCTCCGGTACTTTGAGGACAGCCTTGCTGGTTCTCTACGGGCTTGTGTCTCCGCTGTGGAGAAACTGTGTGAAAAATCTGATGACCGGTTTGAAAAGCTGTTGCAAGAAATCAAAGAGCTCAGAGAAGACTCGTACCGTTCACGACCTGCACAAACCTATGTTTCAGCTGTTAGGAGAAGGCGTTTCCAGTCTCGAGAGAGAGGGCAGAGACAGCCCACAAAAAGAGGTTCACTGTGGTTCTTCCTACATGAGCAGGGAGAAAACATCAATAAGTGGCATGGAAGGCCTACCTCAGAACTTCAAGAACGAGTACGTGAGATAAAAGGAAAAACTCCTAGGAAGGTGGCTGCTCCAGTTTACAAAAGGAGCAGAAGAGATTCTGATGCTCTTGAAGGAACCTCTAATTCATACCCAGAGACTGTGCAAAACAGGAATTAGAGGTGCCCTGCCTCCAACCAGGTGGAGGAAAGGGATAACAGAGTTTATTGGACTGTACAAATACTATGGCCTGGTACAACACAACCCCAGGAGTACAAAGCTTTAGTGGACACTGGTGCTCAGTGCACAATAATTCCTTCTAATTATAAAGGAACACAATCCATCAATATTGTTGGAGTGACTGGGGATCCTAGGAGCTGACTGTTGTAGAGGCTGAAATGAGCGTAACTGGAAAAAACTGGCAAAAGCATCCCATTGTGACTGGTCCAGATGCTCCGTGCATCCTTGGTATAGACTACCTCAGGAGAGGGTATTTTAAGGACCCAAAAGGGTATAGGTGGGCATTTGGTATAGCAGCTGTGGACACTGAGAAAATTGAACAGCTGTCTGATTTGCCTGGTCTTTCAGATGACCCTTCTGTTGTAGGACTGCTGAGGGTTGACGATCAGCAGGTGCCAACTACTACCACGACGATGCATCGCCGGCAATATCGCACCAATCGAGACTCTTTGATTCCTATCCAGAAGCTGATCCATCAATTGGAAAGCCAGGGTGTGATCAGTAAGACTTGCTCACCTTTTAACAGCCCAATCTGGCCAGTGCGTAAGTCTAGTGATGAGTGAAGACTAACTGTAGACTATCGTGGCCTGAATGAAGTTACACCACCACTGAGTGCTGCTGTGCCTGACATGCTAGAGCTGCAATTTGAACTGGAGTCAAAGGCAGCCAAGTGGTATGCTACAATTGACATTGCTAATGCATTTTTCTCTATTCCTGTAGCAGCAGAGTGCAGGCCGCAGTTTGCTTTCACCTGGAGGGGCATCCAGTATACATGGAATCGCTTGCCCCAGGGGTGGAAACACAGTCCTACCATCTGCCATGGACTGATCCAGACCACGCTGGAGCAAGGTGAAGCTCCAGAACACTTGCAATATATTGATGACATCATCGTATGGGGCGACACAGCGAAAGAAGTCTTCGAGAAGGGTGAGAGAATAATTCATATTCTTTTGGATGCTGGTTTTGCCATAAAACGAAGCAAGGTCAAGGGACCTGCACGAGAGATCCAGTTTTTAGGAATAAAATGGCAAGATGGCCGTCGTCAGATCCCAATGGATGTGATCAACAAAATTGCAGCAATGTCTCCACCTACTAATAAAAAGGAGACACAGACTTTCTTGGGCGTTGTAGGTTTTTGGAGAATGCATATTGCTGACTACAGCCACATTGTGAGCCCTCTCTATCGAGTAACTCATAAAAAGAACCAATTCGAGTGGGGCCCTGAACAACGACAAGCCTTTGAACAAATTAAGCGTGAGATAACTCATGCGGTGGCCCTTGGACCAGTCCGAACTGGACTAGATGTTAAAAATGTGCTCTACACTGCAGCCGGAGATAATGGACTTACCTGGAGCCTCTGGCAGAAAGCACCAGGAGAAACCCGAGGTCGACCCTTAGGTTTTTAGAGTCGAGGATACAAAGGATCTGAGGCCAACTATACTTCAACTGAAAAGGAGATACTAGCAGCATATGAAGGAGTTCGAGCTGCTTCAGAAGTGATCGGCACTGAAGCACAGCTCCTCCTGGCACCTCGACTGCCGGTGCTGAGCTGGATGTTCAAAGGGACGGTTCCCTCTCCACATCATGCAACCGAAGTTACATGGAGTAAATGGATTGCACTGATCACGCAACGAGCTCGAATTGGAAGTCCCAACCGTCCAGGGATATTAGAAGTGATTACAGACTGGCCAGAAAGCAAAGACTTTGGGATGTCTCCAGATGAGGAGGAAGTAAAACGTGCTGAAGAAGCACCACCACATAATAGGCTTTCAGAGACTGATAAGCAGTATGCACTGTTCACAGATGGATCCTGTCGTCTTGTAGGAAAACATCGAAGGTGGATAGCTGCTGTGTGGAGTCCCACACGACAAGTTACAGAAGCCACTGAAGGACAAGGTGAATCCAGTCAGTTTGCAGAAGTGAAAGCCATCCAGCTGGCTTTGGACATTGCTGAACGAGAGAAGTGGCCAATACTTTATCTCTATACTGACTCATGGATGGTAGCAAATGCCTTGTGGGGGTGGCTACAGCAATGGAAGAAAAGCAGCTGGCAGCGCAGAGGTAAACCCATTTGGGCTGCCACACTGTGGCAAGACATTGCTGCTCGGCTAGAGAACCTGCCTGTGAAAGTTCGTCATGTAGATGCTCATGTGCCTAAAAGTCGAGCCACCGAGGAACATCTAAACAACCAACAAGCGGATCAAGCTGCTAAGATTAAAGTAGCTGAGGTGGACTTGGACTGGCAACATAAAGGTGAACTTTTCCTAGCTCGGTGGGCCCATGATGCTTCAGGGCATCAAGGTAGAGATGCAACATACAAATGGGCTCGTGATCGAGGGGTGGATTTAACTATGGACACTATTTCACAGGTTATTCATGAATGTGAAACTTGCGCCGAAATCAAACAAGCAAAACGGTTAAAACCTGTATGGTATGGGGGGCGATGGTTAAAGTATAAGTATGGAGAAGCTTGGCAGATTGATTATATTACACTTCCACAAACACATCAAGGTAAGCGTTATGTACTTACAATGGTGGAAGCAACCACCGGATGGTTGGAAACATATGCCGTACCTCATGCTACAGCCCGAAATACTATCTTGGGCCTTGAGAAGCAAGTCCTTTGGCGGCACGGTACGCCAGAAAGAATTGAATCAGACAATGGTACTCATTTCAAAACCAGTATTATAGACAATTGGGCCAAAGAACATGGTATTGAGTGGGTATATCATATTCCATATCATGCACCAGCCTCTGGGAAAATTGAAAGGTACAATGGTTTGTTAAAAACTACACTAAAGGCACTTGGTGGTGGAACCTTTAAAAACTGCGATTCACATTTAGCAAAAGCCACTTGGTTGGTCAACACTAGGGGATCAACCAATCGAGCCGGGCCTGCCCAATCAGAAATTCTACGTACTGTAGAAGGAGATAAAGTCCCTGTAGTACACATGAAAAATATCTTAGGAAAGGCAGTCTGGGTTACTCCTGCCTCAGGCAAAGGCAAACCTATTCGTGGGATTGTTTTTGCCCAGGGACCTGGCAGCACCTGGTGGGTGATGCTTAAGGATGGAGAAGTTCGGTGTGTACCTCAAGGGGATTTGATTTCAGGTGAAAATATGCAATGCTGAACTGTATGATGTGAATTGCCGCACTAACAATGTTTAATAAGTGTCTTTCAGATCAAGACAATGGTGATGAAACCAGCGCTGGCTTCTTCGAGTGGCGCCCGACACCTTCTTCGAAGTTGGTGTCCTTAACCCACCAACAGGGGTCATGAGATGCACTTGGACCATTTTCCCTGCCCTGGGAGACTGTGGTGACAAAATGAACTTAATGAACTTTTCAAAGGATGGTCCACTGATTAATTACTCCTGTGTATATATGTACATATGTAGATATATATATATATATATATATATATATATAGTAGTGATTAATTAGATTGTATTGATAGATTGTATTGATAAGGTTTAAGTATTCAGTGAATGTCATATTATAAGGGGTGGAATGTCCTGGTTTTGTTAAAAACAAGTTTCTCTTTTAGTGAATTTGCCTGTCAGCTAAAGCCTTCATGTCAGCTGCATTTTCCTGGAGAACCCAACACATGTTTTGGTTAAACCTAGCAAGGGAATGCAAACTTATTGATAAGCACGGATGGACATCTCGCGAGAGGGGCAACGAGAAAACTGATGACCGAGAGACTGACCAATGGTGAATAACATTCCATTCACGTGAATACTTCATATAAAAGTGGGAGATCACGAGGATCTCAGCCCTTTTTTCCCTCTTTTCCTCATGCCTGACATTAGGAGAGGACCTTGCTGGTCATCTCTGCGAACTGAGGCCAGTGAGAGACTGAATCCAGCTCCGGTTGGCTACAGAGTCTAATCCAGGACTTAGGGTGCTGGCTCTGCAGTTGCTGAGACTTACAAGATTGGTTTTGTGTATTTTGTATTATTTTTTCTATTCTTACCAGCAGCATTAGTAAAACATCTTTAACTTTTCCAACTCTCTTCTCTCTGTCCTTCTTTCCCTCCCGGTCGCCTGTGCTGAGTGGGAAGGGGGGAGAGGGAGGGGCAAAGGGGGGAAGTGGGGGGGAGAGGAGGTTGACAACACATCTGCCAGGGTTTGATTGTCACCCCGCAATCCTAACCCTCGACAGTCCTGCTCCCTTCGCTTTCTCCCTCTGTTCCATATCCTTCTTTCCGACTTGTCTCTTGGAGACTTTTGGCCATGCTGGACCCAAGTCTGGGGATGTTTTGGAAACTTTTCAGAGGCCTCGCTGCTGACACGGGGGACAGCAGGCAGTGACAGGCCCGGGGCTGACAGGCTCCCCCTCCCCTAGGGGGCGCTCGGCTGCCACACCCAGCTGACATAGAACCTTTGTCACAATGCCCGCGACCGTGGTGAGGATGCGGCCACTCTGCAGGTGACAGGGACACAGCAGGACTTGGTGTCAGCTCAGCAATTTCTGAGTTCCCCAAAGAAGCTGAATTCTGCAAATTGCTGCTGTTGCTCTTGAAATGACGTCATCAGGTGGGTATTTTGGTGTAATACACTGAAAACCAGAGCAGAAGTGCTGAAATATTCCCAAGATATGCACGGTCTCTGCACCAAACCACCATGACTCAGCCAAAGTAGATCTGCCGCTTATTCTTTTGTACTGCCAGCTGATTGTGGAAGTAGAGTATAAAAACCATCCTTATGGAGAGATCTTTGCATTTTAGGCTTACTCTAAGTAAGCGGGACCGGCGGGCAAGGATTGAACCGGACCGGACCGCACCGGACCGGACCGGCGGGGCTCGGACGGACCCGGCGTCCGGCCGCGCTCGCGAGAGGGTCGACCTGCCGGGGCAGGAGGGCTGAGCGTCCTGCTGCTTTTTACGCGGCCCCCCGGCAAGTTCTCGAGGTTGAAGGGCATGCGATACGCTGGTCGCCCCGTCCCTCTTGTCCCGACCCTAGGGTTCGGCGCCGATGTGGTGTTTTTCCTCTCTGCTGCTGAGGAGCAACGACAGAACCCGAGGGAGGGAGGGAGGGAGGGAGGGAGGGAGGGAAAGGCGGGAACAAGGAGCCAGGGGACGTTGAGGTCGGATGGTCGGAAATCACACACACACACACACACACACACAGAAAAAAAAACAAAAAAATAAAAAAACAAGCAAAAACAAGGCTCTTCGCCCCGAGGGCGGCAGAGCACCGCCACGGGCCCTGGCGGAGAGGCGGTCACGGCCCCGAGCCCGTCCTGCTCTTCGAGAAGCGGCTGGATGACGGAGGCTGGGAACGGCGGGGCGGTTGGTCCTACGCAGGGACAGGATCTGGACGCGACCGAGCGAGCCTCTCGCGGGTGGCTGCGGGACAGTGTACGCGACTCTACGAGTCGAGCTTTTTGACCCTCGCGATCCGTGCACACGCTCGGCGAGTCCGTGTCTGGAGTTTCGGGGCTCGCGCGTGGCGTGGGGATGCGGGTTTCGTGGTGGTGTTTTTTTTTTTTTTTGGTGGGGGTTTATTTCGACAGGGGTGGCTGGGTCGTGGTGGTGTCGTCGTGCCCCCCACCCGCACCTGCCGCCGCCGCTGCCGTATAATTTCACTTCGTCTTCCGGCTCAGACTGCACGGCGAGCACAAACACCCCCCCCCCCGCCCGCACCCCAAAGCGCGGTCTCTCCCGCCCTCGCCTTGCCCCCCGCCCCCTCCGGCCCACCCGCGGGAAGGGCCGGAGGGGGTCGGCAACTGCGCGCGCCGCGCATGCGCGCTCTCCCCGCCGCCCGGCAACCGGCCCCCTGCCCCCCGCCAGGTGCCCAACGGTCAGTCGCTCGGAGTCAAGCCCGTCGGGCGGGCGGTCGCGGGGAGGCCAGCGCAGGAGCGTCTTGCCGATCGGCCGAGGAACCCCGCGCGCGGGTAGGCAGGGAGGCAGGCGGGCCGGGCCGGGGAGACGGGGACGGGGACGCGGTGTCTCTATGCCTCCCCGGGGGGAGGCAAAGCCGCTGGCGGGGTGGGTTTCTTCTTCAGCCCGCAGCCGGGGCGGGCAGCGGGCCGAGGGACCGAGCGAGCGAGCCACCGAGGAAGAAGCGCGGGAGGCGGCAGCACGGGCAGGTGAGGGGGTTAGGCCTCCGACAGCGGGGCTGAGAAACCGCGGGACGCCCGCGTGCGCCGTCCAACCCCCCCCCGCCCCCGCCGTCCACCCCCCCCGCCGTCCACCCCCGTCCACCCCGGGCACGGAGCCGGCAGGGACGCCCCGGCTTCCCGGGGGGGAGGCGAACTCGCTGGCGAAAGACCGGGGCGGGGGGTGTGGAGGAACTCTGGGCGGGGATGGGCGGCCGGGCTCGCTGCGGCGGACTGGGGCGGGCAGGCGGTGGTTGGGGCCGGGGAAGGCCGCCGCCTGTGCTCGGTCCGTAGCCCACCGGCAACGGGGGGGGAGTTAAAAAAAAGGGGGGGGCGGGGGGGGTGTGTGTGAAGTCGGTGACAGAAACCGAAAGCGTAAATTCAAAAAAAAAAGAAGGCTGGAGAAAAGGCATACGTACGTCAACAAGCCAAACCAAACCAAAAACGAACAGTCGGTGAAAGAAAACGAAGACGTAAAACAAACAAACCCCCCCCCCCCCCCCGCCCCCCCCCCACAAAACCAAAAAGCTGACAGATAAATAAATAAATAGTCAAAAAAGTAAAAGGAAAATAAAAAAGGCTACCCGAAGACGGGAGAATAAAGAAGAAAGGGGGAGCGGGCGGGGTGTGCGTGCCTTTTTTTTCACGGCTCTCTCGGCGGGGGGGGGGGGCGCGGGGACACACGCCGATCGATCCGTTAACGCGTTCATCACGCGCTGGTTACGCATTCACGCGGGCCTTCATTTTTCAGGGACTCGTCGGGAATGGCTCAAGCGGAGGCGGAAACGTCCGATACTTTTCAATAAATTACAATAAATAAAAGTTTTAAAAAAATATGTAAAACACGCGGGGAAATTGGAATACATGACCGGATTTAAATACATCAAGACCTAACGCTGCCCGCCTCAGCGCCCTTCGCCCCGGTCTCACACACACTAGCCGCCCCCTTCCCCCGCACTGGCCCCCCCCCTTCCCCCACAATAGCCCCCCCCCACCCCACAATATCCCCCCGCACACACACACCCCCCCCACACACACACTAGCCCCCCCCCCCCCAACAAGCCCCCGCACGATACCCACCGCATATACAGACCCCCCCCCGAATACCCA